>NC_067398.1:682899144-683204977 GCF_016432865.1 Antechinus flavipes | reverse complement strand
AGAGAATACTTCTTTTCTAAGTTGATTTCCCCCTTTCCTCCCTCTCACACCCCCTTTCCCCCTCCCCCAGGAACTAAATACAAACCAAATAGCCTTTCATTTGAAGTGTTGGAAGCATAAGGAAGCCAGAAAGTTCTGTGTTAGTTTGTGACTTGTTTATTAGTCTTTCTATAATTTTTATTTGGGACCCTAGGATTTAACTTAATTAGTTAAACCTTCATTGGTAGGTGTTCAGTAATTAATGAGTTGAATTAAGTTTACTCTTACCGTCAGTCCAGTCTCAACAACCTTCAGTTAGTTTTGCTTGATTCACACCGTTGAGGATTTTGGTTAACTGCAAAAATGAGATATTTATCCTCTAAATTGATAAACGACATCTTGACCTCACCAGCACAATCTGACAAATATCTAAGTCCTAAATCCCTACTGTGTGCAAGTCACTGCTTGCTCTGGGAAAGGGGATGGGGATAGAATGCACTATGTAAAAAGTTAAATATATGCAAGATAATTTGAAGAAAAGACAAAGAACAGAAAAGGCTTCCTTTGATAAGTAGCTCTAGGATGCATTTAAAGTGGCCTCTTATAGCATATTTACCACTATTAACAATTATTTTACCAGCCCATCATAATTTTAAACAATCCAGTCAAATTCATTTCCTCATCTAAAAAGGATTGTAATTTAAGTAGTGAAAAATAGCAATATACTTTTGACCTATTTTGAATATGTGAACTTACTTTCAATACAGTTCTATTAATCAAGACAGATTAGGAATGTGTATATTAGAATCCTGAAATAAAGCAACTGAAAAAAATCATTACAATGTGTCATCTTCATTATCACTTTGAAAGTAGAGATGAGTATACTTTAACTTCTGATTCTTCTGCTGAAGTTCTCCAGTTAGCCTTTTTAAATCAAGTTTTTTCTTAATATTCCTGTTATACTCAGAAGACTTTAATGCCAGAATTACTATAGTCTGATTATATGATCATCTTGAATCTTACGATCAGTAAATAGATCAGAATCCAGTATCCGAAATGTCAGAAAGGATATATCCTCCCTCTTCCCTGCTCTGCAAGAATTGTACCATTAATAAGAAGGGCTGCACCTCCTTTCCTGGGCTCCCTACAATGTAGGACTGATCTATTACCTCTGGTAGAAGCATATTCCTCCAATATTTGACCAACCTTTCCTGGCTTTATAAATTATATACCTAGACAGTCTTAGTGGACACACCAACTGGTTTTTGAGGGGTGCAGGGAGAGAAAAACTAAACTGGAGAAAGTCATTTTTTATCATAGAGCTAAAAAGACCCTAACATGTGACTGCCCTGTTTAAAAAATATCTAGAGCTGGCAACTGTTTTTATTACTTCAAGAAAGAAATATTGATATATTGATCTGCACTATGAATTCTAGTTGATGCTTTTATTAGTAAGTAATGCATTTATTAGTAAGAAAGAATGCATCTTTTCTCTTTGGCAGTAGAAGTATTGGCAACCTTACAATTGCACAAATCAGCGGGTTTATGAAGGAACAGGTTTTATCAGCCACGTGGGGTATGGTAAGATCAAAGCCTTAACATTAAGGGTCCTCCCAGATCATCCATCTGTACTTGCTGCTTTCCAGCCCTGGGTATAATTTCCTACCCATCCCAGTGGCTTCTGACATAGTCCATTAAGGCAGAGCAAAGATGTTAGATCTTTTTGGTTGTTGAGTATAGCAATGAGACACTGCAGTGATAGCATGCCAGTATTGGGAAAGGTCAGGGACCGGGGGGAGGAAGTACCCAGTAAATGTTACTACCAGCTACCTCTGCTACATCAGGCTGTCAAAGTTAATGGCTTTTAGAATTCTTAGAAAAGAAGGCAGAACCTAGTCATATTTGTTTATTTTTCATATGTGACATTGTAAAAACTCATCTTTCAGAATTTGAGGGATTGTGGGTATGTAATATTTATGCTGTCAGATTCAGTTGATGTGTTGGTTATGCTGCTTTTTCTCTGGTATAAGACTGGTCAAAAGAGGGGATAGAAATATTTGGGAATGAAAGTGGTATGAAAACAAAAGATTTCAAAATAATTTATTTTTTATTCTTGATTTAATCAGCAAAAATGAATACTTTCTTATATAAAAGATTTTTTTAAAGATTAAAATTACAAATTCCTATTATCTTGGTTTTTAAATACATAATAAATTCAATGCTACTACCAAAGTTCATGTTTCTTTCTGAACTTCATTTCTGTGCCTTTTTTTGTTTGTTTCAATGATCCTTTTTCCTTTTTTTGATATAATCCTTAACAAAAAAAAAAAAATTGCCACGTTTACCATATACAAAAATGTGTCTCATTCTGCATCTTGAGACTACTATCCTTCCAAAGATGTTAATAATAGATTTCTTCATTTCTCTAGAGTATTGATTGATCATTGGATTGATCTGAATTTTTATCTTTTAAAGATAATTTTTCTTTACAAAATTGATGTCTTTTTATATTGTTCTTACTATTAGTTTTCCAGGTTTTGCTCACTTTGCTCTGCATTAGTTCATATAAATCTTCCAAGATTTTTCTGAAACAATACACCTTCCTCATTTTTTAGAGCCCAATAATATTCCATTATACTTATATACCATAATCTGTATAGTCATTCCCCAATTCTCTTTTGTTTCCAGTTCTTTGCTATAATAAAAAGATCTGCTCTTAAGTATTTTTGCACATGTGTATGGGATTGGCCAGTGGTCTCAAGGAAAGTTTATGTACAATTTATGATTTTGTGGGGTATATTTCCAAATTGTTCCAGAATGGCTATACCAACTTACACTGCCAACAGTAGAACATATCAGCCTGCTTGCTTTCCAAAGATCCTCCAACAATTGTCAGTTTTCCTTTTTTTGTCTTTTTTGCCAATCTGATAGGTCTCAGTCATTTTAATCTGCATTTCTCTCTTTATCATCATTTAGAGCATGTTTTCATAAAGTTAGATATGAATAGAATGCATTTTCTTTGAGAATTTCCTGTTTAAATCTTTTGACTACTAAGGAATGGCCATAATCCCCTCTCCCCCCTCCCCAATCCTCCCGCCCCCAGAGGCAAAGATTGTGTTACCCTCCAAACAGCAGGCTAAATCCATAAGGGTTTTTAAAGCAAGGAAAAAGGGTTTTAGCAATTAGCAAGGAGAAAAACGAGATCCTTAGCAGAGATGCCACATGGCAAGTGGGGGATTATGGGGTTAATCCTAAAAGTTTGAGTTAAGGGTCTTAATCTGTGTTGGCTATTGTGATGAATAACCCCCAAAAAGAGTTAATGAGGGGCAAGAATTATACCATTGACTACTGGGCAAACCCTAAAAGGAATTTAGAACCCTAAAAATGTTTGGGGGGGGGATACAAGTAAATCTTTTATAGTAGAAATATCACTTTGGGCATTGACATCATAACTTGATTTTCTGATTGGATACAGTAATTGTGGGGTTATGATTTTTTCAATAATGGCTGTAATTCTTACACATTTGCACATTTGACCATTATCAAAGTTTTCCCCCCTCAACTCTCATTCTAATTTTAACTGGATTGATTTTTGTTCATGCAAAAATCCAACTCTATGTGTACAAAATTGTCCATGTATCTTTCCCCAGCCATAGAAGAGAAAATTACTCATTTCTAATTCTTCAAGTTTGTTTATGACATAAGATTTTGTGTCTCATGCATTTTTTTGGAGCTTCTCTTGATATATAGTGTAACATCTAAACATAAGTTTCAACAAATTGTTTTCCAGTTTTCCTAGAAGTTTTGCAGAATAAGGAGTTCTTACCATCAGTATTTGGAGTCTTTGAATTTATTGAACACTGCTGCTATGACTACTGCTTTTAAATGTTATATACCTAAACTGTTCCACTAATAAACCTATTTAATTTATTTCAGTTTAATTTAATTCTTTTTTTGTTATATTTTAAGTTTCAAATTCTCTTCTCTCCCTCCCAACTCCACAGTAAAGAAGGCATTTGATATAAAGATATTAACATAGCTATATAGAAAAGTAAATACTTGTACTTAACAGTTCTTTGGTAGTGGATAGCATCTTCCTTCATAAGTCCTTTAGTTGATTTGACCTTTTTAATTTAATGTAATTAAAATTAACCATTTTATATCTCACAATGTTCTCTATCTCTTGTTTGATTTGTGAATTCTGTAAGTCTGATAAGTAATCTGTTCTATGTTCTCCTAATTTACTTTTGATAGCTCACTTCATATCTAGGTCATATCCATTTTGACTATATCATGGTAAATGGTGTAAGAGATTGGTCCATATCTAGTTTCTGCCAGAGTGGTTTCCAATTTTCCCAATAATTTTTACCAAATGGTGAATTCTTATCTTAGAAGCTTAAATCTTTACATTTGTTAAACCCAAAGTTACTATTATCATTGCTACAGTATATTATATGTCTCTTCTATTTCTCTGATTCATTTTTCTATATCTTAGCCACTACCAGATAGTTTTGATAATTTCTACTTTATAATACAGTTTAAGATCTGGTACTGCTAAGCCTTCTTCCTTTGCATTTTTTTCTATTATTTTCTTTGACATTATTGACCTTTTGCCCTTCCAAACTAATTTTTGTTATTTTTCTAGCTCAATAAAATAATTTAATTGAATTCAGATTGAATAAATAGATTAGTATAGCTAATATATTAAAATACCCAATCATGAACAATTCAGTTACTTAAATCCGGCTTTTATTTGTATAGAAAGTGTTTTATAATTGTGTTATATACTGCCAATTATTTTAAATAAGATGTATTTTCTACTGTCTCTTCTTGTGGGGTTTTATTGGTGATAAATAGAAGAAATACTGATGATGTATTATTTTGCATTGTGCTACTTTACTAAATTTTTTAATTGTTTCAAATAGCTTTTTTAGTTGAATACCTTAAGATTTCCCAAGTACGTAATATCAATGATATTATTCAATATGGGCACTATTTGGACACCTTTATTTCACTACTGGTCTTACTAGGAAGCTTCTCATATATCCCTACTACAACTTTAAGTAGATCTTATCATTTATCATTTTAGGAAAAATCCATTTGTATCTATGCTTGCAAATATATTTTGTCAAAAGCTTTTTTCTGCATCAATTTTATAATCACATGATGTTACTTTTGTTGTTGATGTGATCAATTATGATTAGTGTTAAATCATTTTAAAACATCCCTGAATTTCTAACATATATTCTATTTGGTCACAGTGTATAATCTTTATCTCCTAGTTAGAATTTTATGTAAAAATTTAGCCATCTTCACTGGTTAAATTGTCAGGTATTTTTCTGTTTCAGGTATCAGATACATCCCTTTTTTTTTTTTCATTTCTTTATTCCAAATAATGTGTTTAACATTGGAATTAGTTGATCTCTAACTGTTTGGTAGACTTCACTTAGAAATGCATCTGGGCCTGATGTCTACCCTATCTCCCCAAGATGCTCATTTATGATGTCCTGTTTAATTTATTTTTCTAAAATAGGTTTATATAGATTTTCCACTTCTTCTGTTATCTCTAGATGGTTTTTATTGTTGTGTCCTTCCATTGCACTTAAATTCTTAAATTTATTGGCATATATTTGAGAAAAATAAGTCCTAATCATTTCTTTGATAGCCTATCTTTTTTAAACCAATACTAATTTCAGTGATTTCATTTTGTAGGATAATGTGAGATTTTAATACAACTAAATAGGCCTCCATCTTTCTGACCTCTTTTCATTATTTCCCTTTAGATTCTTGATCCAAAGATCAAAATTAAAGTTTCTCCAGGCAAATATTATTTTTTCTAGCTCTAGTTTGATTGATATGGCAATAGATATGTAAATTGATTTGGGAAAGACTTCTTGATGTGACTACTTACTCATGCCTACTCATTAATATTTCTCCATTTATTTTGGTCTATTTATTTTTTTCTGTAAGGAACATTTTGCAGTTGTACTCATAGCCCCAGTAGAAATTGTCTTAACTCCAGTGTCTTATATGTGTTGGCATGAAAGGTCAGTTTAATAAATAACAGTTCACACTTACATAGTGATTTATGGTTCACAAGGAACTTTCCTTATAACCTTGTGAAATAGATAGTATTTGTATTCTTAGGCAGGCTTCCAAATATTTTATAATCTTGGTAATATATAAAATATCAAAGAATGAAAAAACAAAAGCTTTTTAAAGAATGTTTAAAACAGGAAGAACAGTTACAGGTCCTGAAAAATTCTCCTTTTTCTATATATTTCTTTAAGACTTACAAAAATCCTTTTTTTTTTTTTTAAACTGGAAACCTTTCTCTACACCTTTCAGTTTCAAATGCTTTCCCTCTGCTAATTATTTCCTGTGTATCCTTTCTTTAGATTACTTTGTACAAATTTGCATTTATCTCCTCCATTATTATCTCCTTGAGAGCTGTTTTTTATTTTCTTTCCTTTGCCTGTTTTTTGTATCCCCAGGGCTTAGCACAAGGCTGGCACATAAGAGGTGCCTAATAAAGATTTGTTGATTTATTGGTTTGATTGATTGACCTAGTCTATCTGATTTTCACATTCAAACTTTATGGTTCCAAACTCTTAAAAGACCTGAAATGGAGTCTCAGCTATAATACTCACATAGGTGCCAAACCTCAGGCATGTCACTGCCCCTCCAGAAAATTTGGACCTTCTAATCTCTGGTTAAATTAAAAAAGAAAAATCAGAGCAAACTTACCTCACTAAGTTATGAGAAAATTCCTTGGAAACTATAAATCACTGTGTAAGAAGTATGAAATGTTATTTATTGAATCGGTCTTCTGTATACATCAATTTCTGTGTATCTTTTTTTAAGAAAACATTCTTGTGATTTAGGGCTGAAAAGGTCCTTATATGTCGTCTAACAATCTCTTTAGTTAAGACCCAGAGAAAAAAGATACTAGTAATAGTATTTAAAACAACTAACATTTTGGTATAGTCTTGTTTTATAAGAAATGATGAGCAGGCTGATTTCAGGAAAAACCTGGAAAGACTTAAATGAACTGATGCTGAGTGAAGTGAGCAGAAATAGAATGTTGTACACAGCAACCGCAAGATTGCTCATCAGCTGTGACAAACGTAGCTCTTCTCAGCAATATAATGATCAGAGACAAGTCCAATGGATTTTGGGTAAAAAAATACTATCCACATCCAGAGAAAACTATGGAGACTGAATGTCTCGAAGGATACTATATTCACAGTTTTTTGTTGTAGTAGTGGTGAATTTCTCGTGATTTTTCCCTTTTGTTTTGATTTTTCTTTTCTAATATTACTCATATGGAAATATGTTAAAATTGATTGATTGCACATGTATAACCTATATCCGTTTGCATGCTATCTTGGAGAGGAGTAAGAAAGAAAGGGAGAAAAAAATGGAACTCAAAATTTTACAAAAATGAATGTTGAAAACCATCCTTATTTGTAATTGGAAAATAATATACCCTTAAAATAAAAAAGTTTTTAAATCTAACATTTATATAGCATTTATTATGTGCCAGGCACTGAGCTAATAAGCTTTTAAAATGAGCTTTTAAAATCACTATGTTTGCTGTCTTAATGAAAGGAGAGAAAATGGAGGAAGGGAAAAAAATTTGGAGCTCAAAAGTTTACAAAAATGAATGTTGAAAACTATCTTTACGTGTAATTGAGAGGAAAAAACATAACTATTGAGCGCAGCAAAATGAAATAAAATTACTATTTAATTGGATCCTTACACAACCACCTTGGGAGTGAGTCACTAATTTAACAGATAAGGAAAGGAAGGCAGAGAGAAGCTAAGTGATTTGCACAGGGCTGCCCAGCATCGGAGGTCACGTTTGAATTCAACTCTTCCTGATTCTGGGCCTTGTGCTCTCCCCACTGCACCACCTAGCCACCCTCCTAATGTTCTTAGCCACCGAATATGAGAGCCAGGAACTGAATCCAAGCGGACATCCTGGTGGCACAAACTGTCAATGGAACATTGCTGTGCTCTAAGAAAAGCTGACTGAGGAATCCAGAGGCCTCTGGGCTGACTTCTGTGGAGTGATTCAGGAGACAGCGGGTCCAACGCCCGCAGAGAGGGGCTCAGCCCGACTCTGCTCCAGTTCCTTATCTAACTCGGGTTCCAGAGGATGGGATTAACACAACAGGCTTCTCCGTCTGGCCTGGCTCCAAATCCTTGTCTTTGCCACCTGGGACAAGTCACAGCCCCTTGGAAAGGGGAATTCATACTGACTCTACTGTTCCCATTTCCACACCTCCTACTCCTGCTGCTAGCGCCCAGACCTCCGATGAGACTCTGTCATTCGATGAATATCGACAAGGACTTTTGCTCAGACCCCTGCCTCCTAGGGGAATCATGGCTGCCCTCCGCAGACACTGATCACCTATCCTCCCATCCGCTTCTTTAGCTGATGTGGTCCCTACGGCAGCCTCAGGTCTGCTGGGCTCAGGCCCAAGACGGGCCGGGCAGGTACCAAGATGGCAAAGCCGCTGACCAAGCTCGGCCTGCCTGCCTCCTGTCCTATGGCCCCACAAGTCCGTTTGTAGTGCAGGATGCCAACAAAGGCTCTCTGCGATCCATACAATCAGCCCTTTATTGATCAAATGTAATGGTAAGTCGTGAGTCCAAAAGGATCAAAGTAAAATATACTACTTGCTTCTGGCCAGAAGGGTGATAACGTGTGAAATATTTTTGGATATGGGTAACTTGGAACTTTTATTTTGTTGGACTATGTGGTTACATATTCAGTTTTATATATTTTTATCAATTTGCTCAATGGGAGGTGGGATAGTGTGAGGGACGGGTTAATTTTTTTTTTTTAATTATTCACTGAAAAAGTAAAAGTATCAACTGTTTAAAATACAATGAATTTTTTTTAAAGAGTCTAGCATAAAAGACATTATTAGGGATGGGAATAAATGCTAGACCTGCATAGTGTGTGTGTGTGTGTGTGTGTGTGTGTGTGTGTGTGTGTGTGTGTGTGTGTAAGGGAGTTCTGGTGAACAGCATCTTCTACTAATATCGGACAGCACCTTCTCTGCAGATTATAGTCTTAGGGAACTGCTTAGTGCAGTGCCAAGTTTACTTAATTCATTTGCCCAGGGTTACACAGCCAGTACATTTGCGAGGTGGGGCATGGACCCTCCCACATTGATTTTTTTTCCCTTTGGATTAGATTAAAGAGACCATTCTGTCTTTCATACATAGCTTTAGTCACTGATCAGATGTTGCCTCAGTCAAACTGAAACCTTAACTTAAAAAAGCCATGGTCTCCCACTGCCTCCAGAGCCATCTCCAGCCATCTTGGTCTCTCTATTTGGCCAGCTGGCTCTGGAGGAAAAATGAAACTGCCGACCTTGCCCACCTCCCTTACTGAAATCCAGTTCCCTTGTTGTCATGGACCTCTTCGAAAACGAAGGACAAACAACAATTAATTGAGTGCAAGTCCAACACTTGACCCGGGACAGAAATGGCCCTCATTTAAGCCCCTCCAAATTCTCTGTATCCATCCCTTAAGTCAAGGGCCAGAGGGCACCAACTTCAGAGGAATACTGAACCAAGAGATGAAGTCTTGTCTGTATAATGGCAAGTAAGTTAGGGTCACGGGGTGAAGAAAATGTGCCAAGGAATAAGATATAAGCTCAATAGGAGGTTGGGGAGGGGAAGAAGAGTAGGCTGTCAAGGACTGAGTAATTTGCCCAGAATAAAAAGCTAGAAAGTGCCTCAGGAGCAGTGTTCTATCTGCCCTGTCAGAAAGACCTGAGTTCAAATCCAGCTCATGCTTATGTGAGTCTGGGCGAGTCACTTAACCCCATTTGCCTCGCTCAAAAAGAGAAATGCCTAATGTTGCATGGGAAACACATGCACTAATTTAGATTATAAAACAAAGTGTGCAACACAGAGGTGAAATGAAGGACAAAAACCAGGTCTCTTGTGCATCAGCTGAAGTGAAGAGGCAGAAGCGTCTGCCAATCATGATCTCAAATGAAACCAAAAGCAAAAATAGACCTAATTGAAAAAGATAATTACGGAAATTACATTTTGTTAAAAGGCACCATAGACAATAAATTAATATCAAAAATTTTTGCAGCAAGTTTCTTAGAGGCCTCATTTATCAAATATAAAGGAGGTTAAATCAAATTGATAAAAAATAAGTCACTTGATTAATAGTCAAAAGATCTAGATAGGCAATTTTCAGAAGAAATCAAAGCTATTTGTAGTCACTTTAAAAATATTCTAAATCACTATAAATTAAAGAAAGGAAAATTAAAACAATTTTGAGGTGTGTGAGGTACCACCTCACATCTTTCAGAAATGACAAATGCTAGAAGGGAGGAGGGAACATAAGTATATTAATGAATTGTTGATAGTCTCCATTCTAGAGAACAATATGGGACTGTGCCTAAAGGATTACAAAACTGGGCATCCACATTAGCCCATCAATACCATTTCTAGGGCTATATTGTAAAGAAATCAAAAAAAAAAAAAAAAAAAAAAAAAAAAGGAAAAGGGCCTATGGGTACAAAAAGACTTAAAGCTACGATTTTGGTGGTGGCAAAGAATTGGAAATCAAGGGGATGATCATCAATTTGGAAAAGACTGAACAAGTTATAACATGATGATTATACTGTTTAAAAAACTATCAGGGGAGGTTCGGAAAAACATGACAAGATTTTTATGAATTGATGCAAAATGAAGTGAGAGATCATTGTACAAAGTAATAGCAATGTTGTAATGATTATCAACTGTGAATGATTTAACTGTTCTGATTAACGTAACGATCCAAGACAATACTTGACTTATGATGATTTATGATAAAAAATGCTATCCACTCACAGTAAAAGAACTGACAGTCTCAGTACAGATTGAAACATAAATTTTTCACTTCATTTTTTTCTTGCTTTTTTTTTGCAATATTATTAATAAAAAAGGTTTTGCATGATTTTACAGGTTTTATTGATATCACATTTCTTCCTTTCTAAATAGGTTTGAGAGGAGCTGGAGGGAAGGAGAGAATTTGAAACTCAATTTTTTTTAAATGAATGTTAAAAACACATGAATAATATAAAAAATAAAAAGAAGTATAGAGAATATAGAAGCAAGGCCAAGTGTTGTCGTTACTCATGGATTTCAACCATGTCCAACTCTTTATGGCCACATCTGGGGTTGTTTTAGCAGAAATATTTGAAGTGTTTTGCCATTTCCTTCTCCAGCTGGAACTCAGGTAAACCAGGGTGAGTAACTTGTCCAGGATCACCCAGCTTGTAAGTGTGTGAAATCAGATTTGAACTTAGAAAGGTGAGTCCTTGCTTGCCATCTAGGGGAGGGGGTGGAGGGAGGGAGGGAAAAAAAAAATCGGAACAGAAACGAGTGTCAATATAAAGTAATTATTAAATAAAAATTAAAAAAAAAAAAAGAAAGGTGAGTCCTCCTGACTTCAGGCTTGCCATCCTATCCACTGTTCCACCTAACCTACCAAAGCAACAAAGAAGAGAAATATATTCATGGCACACGCCTCTAAAAATAGTGTCAGGAATGATAAAAATTCAGAATGAGCTAGAGAAAAGCTAAAGACAAAAGAAATTTTTTTTCAGTTATAGTAGGAGAAAGGAGAAGATGAACGAAGGAAAAGAATTTTTGTTGAGCATGAATGGGATAAAGCTATTGGACAAGAGAGAAGAGCTCCTCAAGAATTATTTCAGTTATTATCAAGAATAACTTTTGATTGGAAGTGACAAAAAACAAAAGGCTTAAAGAAAGTTGATAACCCAAGACAAGTAAAGAGAGAGAGAAAAGGGCAATGACAAACCATTACAATGTGTCTGCCAAGAAAACCCCAAATGGGGTCACCAAGAGTCGGACATGAGTGAATTCCCTGCATAACAAATAATAAGACTTGGTCTTGCTTCCATCTTGGCTGCCCTTGATGAATTCAGCTTAGATGAACTTCTTCCAAGGGTCCTGAATGAACAGAGCAGATGTGAAGGCTGAACCACCATCGGTGATGTCTGAAAGAACTAAACTAAACTAAACCATTTGAGAGTGGAAAATGGGAGAAAGATACCACAAGATTGGGGGGAAAAATGTTGACTGATTGAAAGAGCAGTTCCATCTCTTAGTCCCATCTTCTGGAAAATGATGGGTTTTCAATGTTGAACATTTATCTCAAGACAGTGGCAAAAAGAAAGTTCTCATATTTAATGCTGTTCATCCTTTGTTTTCAAAAAAGAACCAATGATATCTTGAGTGATATCTTAACTTGACCATAAATTAGATTTCTTTTTAAAATATTTTTATTTTTCCCCAATTACATTCAATGAATTAGATTTAAGAGAGGCAAAATTGCACAAAGTCATCAGCTTCTCCCTCTCTTCCCATTGGCAGGACAAAAGTCAGGATGACTGGTGATGGCCTGGGATGCAGTGGATGACCTGGGCATCTTTGATATCTGATCAAGCTCTAAAGATTGCACAGCACCTGCTTCATATATTTATGTGTTTATAAACATACACATATATAATGTGTAGCATATTGTAATATATAAACATATATACCTAAATATGTATTGTATTATGTATGATATGTTGGTGTAGTATATAAATAGGCAATATACAGTCATGTAGATCCTGTTATATATACACATATATAAGCATGTATATGTTATATACATGTATATGTATTTTTATATAGGGCAATTGGGTGGTAATGGATAGAATGTGGGGCCTCAGATCAGGAAGACTTGTCTTCCTGAATTCAAATCCTGCCTCAGTCACTTACTAGTTTTATGACCTTGAGCAAGTCACTTAACCCTGTTTGCCTCAGTTTACTCATCTGTAAAATGATCCGGAGAAGGAAATGGCAAACCACCCTAGTATCTCTACCAAGAAAACCCCAAATGGGGTTACAGAGTTGGACATGACTTCAACGATTCACCACCAATAAAGTGTTGTATACATATTTATATAAATGTATCTGTGTACATAGCATGTGACATTATTTATTATGGACTATATTTATGTCATATAAATATTATGCATAATATTATTTTTACATGTGTGTGTATATAGTGTGACTCCAGTACTTAGCACAGTGTTCAACGCACAGCGAGCGCTTCATAAATGCTTGTGGACTCCAGTCCTAAACTTTCTCTTCTTTTCCCCCTGAGTCATGGCTGCCATTTCCCAGAGAGAAGACCCTGCCTCCTCCATCCTTGGACTATAAGGCCTCTGAAACAAAGGTTTAGGGTTGGAATCAGTGTTATGGATTTCCCAGAGAACTTTACAGAGAAAGATGTCAGTGTTGGGGCTATAGGGGAGGAGGCTCTTTGGTTGGCGTTAGGGTTTTGGTTTTCTGCAGGGTTTTTTGATTGTTATTGTTTTAAGAAAAAGATGGTTTGATCCTGAAGAAAGACTTATACTTGTTACTGCACAAAAATAACTCTTCCTTATCGATTATAAACAAAGGTAAGAAGAGCTCAGACTCTTCTCTGCCTGAGGCTATAATTTCCCTCCTGAAAGCTGGTGAAATTTGAATAGTCAACTATGATAGTAAAAGAAACAGTCCCAATGCTGGATCAATAAAGATGATAAAGACACTGCCAGGTGCGGGGAGGGCTTGTTGTCAGAGCCAAGAAATCCTCCCTCAGACTTTGCCCAGCCTGTCATCCCTGCACTTGCGCTTGTGACCTTTGCATCTGGTGCCACGGGGACCAGCGATGACCACAGAGTCGGCCAGCCCTCTGGGCCAGCAGTCCGTGTGGCCCAATGGCCCACGCAGAGGACCTGGATTCAAATCCGCCTTGGAATGTCCTCCTTGGACTTATCTCCAGCACTCAGCATAATGTCTGCCACAGGGAGACCACTTAGATTTGTTTTGACCAATGCTTCCTCCTGTGTGATCTTGGGCAAATATCTTATCTTCCCTGAGTCTCAGTTTTCTTGTTTATAAAGTAAGGAGCTGCATATTTGATCGAGTTCTCTCGATTCATGATTCGAATGTGAACTTATGTCTCGGTTTCTGATCCATGGCAGAAAGGGAGGAGAATTCGGCTGGCTTGGAATCCCCTCATTGTCCCACCCCTGAAGTGGTGGTGGAGGTCCAGGTCTGCTGGCGGTAGGGTGGGTGGATGGGTGGAGGAATCACCAACAGCAGAGAATGTTAATGTTTAAGGACTGTTGTTTTCATGTCACCTGCATTTTTAAGAGTATCTCTCCCTCCACCCCAACCTTATGACTCACCCCACATAGCAAGGAATAAAAAGGGGAGGGGAGACAAGGTTAGCAAAATTAATCAAAATACTTACCAAGTTTAGCAGCTTATACAATATTCCATACCCATAGGGCGGCAGCTAAGTGGCACAGTGAATACAGCACTGGGCCTGGGGTCAGGAAGACCTGAATTCAGATTCAGCCTCAGACACTTAACTAGCTTAAAACACTTAATCCTTTTTGCCACAGTTCTTCAGTAATATGAACTGGACAAGGAAGTAGCAAACCACTCCAGCATGTTTGCTAAGAAAACCCCAAATGGCATCAAGAACAGTCAGATGTTGTATCAGAGAGATCATTTAAAAGGAAAGGGACCCACATGTGCCAAAATGTTTGTGGCAGCCCTTTTTGTAGTGGCAGGAACTGGAAACTGAGTGCATGCCCATCACTTGGGGAATGGCTGAGTAAATTGTGGTATATGAATATTATGGAATATTATTGTTCTGTAAGAAATGACCAGCAGGATGAATACAGAGAGGACTGGCGAGACTTACATGAACTGATGCTGAGTGAAATGAGCAGGATCAGGAGATCATTGTACACAAGATTTTGTGATGCTCAATTCTGACAGATGTGACTCTTTTCAACAATGAGGTGAATCAAGGCAATTCCAGTAGATTTGTGATGGAAAGTGCCAGCTATGAGACTAAATATGTATCACAGCATAGTATTTTCACTTTGTTGTTGTTGTTTGTTTGCTTGCTTGCTTTTTCCTTGTGTTTTTTTCTTTCACCTTTTGATTTGGTTTTTCTGTGCATGATGAATATAGAAATAACCTTAGAAGATTTGCACATGTTTAACCAATATTGGATTGCTTGCTGTCTATGGGAGGGAAGGGAAGGAGGAAGAAAAATTTGGAACACAAGATTTTCTAAAGGTGAATGTTGAAAACTATCTTTTGCATGTATTTGGAAAAATAAAAAGCTATTTTATATATATATATATATATATATATCCAGACAAGATTGAAAAACGATTGAATGACAATACACCAATAGTCCTCCAACTCTACAAAGAAAGGGAAAAGATACACTTATTCACCTCTTCTTCAAGACCAAGTAGCTGATGCATATCACTTTCTTCCCTGGATTGTTATGAGGATAAAATGAGCTATTTGTTAAACATTCTATAAGCCTTAAAGCTCTATATAAAATGCTAATTGTAAGAATATTGTTATTAAATATTATTATTAGGATTACAGTAGCATCTACCTCTTTTTTAAGGTTCCCATGAGATATTTGTAAAGCACTTTGTAACACTTAAAACACTTCTTAAATAAGGATATTATTAATTATTATTTCTTATCTCTATAAAAATTTTTCTAAAAATGATCTACATGTACATTAAGGTATCCTTGATGAAATATGAAGAGAAGACAAGCAGTCTTTGGAAAATACTTCTCTGTAATTAGGCCACATCTTCAGAGTCACATGACTAATAGAAAGCTATAGAGAACACAAGAGTCTACTTTATTGATTGTTAATTGGTTCAATAAAGGTCTTTGACTCAGCAAGACAGAATATAGGATTCAAGTGTTTCCCATGCATTCATTGAGTTATATGAAATTCCCCAAGAGATGTGATGACCAAGAGATAACTATGCTCATCAAGAAGCCTTTAAACATCAGATGAGACATAAATCTGGCAAATACTCACCACATCATAGATGACTGATGACCAGCAAAATGTCCCAGTAAAAAAAGGGATTCTCTATAGATACTGAGGTCTTTCAGATGCTCTTTTTGTACATGACAATCTCTGTGCAGGGTGCAGCAAGCCCCAAAATATTATCTGGCTTCCTTAGTTAACATATGTAACCACTCGAAGGAGACTAGCTTAACAATCCACACAGGAAAAATCAAATGGATGAAGAATGTCTATCGCCCAAACTATAACATACGTGTAAATGATAGCCCAGCATCCCCTATTCTGGGATTACCCATACAATGTTCAGATACGGGGTTATGGGAAATAACCAGAATTAACTCTGGCTCATACACTACCCAGATTTTCTCCTGGGAATATCAGAATATTACTGCTGTCTTATTGTAAAGTCATGTCTGACTCTTTGTGACCCTGTAGACCAGTGGTTCGCAAAGTATGGTCTAGAGAATCCTAGGGATCTCTGAAACCCTTTTAAAGGGTCTACAAATTCAAAAATAGTTTTTATTTCCAATATGGTAAATATCTATAAATATAATGCAGATAAATAAAAAATGCTTTGGAGAGATCCTCAATAATTTTTAATAGGATAAAGATACTGAAAACAAAAGTTTGAGAACCACTGCTGTGGACCATGGAGTTTTCTTGGCAAAGACACTGAATTGCTTTGTCGTTTCCTTCTCCAGCTCATTTTACAAATGAGGAAACTGAAGCAAAAAAGGATCGAGTCACTTACCCAGAGTCACTTGGCTAGTGTCTGAGGCTCTGTTTAAATTAAGATTTTCCTGACGCTAGGCCCAGTGCTCTTTCCACTGAGTCACCTAGCTACCTTCAGTCATGTTTAGTTCTTCACAGATGTTGGTGAAAGGTCCCTGAGCTTTGCTACAAGCACTCGGGCTAACAATATTTATCACAAACAGGACAGTTCTCCTTTCACTCCATGGAAAGAATTAAAATACACCAATAACTTACAGGAGCCTATAAGCTTGGAATTAATTCAATTCAGCAAATACTTAGGAAGTACATTCTATGTGGCAGACTCTATTCTCGTCCCTGGGAATACAGAGATGAGAAACAAGATGGTCCCAGCCTTCTAAGAGGTTACCTTTTGCTAGGAACACACCATGCTAATTGATGAGTAGACAAAAGAAATATAATCTCAATCAACACAAAGTTACTTTTTTTAATTTTTTTATTAAAGCTTTTTATTTACAAAACATATGCATGAGTAATTTTTCAGCACTGACCCTTGTAAAACCTTCTGTTCCAACTTTTCCCCTCCTTCCCTCCACCCTCTCTCCTAGATGGCAGGTAGTCCCATATATGTTAAATATGTTAAAGTATATGTTAATCCAATATATTACTAAGTTACTTTGGTTGGGGCACTAAGAACTTGGAGAATCAAGGAAGACCTCATATAATAAATTGAACCTTAAAGGAAGCTGGAGCTTCTAAGAGTTGTGGGATAAAGTACATACAAAGGCAAGGAGGCTGGAGTTGTATAAATGGAACAGCATGGAAGACAACCTGTCTGTAATGGGAAGTACATGAAGAAGAAAAATATATAATTCAGCTCCATCTGGAAAGATAGGCTGGAACCAGACTATGGGAAAGTCTAAATGTCACGGAAAAGAGATAGTATTTTATCTTAAAGGCAAGAGGGAGCTACTAGAGCTTCTTGAGCAGGAGAGTGGAATGTTGACTATGCTTTAGGAATATCCCTTTGACAGCTGAGTAGAGGATGGATTGAAGAAAGAAGAGCTTATGGAAAGACTTATGAACTGATGCTAAGTCAAGCAAGAAGAACAAAGAGAACATTAACAACAAGATTATGTGATGATCAACCCTGATGGACTTGGCTCTTTTCAGCAATGAGGTGATTCAGGGCAATTCTGATAGATTTGGGATGGCAACCAGAGAGAGAACTATGGGGACTGAATGTGGTTCAAAGCATAGGATTTTAACTTTATTTCTTCGTTTCTTTCTCATGATTTTTACCTTTTTGGTCTGATTTTTGCACAACATGACAAATATGGAAATATGTTTAAAAGAAATGCACATGTTTAATCTATATCAGATTGCTTGCTGACTTGGGAAGAGGGGAGGTAAGATAGGGAGGGAGAAAATTTTGGAACACAAAGTCTTACAAAAACGAATGCTAAAAACTATCTTTACATGTAATTGGAAAAATAAAATACTATTGAAATTTTTTTTAAAAAGGAAAAGAAGAGGAAGAAGAAGAAAAAGAAGAAAGGAAGGGAGGAAAAAAGATGGAAGGAAGGAAGGAAAGGAGGGAGGGAAAGGAAAGAAGGGGAAGAAAGGAAGCAAGCAAGAAAGGAAGGAAAGGAGGAAAGAAGGAAGGAAGGGAAGGAGGGAGAAAGGAAGGAAGGAAAAAGAAAGGAAGAGAGGGAGGGAAGAGTTAGAGAGGAAGGAAGGAGGGAAGGGAGGGAGGGAAAGAGGGAAGAAGAGATAGAGTAAAGGAGAAGAAAAAGAAAGAGGCTAGAAGCCAGAAGATCTATTCTTGCTTGCCTCTCTCTACTTCCACTTTCCTATGGGGGCCCTAGTACCATCCTGAAGATGAGATTTCCCCAGAAGAGAGACACAATAGGGATTGCATGAGAAGCATAATCCTCATCTTCTGATGAGCTTTCTTCCTTGATCTATATAGTTTTCCCCTCTAGGGTTTGGGAGACCCCTAAGGAGAATTATGCACTTAGAGCTGCTAGGAAGTCAACTTTATTCCATTGAACCTTCACAGTTCCAGTGACAGTAATGGAGGAAATAGTCTAAGTCCTTCCCAAATGGCTCTTCTCCCAGCCCCAGCTCCTTCCTCTACTCCTCCAGATGGGGCTTTGCACATGGGTGGTCGGGCTGTGTTCAGATCAGAATGCTCCCCTCCATCCTTGCCTCTGACTTGCCATCTCTTGGGAAAGGTGGCTCCTTAATCCATGGTTTCCATCCCTAGGACAGAGGCTATTTAGATAAATCAGCTCTCCCCATCCAGGGACACAAGATAACTCTCTGGGGTCTTAATTCTGCCCCTGTCTATCTATCTGTCTTTCTATCTATCCCTCTTTTTTCTTACCTAGTCTTAATCTCTGAATCAGTGTTGCCTCAGTCAAACTGAGATCTTAGCTGAGAGACAGAGATCCCTGGCTCTCTCTGGTGTCTACTTTCTTAAACAGACTCTGACTCTCTGACTGTCTCTTCTGAGTTTTTCTCTGGCTGTCTATGACAGTCTATGACGCTGACTGTCTGCTTCTGTCTCTGTGTATATCTGTGTCCTTGCATCTCTGTATCTATCTTTGGCTCTCTGGCTCTTTCTCTATTTTTCTTTGTCTCTCTCTGTCTCCTCTCTCTTTCTCCTCTTTGTCTCTCTCTCTCTTTCTCTGTCTCTGTCCCTCTCTGTTGTTCTCTGTGTGTGTGTCTGTATCTCTGTCTCTGTCTGTCTCTCTCTCTTTGTCTCTCTCTTTTTCTGTTTCTGTCCCTCTCTGTCTCACTGTGTGTATGTGCTGTCTGTGTCTCTTTGCCTCTGTGTCTATCTCTCTATCTCTGTCTCTCTGTCTTTCTCTCTGTCTCTCTGTCTTTCTCTTTTTGACTCACTGTGTGTGTCTGTATCTCTGTCTCTGTCTCTCTGTCTCTCTCTTTTTCTCTCTCTCTCTTTTTCTGTTTCTGTCCCTCTCTGTCTTTCTCTTTTTGACTCACTATGTGTGTCTGTGTCTGTCTGTCTGTCTCTGTCTCTGTCTGTCTGTCTCTCTCTGTCTCTCTGTCTCTCTGTCTCTCTCTCTCTCTCTGTCTCTCTCTCTCTCTCTCTTTCTCTCTCTCTCTCTGTCTCTCTCTCTCTGTCTCTCTGTCTCTCTCTCTCTCTCTCTCTCTCTCTCTCTCTCTCTCTCTCTCTCATATTCACCTCCTTCTGGCTCAGACAATCACCCCAAGTTAGACAAGGTTCAAGTACCTGAGTTCAAATCCCAACTCTGTAATTCACACCTGTATGATCTCAAGCAAATCATTTGATCTCTAGTTGGACTCTGGCCTCTAAGCTCCCTTCCAGCTCTGGCTCTCTCCTCCTTAGTGAGATGTGACTGGGTCAGTGAGAATCAGACCAGCTCCAGTCATCTACCCACCGTCACACCCTGTCTGCCCCATGGGTGGGAGAGAAAAGTACGTAGAGCAGGCTGGCCTAAGAGCTGGGAGTTGGGGGCTGGGGGGTGGGGGCTGGGCTCCTCCACAGAGAACCTGCAGTTTTTTTTCTGTCAAGGGAAGGCTTCTCTGATGAATGGGTTGGCTCAGAACTCCCAGAGACAGCTGGATGAGATAACTCAGATAAGTCACAGGCCCGGGGCCGTCTGGGAGAAAACCTGAAGATTTAATGCTGTGATTGAACACGGAACCCGGGGCTGGGATACTCGGATCTTGTCTCAGAGACAATTCTGCATTTTTAATTCTTCTCCTCAAATACCAAGAGGTAAACTTGAATCCTCCCAACTGGAATTGATTCCTCCTTTAATAACATCTCCAGGCGCTGGAGATTTTGCGAGGCTTAGAAATATTTGCTCTTTCTGGACGATCTCGGTGAGGAAGTGGAAAGGGAGGCTGGGCTCGGGGGGCTGGGGACACAGGGGTACAGTACAGCAGGCAGGAGTCGCAGCGAGTGAATGACACGAGCTGTGAGAGGCAGGACGGGCAGAGGCCGAGCAAAAAGCTACTGACGGGCTGAGTCAGACCTCGAGAGCGGCACAGAACTCTGTGAGGCTGACGGAAGGAGGCGGACCTGCTTGGTGTGTTCCTGCAGGGCTGGATACATCCCCAGACCCAAAGATGGGAAACCCTGAGTTCAAATCCAACCTCCTACACTTACCAGTTGTAACTATGGCCCATCTTTTCACCTCTTTCTGATTCTTTTTCCCCATCTGTAAAAGGATAAACACCTACTTTGCCGAGCAAATATTTCCAATATCACCTGTTTTTTAAAAATAGAGATTATATTTGTGACATGCTTTGCAAATCTTAAAGCACTCTATAAATATTATTTAGTATTCATGTACTTTTTATTTATAAAGATTTATAAAGCTATGATCCCTCTCCTCACAGAACCCTCTCATACATATGTGTATATACATATATATTGTGACTATATACACATACATGCATAGGTTTATATGTATGTATATCTAAAAAATACATGCACATATACACACATCAATTTGTACCTACATATACATACAAGTATATCTGCAGATGTGCTCTGGGTTGTACGCATGCACATATATTTATGTGTACATGTGTGTGCATGTATATGTGCATATAAATACCTATTGGATATGTTTTGTGTGTGTATAAGCATATATATACCTATTTGTGTCTACCTGTATACCTATACACCCATGTCTGTGTTTGTAGAATGTCTGTGTCTACATACCTGTACATGTGTGTATATGTACGTATACATATATAAGACACACACATGTATATACCAAGTTGTGTCTAATGGTTGCCATCTCTAGGGTGAGAGGAAAAGGGAAGGAAGAAAAAAAGGAGAGAAAGTTACATGATACCTTTATTATATCATAAAAGAAGAGCAAATTGTACGTAATAGATTTGCAGTTTCATGGGCAATCATCTTTTTTTATTATACTGTGTTATGGAAATGCTTCCTTTATTCTACAGACTAAAAATTAAATATTTTTAAATAATAAAGAAAACGATATTTAAAAGAAAGAGAGAGTGAGTATGGACACGCCCCTCAGCAACCACCAATCTGAGAGTGGGGGACTCTTGACCCCTGACCTCAGAACTCCTGTTCTGAACCCTGTGCAAAGGGAAAGTCATGGTCTGTATTCTCACAAAAACCTCCAGCATATGGGGGAGATTTCTCCTTTCTTTCCTTCCTTCTCCTTTCCTTTCTTCCTTCTTGCTTTCCCCCTTCCTCCCTTCCTCTCTTCCTTCTTTTTTCCCTTCATTCCTCCCTCCCTCCTCTTCCTCATTCCTCTTCCCTTTCTTCCTTCTTTTATTGTTCCCTCCTTTCCTTCTTTCCTTCCTCCCTTCCTTCCTCCCTCCTTTCCTTTTTCCTTCCCTCCTTTCTTTTCTTTCTCCCTTCCTCCCTCTCTCTTTCCCTTCTTTCCTCCTATTGTTGACCCTTCCACTCCTTCCCCTGCCCAGCCACTAATCTGGCTGAGGGGAAGCAAAAGTCTCATTCTTACGAATCCCTCTTCCCAGAATCCCCCAATATGAGGGTGAGACATAGTCCTTCTCCGTTCAGGGGAGGAGACATATCCCGGGACCTCAGAATCAGAGGAAGGCGAGATGGAGGGTCCAGTGGAGGGGAAGCCCCCACGGAGCTCCCAGAGAACTGTCCAGATGTGTCCTGGCAGGGAAAGCCCCTCTGTTTCCCAGGGGCTGGGCTTTATCAGAGTTCACTCATTTCTCCTGACTCTCCTTCCTTGACTCCTTCTGCATCCCACCCCCGGAAGCGAGCTCCTTGCCCTCTCCTCTCGTGACCCTGGCTCCCTAACTGGGGGCTTGCTCCTCCCAGGGACAGGGGAAGCAGTCGGCTGTTGGTCACAGCCGGCTCTTACACAGGCGTCCCCATCCTCGCCATCTGCTGGGGTCACACTGCCCCTTGCTCTTTCCCTTAGGCTGCCCTTCCTCCCTCTCCATCTTTGCACCCACCCTAATTGTCTCCGACACTTACCAGCACATACTGTTAAATGTGTACTCTGTGGGCCCTGGTCCTCGGAATGGAGCCAGGAAGAGAAAAGAGGCACTGACCCAAGATTCTATAAGTCAGACTGAAAACAGAGCGTCAGGCCTTGGGATGCGGAAAACCTGAGTTCAAATTCAGGTTCAGACACTTACTAGTTGGGGCATCCTGGGCAAATCACTGAACCCCTGTCTACCTCAGTCTCTTCATCTGTAAAATGGAGATAATAATAGCACCTATCTCCTAGGATTATTGTATTTTATTTAAAAAGGGCTTAGCTCAATATCTGACACATAGTAAGTATTTACTAAATATTCAACCCTTCTTCCTTCATTCCTCCCTCCCTTTCTTCCTTCCTTCACTCTTCCCTCCCTCCTTCCTTTCCTTCCTTCTTTTTTCATTCCTCCCTCCCTCCTTTCCTTCCTCCTCTTTTGCTTTCTTCACTCTTGCTTCCCTCCTCCCTCCCTTCCTTTCTCTCTTCTTTCTTCCCTTCATTCCTCCCTCTCTCCCTCCCTCCTTTCCTTAATTCCTCCTTCCCTTTCTTCCTTCCTTCATTCTTTCCTCCCTCCCTCCTTTCCTTCCTTCTTTTTTCATTCCTCCTTCCCTCCTTTCCTTCCTCCTCTTTTGCTTTCTTCACTCTTGCTTCCCTCCTCCCTCCCTTCCTTTCTCTCTTCTTTCTTCCCCTCATTCCTCCCTCTCTCCCTCCCTCCTTTCCTTAATTCCTCCTTCCCTTTCTTCCTTCCTTCATTCTTTCCTCCCTCCCTCCTTTCCTTCCTTCTTTTTTCATTCCTCCCTCCCTCCTTTCCTAACTCCTCTTTTGCTTTCTTCACTCTTGCTTCCCTCCTTCCTCCCTTCCTTTCTCCCTTCTTTCTTCCCTTCATTCCTCCCTCTCTCCCTCCCTCCTTTCCTTAATTCCTCCTTCCCTTTCTTCTTTCCTTCATTCTTTCCTCCCTTCCTTCTTTCCTTCCTCCTTTCTTTCATTCCTCCCTACTTCCTTTCCTTTCTTCCTTCCTGCTTCCCTCTTTCCTCCTTCCCTCTCCCCTTCCTTCCTCCTTCTCTCCCTTCTTTCCTTCCTTCTTTCCTTTCTCCCTTTCTTTCTTTCTCCCTTCTTTTCTTCATTCATGATAAAGGGATCCACTTATCAGGAGTTCCCCTGTGAACCTGTAAAATCTTAGGCTCTAGACAACAAAAACTAAGACCCTTCACTAAGATATAAAGAGTTGGGATCTGCTTTGATGAAAAGAGTTCACCAACCAAAGAAATGAGGTCTTTGATGGCATTTGGTTGACAATTAATTATTAATTTATATCCAGCTCAAAACAGATGGGAGACTGAGGCCTGAGAAAAGGGAGAAGAATAAATGGCATGAAGAGCCTTAAGTAGGTGGATTCCTCCATGGCTTATCCCTTGGGGCCAAGGATCCGAGCTGGTATCAGCTCAAACCTTTATTAGTTCCATTGTTGGATTTTCAGTGAGAGCATTTACCCCATGAAAATTGGCAAATGCTACAAATCATAATCCAATTTATGATATCGTTGATTATTTAGATTTTAAAAAGTGATGGAGAAAATGTCAATAATTAAACCTGAGAGCTTGTCTTACTTTTTCTAACTATTGCTAAACCATTGTTAAACATTATCAGTCTAGCACCGCCTTGTCCCCAGCCCATAGACCCTGAAGCTGACCTAGTAGTAATAGTCCGGCTTCTGACAGGAGTTGATCCCCAGGCTGCCTCTCCCCAGAGACAGTCTACACCAAACCCTCCCCTCAGATAAATGTTCCAGGATCATTCAGGGTCCTTGATTGATCATGGTTAGCTTTTAAAGACCTGGAAGGGGGAAGGAGGAGACGCAGGCCTGGCCCCAGCCACTTTACCTCTCATTCAAAGAGAAGAGGAGAGGGAAAGAAGGTGACTCTGTTCAACAAAAACTCCCAGACATCTACTGTGGCTGGAGAAAGGGGAGACAGAAATGAGTAAGATTCAGTCTCCCTGTGCAAGGGCTCACAAATCTTCTAGGGAGAAGTAACTACCCAGGTCAGGGGCCAAAAGAAAGAACAGAAGGGGCTGATTTCCAGGTCCTCGACCCCTCAAAGGGGATCAAGGTCATTCATCTTTGTACGTAAAAGGGAAAGAGAGACAGAGGAGACAGAGAGCTGGGTTAGAAGGTCTGATCCTTGACCAAGGCTTAAGAAACTGATTGTTTTATCCTTTTTACTTCCTGAGCTTTAGGGAAACCAAAATGTTATTTCTTTCACTTGGGTCAAAAAGATCAACTTTATAAGTATAAAATGGAGAAGATTGAGCAGAAAAAGATCTGGGAGTTTTAGTGGACTACAAGCGACCTGCAGCCATGACCTAGGCTACCACAGCAGGCAGGGACTGGCTCAGTTCAGGTTTGATAGTGGAACGAGACACTTATAGGTCATTCAGCAGTTAACAAACAAAAAAAAATTTCTTAGCTATAGCCTGAAAATGGGCGGCTAGTAGGAGAAGTGGTTAGGGCGCCGAGTCTGGAATCAGGAAGATTCATCTTCCTGAATTCAAATCCACCCTCAGACACTTACTAGCTATGTGATCCTAAGCAAGTCACTTCACCCAGTCTGCCTCCGTTTCCTCGTCTGTAAAATGAGCTGGAGAAGGCAATGGCAAACCACCCCAGTATCTCTGCCAAGAAAAACCCAAATGGGTCATGGAGTGCATGGAGCGTCAGATGGGACCGAAATATGTGAACAACAATAAAATCTTGTCCCCGTGAGATGTCTCTGAAAGATTGCTCCTTTTCCTTTGTGAGGACCCCTGAGGGGCATGGTCTCCTCTTCCTTGTTACCAGAAAGCAAGCTTCTTTCCTTGGGGCTCCAAGCCCTCTCAGGGAGGTTTACCATGAGCTCCAGGTATTGTGAAGGAGCTGGCCCACTTTACATTACAGAAAGTGAGGGAACTCAGAGGGCCTGACTTGCCGCCGCACACCCCAGTGTCTGTTCTTCTGCCACTAAGAGCCACTCTGAATGTCTTTCTGCAGATGCCGGGGCCTGGTGTGCCCGCTGCGCCTGGCCACTGCCCTGCACTTCTGCCCACTTTGTCAGAATCAACCATCAGCCTTGTGTCAGGGCAGGAGAAGAGCCACCACTGGGGCATGGGCTCTTCCGTCCATCAGAAGATGGGATGAGAGCATTATGTAGGGCTGAGGGCCCTGGCACTATCCCTGCCGGTCTGACTCTGCCCCCTTTGGCAAAAGTGCTCAGGAGGTGCCTGTGGCTGCTGCCGCTGGGGTCTGTCGCTGCTTTCCTGGGCTGGGACAGAGAGAAACAGAGAAAGAGGCAGAGAGACAGAGAGATACAGAGAGACAGAGAGAGAGAAACACAGAGAGGAGAGAGACAGAAAGAGAAATAAAGAAAGAGCCACAGACAGACAGACAAAAATAGAGAAAGAGAAAGAGCCACAGACAGAAACAGAGAAAGAGAAAGAGCCACAGACAGACAAACAGAAATAGAGAAAGAGAAAGAGCCACAGACAGACAGACAGAAACAAAGACAGATTGAGGGGTGGAGCAGGGAGAGACATCAGAGAGAGAAACAGAACAGAGACAGTGAAAGACAAAGTAACAGACACAGGGAAGAAAGACAGATGGAGGTGGCAAGACAGAGAAGAGAGAGCCAGAGAGAAACAGAGACAGTAAGAGAGAAAGAAACAACGGGGAGAGACAGAAAGACAGAAATGGGGTAAAGATTCAGTAGGGAGACAGAGAGAGGGACAGATAGACACAGAGACAGAGAATTTTTTAAACTTTTCAATGCAGCACCTCTGCCTGTCCTCAGCTAATGAAATGAGTTCCCACTGACACATTTGTCTAATTTCTCACGTGCAGAAATGTTCCTAAACTCCCGGGAGAATCTAGCATCATCCTTTTAATTGCCTCAGTGACTTGCACAAAAGAATCACAACAAAATCCCGGTGGCCAAATTGTGGTTGATCTCTCAAATTCCAGATTAAAAGATAAAAACATCTCAGAGAGCACAGCTGCTGAACAATCCTCAGATTCCAGGGATTTGCCTTAGTTTTCTTTTTCTCACTGTCGGGCCCTCCTGCTACCCCTCAATGGCTGGCAAAGTCCAGAAGCCATTAGAAGATGGAGGACCGCTGATCCAGCTGCACTCATTTCCAAAAAACCATTCAAAACCAAATAGTTTGTACAAATATGAATCCCTTAAATCTTAAGCTTTTCAAGAGCCTCCTCCAAGGCAATTGATGGTGACCATTAGCAATTCAAAGGCATCATCAGTCACAGGAAGGGCTAAGTTCTGAATTTGTCCTTTTCTGATAATGGGAAAAACCTCTTTCTTGATCCTAAAAAAATCAATCCCTCCTGAGTGCTTTGAAGGTAAACTGAGTCCTGAAGAGATTCCCTCCATGGAATTCGAAGGAGGTTTAAATTAACAGGCTGAAAGGCTAAACAAAGCTGGAGGGCTCAGAACAGTTGACTACGTAATCTATCTTCAGGGCACAGATCATACTCACACATACAGCGCATACTTCTTGCTGAATAACCACTTAAAGTTTATTCTCTAATCACCAGGAGCGGGTAACATCTCAAAGAAAGAAATTACAGTCTCTGAAGGCATCAATCAAACTTAGTTTTGATACAGTTCAATACTGGAACAAAATGAGACTTGGTCAGTCATTCAATAGCTATCAAAAGGAAAACTACTGCATAGCAGAAAAAGGATGGATATTCAACAACGATAGATATCAAGGTCCCCTCAAGGTTACTCTGTGATCAGAGCACTGGGTCCATAGTCAGGAAGACCTCAATACAAATCTCAGACACTTAACTGTGTGACCCTGGGCAAGTCACCTAACTGATGTCTGCCTCAGTCTTCTCATCTGTAAAATGAGCTAGAGGAGAAAATAGCAAACCACTTCAGTATCTTCATCAAGAAAAACCTTAAATGACGTCATGAAGAATCAAATATGACTGAAAACAACAAGAAATTAATACAGCTGAATGAAATTCCCTTTTCTGAGTTGCCCATCATAATCCACAAGGAAGCATCTATTGGTTTCCTTGGACTCTGAATGTTTCATATGCAAACTGCCCAGAAATTATCTTTAGTCCTCAGTCAACTGAGAATTAAGGATGGTTTTAATAACTTTTAAGGAAAAGTGCATAAAGATGTTAGGATATTATATTAAGAGACAGAGCAATAGTTGTCAAGAGAACATTGTATACAGCATTAGGTGATGTGATGCGATACAAGATTATGCGACGATCAATTCTGACTAATGTGGCTCTCTTCAACAATGAGATGATTCAGGCCAGTTCCAATGGTCTTGTGCAGGAGAGAATCATCTACATTCAGAGAGAGGATGAGGGAACTGAGTGTGGATAACAATAAAGTATATTTACTTTGTTGTTGTTATCGTTTTTGATTGCATTTTGTTTTCTTTCTCATATTTTTTCCTTTTTGATCTGATTTTTCTTGTGCAGCAGGATAATTGTGGAAATATGTGTAAAAGAACTGCCCATGTTTAATATAGATTGGATTACTTGCCATCTAGGGAAGGAGATGGGGGAAAGGGAGGAGAAAACATTTGGAACACAAGGTTCTACAAGGGTGAATGCTGAAAACTATCTATACTTGTGTTTTGAAAATAAAAAGCTTTATTTTAAAAAAAAGAATAATAGTAGTTGTTTTCCCTTTTGCCCTGTTCAGACTATCTGAGTTACTTCGTTCAGTTCTGAGTGAATTATTTAGCAATTTTCTAAAAAAAAAAAAAAAATTAACTGGATAATACACAAAAAAGGGTACAAGCAGAACAATAAAGGGCTAGAGTAACAAAGTACCTGAAGGAAAGATTGGAGATATGTACCAGACAGATTAAACCACCTGAATACCACCTTGACCATACACTTCTCTTTAGACACAAATGGAGATAGCCCGGGACCCTGATACCATCCAGGGAAAGAACTCGTGTAGATGTAGAGATAAGATCCAACAACTCCCTCTGTAGGGTGCTGCAGCCCTCATTTCCCCTGATTCAGAAGAGAAAGTCTTTACCACCACTAAGGTCCTCAACACTATGGAATGGCTCCATATTACTAATGGATATGGTTTTATCAGTAGAAATGGCATTAAAGAAGATGGAATACCATTTCTTTTACCTTGGCACCCTAGGGACCATAGGCTCTTTCCATCTGCTCTGTTGTTGAACTTTCTTAAGTGCACTTTCTTTCCCCAATTAAAATGGGAACTTCTTGAAATTAGACTCTCTATTTGTATCCCCAGCACTTTGCAAAAATTATTGATTAATGGATGCTTTTTTCATTCATCCCTGCACTCAATCAAAACCAAGCCCTTTGAGAATCAAGTGAAGGAAATGAGTTAACTGGGAGAAGAAAAAACTTGGGAAGGATGTGAGAACTCTTCAAGTATTTGAAAGGTTGTCTTGTGAAGAAGGATAAGCTTTGTTCTGATTGGCCCTAGGGGGCAAGACTAGAATAATGTCAAAAAGCAATTCACAGAAGATTTAGGTTTGACATGGTAAGGGGTGGGGGGGTGAGGGGAGGAACCCAATAATAACTGCCTTACACATGGAAGCATCCCAAAGTGGGAGAGACTGCCTCATGGACCATACTCAGTAGAGTTCTACAAAGGTTGGATGACCATGTATTAGGCTAAAAGACTTCAGGAGTTCCTGTGCACTCAGAAATTCTCAGATTCTCTGAAACCAGAACAAGAAAACAGGGCGATATTTACATAGATTTGCAAAATACTTTGCATAGATTATCTCATTTGAGATAATGAGATAATCTCAGGCTGTGGGTACAGGAATCAAGGATCCGCTTTCCAGAGCTGCAGGGAAGAACACCTGCCTTCAGCCTTTGCACATGCACATGCGCATGGATGCACGAGTGTATACACACACACACACACACACACACACACACATGCACACACCGGAGCTAAGTGTGAATCTTGGCTCAGCTATGTACCACCTGTGTGCCCTCTGGAAAGACATCTAACCTTTCTGTGAGTCACTTTCCTCATCTGTAAAATAAATTATTGGACAAGGTGATCCTGGAAGTCCCTTCCAGCTCGAAAGTCACCATCCTTTCATCTCAGAAATTTCCCTTAGAAGATGGATGGGAACATGGAGTTGGGGTCAAGCCATAGAGAAAAGGGCAATGGCCTCAGTCTTCTCTGAAGAGTAAAGATTCATATATTCATGCCTGGAAAAGGTCGTGGGCCAGTCACAGAGTGAGAACAAATGAACAGATGGACAACATTACTTGTACAAGGAATTGTGTTAAAAGGCACTATGCAACCCACACCCGCCGCCTCCTTCACCCAAAGTTACTTTGCATTTATCTTATAAATATATGTGTGAGTGAGGAAGCCAGGTGACAGATAGATGGATAATGTGCAGTACCAGGTTTCAGGAGAACCTGAGTTCAAATGTGACTTCCCACACTAGCTGTGTGACCCCAGGCAAGTCACCCCATTACCTCTAAGTATGTGGGGGCGGAGTGTGTATGAGAGAGAGAGAGAGAGACAGAGACAGAGACAGAGAGAGAGACAGAGACAAAGAGAGAAAGAGAGAGAGAGAGAGAGAAGGAGAGAGAGAGAGACAGAGAGAGAGACACACACACACAGAGACAGAGAGAGAGAGAGAGAGAGAGAGAGAGAGAGAGAGAGAGAGAGAGAGAGAGAGAGAGAGAGAGGAGGGGAGGAGGGAAAGAGGGAGGGAGGGAGAGGGAGACAGACAGAGAAAGAGAGAAGGAGAAGGAGAGATGGAGAGAGAGAAGTCAGCAAGACTAGGTTCGAGTCTTGCCGGTGACTTTTATTGGTTGTGTGATCTTAGCAAGGAAAAGTCTGAAATGCCTAACTGTATAGATCTGCTTTGAGAAAGGGATTCTCCTCACAGGGAGTTTCTCAGAAATGAAATCGCAGCTCGATTCAAATCAAAGAGGAGGGGGCTTATAAAGTCAAGTCAGACTGAGGAGTTAGGGTTGGGATCTTCACCAATCTGCCCTTGGGCTGCCAGTCCTTCCCGAAAGGGGGAGAGGCAAGAGGCAGCTCTTCCGTAAATCTCTCCCTCCGAGCCCCAGGCACTTCCGAGTCGGGTCCCACAGTTCTCCCCATCAGCTGTTTCATCGCTCCCTCTCTCACCCAGACTGTGAGCTCCCCACCGCGGAAACAGCCCCACCGCCAGTCGGGAGATCTAGTTTTCCGAGGACTGCCTGAGTGCCTTTGGACACGTCCCTGGTGCCTACCTTCTGGACTCCGGTTTCCTTCTCCTCTTCCTTGGGAAGAAGGGGCTGCACCAGATGGCCTCTACCGGCCCTGTCAGCTCGGATCTGACACTTTGAGAGGTGTAGCTGACCCGTAAATGGAGACACAGCATGGGGAGGGGGGAGTCCCCCCCAGTTCAGACCAAGAGTTGGCTCGAAGAATGGCTTGACGGCCCACGGATTAAATTCCTGTCTGACTTCGGCCAAATCGCTTGTCTCCAAACCTCAGGTTTTTTCCGTAGAGTGAGGGGGAGGGAACGAAATGATGTGGAAGGTCCTTTCTGGTTCTCAAACCAGGATCCGAGCAATTTCCCACTTGTCCCTGCCGCTCTCTTCCCTCCCTCTTCCCCCCGGGCCCAGGAGCCCCCTGAGCGAAGCGGGTTTGCCCTTTGGCATCATCCCGGGTGAGTTCCGGGGATAGCGGGCGAGAGGAGGAACAAGGAGCAGGACAAGGGACTGGGACAGGATTACGCGCATTATCTTGGGTTCCCTAGGAGCTTGTCCAGGTAGTCTGCGAGCACGTGGGGCAAGGGGGGGCGGGTAGGAGAGGAGGGGCTGTGCCCAGTGCTCCAGGTGACCCAGGATTGGGGTGGGGAGGGCCTGCGCCCTCTTCTCAGAAGCCCTCTCCAAGGGCAGTGTGGGTCAGCCGAAGCCGAAGCTTGGGCAAGAGGGGACCCCCGGAGCCCCCGGATGGACCCTCTTCCTCGCTCACCGGCTGACTCAGTACCCCCAGCCCAATCCCGACCCCTCCGTGCGGGCACCGAGGGACCCTCAGCGCGGGCTGAGCGGAGTCCCAAGCCGGAGCCCCAGGCCGCCCAGACCACGGATGTCCCCAGCGCCAGCAGGCTGCGAGAGAGGAGCCCGGCGGACCCGGCTCTGGCCAGCTTCCAGCGCAGCTCCCGAGTCTAACTACCAGGAGGGGCGATTATCCGATTCACTGGGGAACACACACCGCCAGCAGCTTAAACTCGCTCCTGGGGCTGCCACAAACGGATGGACTGTCCGGGCAGCTCCGCTGAGGCCGTGAAGAGCCGGGGGCCGGGGATCGCCGGCCCCAGTAGAGCCCTCTGCCTGCAGCCCGCAGCATCTCCCGAAGCGCCCGCGCGGGCCCTTTAAGGCTTCGGGGTGGAGCGGGAGGACCCCACCCCCTCGCCTTCAGGCTCCGCCCCTCTGGACTAGACTCATTAGCATGGCCCCGCCCCCGTCACTGCTAGGCTTCGGCGGCTGTGGAGCTGCCAGTGTCCAGGGCTGGAGGGACGCGCGGCAGGCGGCTCGGAGGTGGAGGCACTAGTTCCGTTTCTCTGGCCCGGGGGAAGGGAGCCACGGAGCCCGGAGCGAGGGCCGTCTGGACCAGCGGTCCGAGAGGCAGGAGCGCGCTGGGGGGCTGAGCCGGGAGCCAGAGCCGGGAAGGAGCCGGGTGCGCCCGGGGCGCACGCAGAGCTGGGCGCTGACCGCGCGGAAGGGCTGAGCCGGAGCGGAGCCGCCGGCGCCCGGGGAGCTGGCGGGGCGGGCGCGGGGCTGCCGGGGATGTGAGCCCGCAGAGCCCCCGGAGCTGGGACCCGAGCCAGCGAGCCCCAGGGGCGATGTGAGTCCGGCGGCCGGGAGCCCGAAGCCCAGCCCGAGCCCGAGCCGGAGCGGGCGCGACGCGATGGTGCGGGGCGCTCCCCGGGGGCTGGGGCCACCGCTGCTGCTGCTCGCGCTGTGGCTGCAGGGCCGGGGGGGCAGCGCGGCGCCCGCGCCCCGCACGGAGGATCTGAGTCTGGGAGTGGTGAGTGCGGGACCGCGGGGGAAGGGGAGGCTGGGCGGCAGCAGGGAAGGGGCGCTCGGCCAGCCGGGACAGTCATTCCCCGGAGCCTCGGACTCTGATCCCTGCTCTCCGAGCCCGCGGGCAAAGCGCAGGAGCAGGCCGGGCCCCCCGCCGCCCCCGGCCCCGCGGAGCCACGCGGGTAAAAGTTTGTCTGCAGCCCAGGGAAAAGATGGGTGGCGGGCAGGGGGGAGGAGGGCCAGCTGCCCGCAGAGGGGCCGCCGAACGTGCTAGCCGATGGACAGGTGGGAAAAGGGAGCGCTATGTGTATATGGGGAGGGAGCACCGCTGGCCAGGGCGAAGTCCCAAGACCCCTCCACTCCTTGGGAGCTGGTGCAGCTGCGGGTCTGTCGTGGCCCAGGACCCAGAGGGCGCCCCTCCCCATCCCCAGCATCGGAGGCTTAAAAGCCCCATCTTTCTGGCCTGGGGCCAGGCTCCGTGTGCTCGTGTCGATGGGCGGGAAGCAGAGGCAAGCAGGTGCCCAGCCCGCTGGAGTGCTTGGGGCTTCGAGGAGGAGGTCTCCCGGGAGTGTGGCACCCAGGAAAATTGGCTGTCGCCGGATCTGGACCTGTCACTGAGACATTCTTGAGTCCGATTCTTCCCTCTTCTCCGGAGCATCCTTCTTCCCTACCCTTTCCCAGCGCATCTTCTTCCTTTCCCAAGCTGGTCCTAGAGGATTTCTCAGAAGCTGGGAGCCCTGGGTAACTCTGGCTTGGATTGTGTTTTGCTGCTTTTCCTGGAAGGATTTCTGCCAGCTGAGCAGAAGCTGTAAATTCCTCGGGAGCCTGATGATGTGGAGGGTGCCCCTCAAAAGCTCCCTAAGCCTGCCCAGTACTTAAGAAACCTGCTTGTCAGCTCAGGCCCCTCTGGTGGCTTCCTCTCTGCCTCCAGTACCCACAGACATTTTATTCTCCGTGGCAGGGGATAGAGTAGAGAGGTGTACCCATTTTATAAATGGAGAAATTGAGTCAGTGAGCTATTGTGCAGTCAGTCATACAGAGGATCCAGATCCAGGAAGTGAGATCAGGTCCAGGTCTTTCCTGAAAGCCTTCAATATCAGCCCATCGGCCCTCTGGGTTCCATCTTTCTACCCGAAGGCGAGTTTCCAGTGCAGACTATTTTTTTCCCCTTTTCCTACCCTGTGAGGGATGCTGCTGTTGCTGCTGCTGTCGCCCTGGAAACTAACCCGAGTCAGAGGACAAGAGAAAAGTCAAATTCTGCAGCTTGCAATGTGTGGTCCCCAGAGCAAAGCCTGGACCTGGATTAGCTTGTTTTCTCCCAGGCTGTTTGGGTGTGAAACTTCAGGCCTCCTCGCCATCTTCCCCCTCTCAACACATGTCAGAGGCTCCAGTATCTCTGTGCTTTCAGAGCAGTCCTGCTTGGGTCAGGGGAGGGCTTCCTGGTGGTGGTGCCATCTGCCTTGAATGTTGTCACCCACTTGCTAGATCTGTTTGGACAGTCCCTCCCCTGAAATGCAAATCTGACCTATGCTCTCTGAAAGCATCTTCCCACACGCCCACCCTTTGAAGCCCTCCGTTCATTTTTACACTAGCAGGATCTGTGCAGAAGCTAAGTGGGCATCCTTGCCCTGTTGCCTTATCTGGGGCCTGTGTTAGTGATCTGAGCTAGGGAAAAGGGAGTCCTTTCTTCCCCACTCACAGGCCTGGGTATGCACAAGGTCAGGTTCAGGGTGGGGAGATGAGGATCCGTGCAGTTTGGAGAAGCCCAGAGAGAGAGGATGGACACATCAGTCGGGGTTGTCTGTTTTGGGGGGAGATGCTAGGGCCAGTTTTAGCAGACAGATGGGGAGGAGCTAAAACTGCTTGGGGTGATAGTTGAAGGCAGTTCATTTATTTGAAGGAGATAGAAGGAGCAGAGGCTGATTCTGATAGTGGTAAGGAATGGGGGGCAGTTCAGCTGAGGTACCCGCAAATATATGTAGGCAAGCGGCTGTATTATCTCCTGTGAGTCCCTGGTCCATGTGTTGGCAACCCTGTAGGCATCCTTTTTGAGCTGTGCTGCATCCTGCGGGGGGTTCTGGCTGGTTCTGAAGCCCTTCTGCTCGCCAATTGTCCTGGCAAAGCTTGTGTTCTTCCGTTGTGACCCCCTCACCCCACTTTCCCATCCTCAGCCCACAGGACCCAGATCCCTTTCTCTTTGGGTATTCGGGCTTGCCTCCTCCCACCCCCACTATGGCAGAAAAGTGTCAGTTCCCTCCCACATCCGCTGCCTGGGGACCACATTTGCATTCCTTAATGGAGGTTCCTGTGGGGTCTCCCGCGTGCTTGGCCGGCTGTGTTCCGCTTCCTGGGGCCGCCTTTGTTTCGGGTCGGGGGGCACGGTTCCGGAGGCTCCCCAGTTTCTCTGGGCTGGTGAGAGGAGGGGGTGACCCAGACATACAGGTCAGCCAAGGTTCTGTCCAGCAGGACTGAGGCAGAGCTGTAAGCCAGTCCCGAGCGCACCCCCTTCCCAGGGGCAACCTCCTTTCCACCTGCCCGGATCACTCTGTGTGTGCTGGTCCATCCTTCCCCGTGACATCCCTGACCTCCCCTTCCCCCCAGCTTTCCTGGACACTGAGTCATGCACGCATGTGTGTGTATGTATGTTTGTGCCAGATTACTATGAGGAGAGTGTTTCTGAGTCCAAGATGTTAAAGCCTCCCCCATACACGTTTAGAATAGATAGGAGAAAAGGAAACAATGAGTGGAGCCAGATTCTTCCCACTGATCCTGTCCAAGCAGCCCGTAGAATCCAAGAAGTCCAGGATCTGAAGCCCTCCTTTCCCTTAGACTCAGTTCCTAGCATCTTGTGGACATGTTCACTCCGGCTGCTGTCCAAGCTAGAATCATTTCTTCTTTATTCCCTCCTCTCCTTTCCCCCTCAGACGGAGCTCAGCCCCTACTGTTCTTCAGGGCATGGGTCCAAGAGAAGACCTGAGCTCTGGAGCGGGAGAGACTGGGAGGAAGTGCCCCCTCGCTTCCCCTTCTCACCCTCATTTGTGGAGCCCTTTGCACTTCTCCCAGGAACCCCGCTGCCACCCTGAGGTCAGCAGCCCTCTGCATATCTAGTCATTGACATCATTCTCAGGGTATTTCCTCAGTTGGAGTAAAATCTGTCTTGATCTGTGACAATTTCCCTTAAACCTCAGGCAGCATCTCAGGTCCATATGCTTCCTTCCATCTCCTCCTCCATCCCTTCTGCAGTCTCTCCAACCATCCATTCCCCTTGAATCTCCTCTCTCTCCCTTTCTAACTATGGATCATCTTCCTTTCTACCTATGGATCCCATTCCTATACCCTTTGTTCCCTTCCCCTTCTGCAGACTGCTTCATGCTTTGGAATGAATATCCCTGAGGGCAGGGAGCAATTTGAAGTTCACCTAGAGAAGAGGGCTAGATTTGGTTCAAATTCCCCATCTTCCTAATACTTCTGTGACCTCAGACAAATGATCTAACATCTCTGAGCCTTAGTTTCCTCATCTGTAAAATCAGAGGATTGAACCAAATGACCCCTGCGGTTATTCCTAGCTCCAATGCTATGATGCTGTTTACTTCAGTTTTTTTATATCAGTTTGTGTTGTTTTCTTTCGGGATATTTTCATTTCAGTAGGATATTCTGGGGGGAATGGAGGAATCTCCAAAATGCAAGGGATTGCATTTCTTATGGTACAAATTCAGGTCCTGGGAAGGGCAAAGGGAGGAGAGATATTCTTAAATATCAAAAGCTCTCTTTTCCTTGGTTCCTTCATCCGTAAAATGGAACCAACAGTATATGAACAGAGTTGTTATAAGGTACCTTGTGAAATGGGAGTTGTTGCTGTTATTAATATTAACTGCTCCCAGTGAGATGCCCGATCAAGGACATTGAGACCTCCCCGCTCACAGAACACAGGCAGCCACTGAGCATCCATTCCCAAAGGGAGTCAGTTCAACAATGACTGGTGGGAGAGTGTTACAGAGGAAATAAAATGGAGTCTAGTCACAGGATCTGGGTTCAGATCTTAGCTCTTTAGTCAGTTTTCCCTGTGACTTTAGACGTGTTCTTTAGCTTCAGTTCCTTTATCTGTAAAATGAAACAGTGAGATGAGGTGGCTTCTGAGGACTCTTGCAACTGGGATCCTTACACTCTTAACATTTATTAAGCCCTTACTATAGGTAGTATTTGTACTACAGTACAAATCCTGGGGGTACATATAGATGTTAACTAAGATCCAATCTCTTCCCTCCCAGGGCTCATAGTCTAATCAATGGGTTCCTTCTCCTCAACCACACTGGCCTTTAAAATGAACAATTCCCAAGAGCTTAAAGATCTTGCTTGGAATGTAAGAAACCTCTTCTTAACCTTAGGTGCCAGGATCCCTGAGAGGAGAGGCGGATAGATTTAGGAGATCCATGAACTTGGGAAAACAGTTATATCTTTATTTCCCGCTGACTGGCTTCCTTTGTAATCCTATTTTACTTCATGCATCTAAAAACCTTATTCCAAAAAGGAGTGAAGGTTTTATCAGACTGCCAAATGAGAGGCCGTGATAAAAAGTGGTTAAGAACACTTCTCTAGATCAGGTCCCTCCATTTTATGGAGGAACCCAAGAGATGAAGGGAGGCGGTTGCCCATGATCACCCAGGTTTCAAATCCTGACCTCCCAGCTCTAACTACATGCTCTTCCTCTCCTTGCCCATGCCCTCTCTTTGGCACTCTCCCTGCAACCCCCTCCTTGGATCCAACTATATTCTTCAATTAAGGGAATTTTTCAGCCCAAGATGCCTTGGAGTCACCCAGGATGAAAGTGTGTGCCTCGGTGGAAGAATTAGATAGAGAGTGGCCAGCAGGTTGCCTTTAATCAACAGCAGACTTTAACTAACGCTCAGTTCCCCACATGAAAGAGGTTTCAAACACAAAGTCATAAATGGGACATTTGCTGATTTTTCTTCATCTTTAATACATTTGTAGTTACCAATCTCCGATGCAAGTTTCTGTGTGCCTCTGAGCTCCATCTCCTACCAGACAACGTCTCCCTGCCTGGTCTTCAGCTCTTTAAAGCTGAGGCATTTGGATGAAGTCTCTCTTTCTCATTGACCCTTTCCCATAATTATCATTCCCACATCACAATAGACCATCCACCCAGGGGTCTGCAATTCTGCCACAATGTTAAGAACCTTGGGAAGGATTTTTCTCCACCTCCATCAAAATATATATATATATCTTTCCCATTAATTTGCAAATTTCTCCCAGAGTCCTTTGTTCTCTGGAACAAGCACTGCTGGGCTCTTAAAATGGAATCACCCTGAGAGAAGGACAACAATTGATCCCTCTGATAACCCTGGGAGGCAGACAAGAATCCTATCACAAAATCCTCTGAGCCTAGAACTGGAAGGGATCTTCTAGCTCTATCTGCTCCATCTCCCTCTTTTTACAGGAGAGGAAACTGAGGGCTGGTGGTTAAGTGATTTCCTTCAAATCATACAGGTGGTTTTTTAAGTTCATATTTCTATCTTAATCTTGGCTTGTGGAAGGACCAGCAAAGAAAGAGGGGGAGGGGGTGGAAAGACGGGATTTGCAGTCCTCTGAATACAGAACTGGTTAGATTTGCACAACACCACAAACTATAGGCAGTGTCATCATCCCCATCCTACAAATGAGGAAACTAAAGTGAAGTGACACAGTTGTCACATTCTACTAAGTGTCAGAGGTGGGATTTGAACTCTAGCCTTCGTGACTGTAGACTAGAAGTACTTACTTAAACATGCCCAAGAATTAAATGAGGCAAAATTTTAAAGAGATTAGCATTAGTGCCTTGAATCCAGTAGGCACTTAATAAATGTTTATTCCAATTCCCTTCCCAGTGAATCTGTGGATAAATTTCCATGAGATCCATGAAAATGGATGGAAGGAAAATGCACTTTATTGTTCTTGACTTTGTAATGTTTGGTATTTTATTTTATTTTATACATTTAAAAACATGATTCTGTAAAGGGGTCCATGGGCTTCATCACACGGCCAAAGGGAGCCAGGACATGAAAAAGTTTTAAGAGCCCCTGCTCTGGGTCCTGCCCACCACTTCACAAGCCAGAGCTGTTGGTCACTCACACCTTAGTGTGAGTTAGTTGGTCAGTCCCCTTTGGGAGCTGCTGAGAGTCAGGTGGAGAGAATATAAGAGAGAGGAGATCACTTTATGGCAGCATTTGTTATCGCCCATTCATCAGAAAGTGGGATACAGAGAGCTGGGTGATCATGGGAAGAGGGTGCCCCCCGAGTAAGAAGGGGCTGGGGCTTAGGGGCACACCAGTAGTCAGGTCAGAAGAGCCTTGGAGCGGGAGGAGGGAATTCTCCTGGCCTGTCGTACCAGCCGTGGGGGGAGAACCCTGGGACCGAAATCTAGCACAGGACAGGTGGATCCCGAGCTGCAGAGGACTCCGGTTCCATCAGTGGGTCAAGGGCGACCTCTGGTGGTTGTCGTGAGAACAGCCGCTGCACCTGCCGGTCCTCCCTGAGAGTCCCCAGCCGGGAAGCCTTTCACCCAGGAGACTCCTTTCTCTTGCCCTTCCCCCAGTCAGCGCCCAGAAAACCCAGAAAAATAGGGTTAAGGCCCAATCTTAGGGGACCTGTGGGGAAAGGGGATTTTTTGAAGCTCTGATTTCAGGCTGGGGACTGGATAAAATGCCCTTGCAGAAATCCTTCCAGCCCAGGAGAAAAAAGAAAGTGGGGGTAGAGAGGGAAGAGCTGGGGTTAATTCCTTAGGGAAGCCTGCCCTCATTGAGCCAAGCGGTTAATAAGGCCACGAGACTGAACTGGGGTGGGTAAGGTTTGAACATTGACTCGCTAAAGGGCCGGCTGGAGATCAGAAATCTTGTGGGAGGACTGGGGACAAACTGGTCTGGGGGACCCCCTTCCTTCGGGAGATCCCTGTGAGTGAGCATGGGGGGGGGCAAGTCCTGGTGGGTGCCCTTTTTCTGTCCTGAACCTTCTGGCCATCTGGTGAAGTCATGGAACCCTGCCCACAACAGTGCTTTTAAGTGCATGAAATACAATAGAGAGGGCTACAAAGTTAGCCAGTTATATTGAAAATAAACAATCAAAATATTTCTTAAAAACAAGTTCATGCTCAGACACTTAACACTTCCTGGCTGTGTGACCCTGGGCAAGTCACTTAATCCTAGTTGCTCAGGAAAAAAAAAAAGTTCATGGGGAGTAGCCAGATGGCACAGTGGAAAGAATACCAGCTCTGGTGTCTGGAGGATCTGAGTTCGAATCTAGCTTCATACACTTATTAGTTGTGTGATCCTGAGCAAGTCACTTAAGCTTTATTACTTCAGAGGAAAAAAGTTTATGAACCCCCAGATCAAGGATCCCTTTAGATGATCTGTGAGACCAGTTTCTGGTCAAACATGAGCCTGGAATGAAAATTCAGGTTCACAAAAAGTGTTCTTTGGTGTGCCCTATGAGTGGGAAGTGGGTGTGCAGAAATGAAGAATCTGTCCCTAGCATTTTACACACCCATTCACAGAGAAAGGAGAGAGCAGGGAGGGAGGGAAGGAGGGAGAAGAGAGCGGGGGGAGAGGGAGGGAGAGAGAGAGAGAGAGAATTGGGGAAAGGGCCTTGAGCTTGGGGGAAAAAAGGATCTTCTAAAGGAAATCTACCTTTTAGTCCTCCCTATTTCTCTTTTTTTGTCTAGGAGGGAAAAGGAAGCAAAAAACAGACTGAGGCTAGAAGCTGTGAGCCAAAGGGGATTATTCCTCTCTTTTCCAGTCACTGACTGAGTGAATATAGGACTTGGGGAGGGGAGAGGAAAAGGAAGTCTCTATCTATGTGTTTATACAAAGTTAGGAGATATATGTCTTTATTCTGCAGTAATGAGGAGCTCTGTGCTTATTTTCTTGTTTCTTCCTTTCTCTCTCTCCCTTCCTTTCTTTCTTCCTCTCCTTAGGTCTCCATACCCTTTTCCCTCTTGTCTCTCCTTTCCTACTGTATCTCTCTCTGCCTCTGCTTCCTTTCCTCTCTTTCCTTCCCATTCCTTATCCTTCTCATTTTCTATCTCTCCTTCCCTCCCTCTGTCTCTCCATCCCTCCTGTCTCTCTTTCCCTCCCTCTGCCTCTGCTGCCTTCCCTTTCTCTCTTCCCTCCCCTCCATCTGCCTGTCCTTCCTCCTCCCTGCCTCTGTCCTTCTCATTCCCTGTTTCCCTACCATCCCTCTGCCTTTTCTTCCTTTATTCTACCTCTCCATTCCCCTCTCTGCCAAAATTTCCTTCCCTCCCCCTACTTTCTTCTTCCTGCCTCTCTTCCTATGTGATGACTTGAGGGACCATCATTATCACCATTATTCAGGCAATAAGAGCAAGCCCCCTCAGGAATCATTGCCCAGCAAACAGCAAAAGAGAATCTTCTGTGAGTGGAAGGGAGCCCCAGGCATCGAGCACCAGCTAAACCTGCAAAGGAGAAAGCTGGGGACCAGCAATACCAAGGATAGAGCTGGGAACAAGAAGCCGAAGGGAGGCAGAGAGGCTGAGGACAGATGGAACAGAAATAGAAGAAAGACAGAGTTTTTTAATTTTGGTTAAAGAAAACAAGAGAAGAGAGAAAGGAGAGATAGTGGAGAGACTGAGAGAAAGAAGGATGGAGAAGAGATAGAGAGATGGAGGAAAGACAGACCAAAGACAGAGAGCAGAAATGGAAGAGAGATAGAGAGGAGAAAGCAGAGACACAGAAAAAACACTGACAGGAAATGAACAGAAAGATAAGAGACAGAAAGGCTGAGAAGAGATAGAGAGACAAACTCAGGAGAGATAAAAAAGACAAAGAAAAGAGAGAAGATAAATAGATTGAAGAGAGATAGGAGAGATAATGGAGAGACTGAGAGATGGAGAAGAGAGAGAGGAGAGACAGAGAGATGGAGGAGAGACGGAGAGATGGAGGAGGTTGTGGAGAAAGGGGGGAGCAGTGGGGAGGCTAATTAGAGAAAGACCAAGTTAAAACCAAAGGACTTAGGTCTTGCAGCTGTTTTCCCCAGGAGCATCTGGCTGCTTCTGCCTTTCCTTCCTAGAATCCTGCTTAATCTGGAGATCTGGGGAGAAATTGTCCCTAAGAGACTTGAGCTGAGCTAGCTAAGTAAGTAAATGATAGAGGTGCCGTGTTCTCTCTCCGGGTGGTTTTTTCGCAGGACATTGCTGCTCCCATTCCAAGCCAGGTGGAGGAGAGAGGAAGCCAGGGCCTGGGAGCAAGAAGGCAGGGGCCACCTCAGACCCTGAGGAAGGCTGAGTTTTCAAAAATTTGGGAGAACCATTAATTGTCTCTATGTGAAACAGAACATACTTCCGTGCTTGTATATCATATTAGCATCCGTGACTGCTCACAGAAGTCACCATTCTGTCTTCACCACAACCTTTAAGGGGAAGGAAGGTTTAAAGTCAGTTAACTCCTGTGAGACTCAGTTTCCTTATCTGTAAAATGGGCTAGACCTCTGAGCTTCCTTTCAGTTTTGGATGAGCCTCTGGCACATTCCCCATCTCTAGCTTGTGGCCACTGTCCCACTTCTCAGAACCCCCAACATGTCCCAGTCTTATTCTCACCTCCCTTCCTCTACTAGTTACAGTCTTAGAGATGGATCAGTGGAGAACTTGAGGCTGGATCTGAACCGAAATAGATGGAGGCCAAAGGGTTTATCCTCTCTGCCTCGGTTTTATTGTCTATAAGGCAGTGGTGTTGGACTCAATGGCCCCTAAAGTCTCTTCCAGCTTTACACCTATGATCCTGTTGTTTGGTTTTGTGGGGAGGAAGAAGCGGAGGTTCAGGGGGACATGGAGGACACTTGGCAGGGCAAGAATGGAGAGCACAGAAGGCAGAGGGCCTCAAGAGACAGGTGAGCAGGCAGGCAAGTGGACAAGGGCCAGACTGGTGACCCTGATCCCTTGTGGCAAGAGACAGCCAGCAGCTAGGAACCAGACACCATGACCTATGTCCATCAGAAGGAGGCAGCCTCTGCCACTTCCAATTTATGTCCCCAAGAACATGGCTGCCTTCCAGCTCCAGCTCATTCCTTCTCCAGTCTTCCGGGAAGGTGATCACTCGCTCTTTTGGCTGTGGGTGACTGTGTCCCAAACCCAGAGGCCCTGACTCAGCCTCATCACCAGGGACCAGATTGAAGTGTCTCATCATAATCCCTACCCCCACAAATAACTCAGTGGCTAAGGAGAAAGGGCAGCTAGGAGGGGCAGTGGATAGAACACGGGGTCTGGAGTCAGGAAGACCCAGGTTCAAATAAAACCTCAGGCACTAGCTGGGTGATCCTAAACAAATCACTTAACCTCTGTGCCTCAGTTTTCTCATTTGTAAAATGATCTGGAAAAGGAAATGGCAAATCACTCCACTATCTTTGCCAAGAAAATCCCAAAAAAATCGATACAATTGAAAAATGACTAAACAACAAACCACAAAGAGAAAAGAGGGGAAGAAAAAAGGGGATCCCATCTCTGCGTCTGTGGGAAACAACTGATCCTGAACTAGGCCCTATCTGAGTTCATATTCCAGTCCTGATATTTTATTTATTTTTTTTCATATTTTATTTTATGGATAAGTTACTTAACCTAGCTAGGTTTCAGTTTCCTTAACTGTACAATGAAAGGATTAGAAGGAATGAATGAATCACTTAGTCAATTATTAAATGCCTACGGTGTGCCAGACACTATACTAAGTAAGCTCTGGGGATATAGAGAAAGGCAAAAGACAATCCTTGCCCCACTTGCCTAATATGGAAATATGTTTTGCACAACTCTATGTGTAGAATCAATATTATATTGTCTGCAGTTTCACTAAGTGGGAGAAGGACAGGAAGGAGGGAGAGAATTTGGAACTTAAAAAAATTTTAATGAACATTAAAAATATTTACATGTAATTGGAAATTTTTAACAAAATTAAAACATATTTTTAAAAAATAAGAAAGAAAACCAGAAGAAAAAAAAATCTCTATACCCAGGGAGTTTACTACTTAATGGGAAAGATCAGGTGCAAAAAACTATGTACAAAAGAAATAAAAAGACTAAATTGGAAATCATCTGAGAAGAAAGGCACTAAGATTAAGGACTGGGAAAGGCTTCTTAAAGAAGCTAAGACTTCAGCTGAAAGGAAGCCAGAAGTCAGAGATGAGGAAGGAGAACATTGCAGTTCAGTAAAATACAGTCAGTAACAATGCAGAGTTGAGAGATGCAATGTTATGTCAGGGAAATTGCAACAAGGCCGGCATCTTTCTTGAAGGAATTATTCTTGCTTTCGGCTAAATGCTGGTTTTTTCTTCTTTAAAACTGTTAAATAGATCAGAACTAGTTTCTTCTCAAATAAAGTTGATTATTTCAATTAACAAACATTTCAAAAATTGATCTCTCCCTCCTACTACTCTCTATTAAAAAAAAAAAATAAAGTTAATCAAACTGGAAAAAAATAGCTACATTGGCTCTGCCTGAAAATGCTGTGCCTTCACTTCTGTCAGGAAATGAATAGCATTTTTTCATTTTCATTCTTTTTGTACTCACGACTTGTCATTGTGTTGATCAGAGTTGCAAAGTCTTTCAAAGTTGATTTTCTCTATAATGTTGTCATTGTATAGATTGTTCACTTAGTTCTGCTCACTTTACATCAACTGCATCAGTTCATAAGGGTCTTCCCAATTTCCTCGGAAATTGTCCATTTCATCATTCTTACAGCATAATAATATCCCATTACATTTATATGCCCCAATTGGTTTAGCCATTTCCCAGTAGGAAAACAGCCCCTTAGTTTCCAATTTGAGGTTACCAAGAAAAGAGCTGCTAGAATATTGTTGTACATATTTCCTTTTATTTCTTTTGGATGTAAGTCTAATAGAAGCTCAAAGCACATGTACAATTCAGTAACTTTCTGGGAATAGTTCCCCTCCCCTTCCTCTCTTCTGTGTCTCTGTCTCTATTTCTCTCTGTCTCTGTTTCTTTGTCTCTGTCTCTGTTTCTGTCTCTGGCTCTCTTCCTTCCTCCCCCTCTCCTCCTAACCCCCCTCCCCTTTTTCTCCCTCTCTTCTCTAAGGCTGAATTTGAACTCAGCTCTTCCTGACTCCAGGTCCCCTGCCCCACCTAGCGCTTCTACAAGGCAGACAAGGTTGTATTAATTTCTGTACTTGGAATACTTGACTGTTCCTATCCAGAGAGCTCCCTCCCTTCCTGCACCATAAAGAAGCAGACTCTTCTCCTGGACTTGGCTGTGGAGCTCTTCCCATATCCATCCCTCCAGCTGAGGAAGAACTCCCAGTGGGGGCCCCCGGAGTCCGGCCCTGCGAAAGTTGTATTGATGTTGCTAAATGGTTACAATCCTCTGCTACATTTCTGTAGCGTTTTGGTGTTTCTTCCCAGGAGCCCCATGAGGAAAGCTGTGAAGAAAGTGTTCGCCCTAATTGGTAGAAGAGGAAACTAGTTTCAGAATAAGGGAACTAAGTTGCCCAGAAGATGCAAGAGCTGAGAGACTGCACTCCCAAACCAAAGTTGCCCCTCCCCCTGCCCCAGCCTCTGAGCATGAGGTCAGCCCACAAGGGCCCTGGGCCCCTGCTTCAGTCCTCCAAGGGGTCCGGCCACTCCTGAGGGTGCAGCATTCTACTGCCTGGGTGAGGCTCCTTGCCCCTCCCTCAGTCTTTTCCCACTCCCACTGAGACCCCCTGGAACTTGGCCAGCCTCCAGTTAGAGTCCACAGTCTCTGAGCTGGAATAAGAGGGCTCAGAGTCCCCCCTTCTTCCTGCTGAGCCTGTTTTCCTCAACTCCTTTCAAAGAATTTCTTTCTCTAACCACTTATCCTGAGTCATTGACCCCTGAGGGTCAAGAGAATGACAGACATGAGGAAAGAGAGAGGGGGAGAAGGAGGGAGGGAAGGAGAGGGGAGAGAGAAGAAGAAGAAGAAGAAGAAGAAGAAGAAGAAGAAGAAGAAGAAGAAGAAGAAGAAGAAGAAGAAGAAAGAGGAGGAGGAGGAATAGTAGGAGGAGGAGGAAGAGGAGGAGGAGGAAGAGAAGGAAGAAGAGGAGGAGAAGGAAGAAAAGAACAAGAGGAGGAGGAGGAAGAGAAAGGAGAAAATAAGGATGATAATGATGATGAAGATGAAGATAATTAAGATGATGAAGAAGAATGAATCTAGTACTTTAAAAGGGAAGAGAATAAGGATATATTAAGTGTCTGCACTGTGCAAAGCACTTTACAAATATCTCACTTGGTGTACATAACAGCCCCCAGAAGGGAGGTACTATTATTACTCTCTCTCTCTCTCTCTCTCTCTCTCTCTCTCTCTCTCTCTCTCTCTCTCTTTCTCTTCTTTCTCCCCCTCCCCCATCTCTCTTTCTGTGTCATGACTCAAGCTCCTGGTTTGTTTTTGGTTTTTACTATTAACACAAATTTGTTTTTACAAAGGGATATTTACTTCAAAAATAGAGCAAGAACAAACATGCAAACATTTCCCTCCATGCACTGGGTACATAATGTCCCCAAATCACTAGGGATGGAAGGGGAGACTGGGCTCATAATTTAGCCCATTTCCTACATGACACTGGCTCCCCCAAGTTCACATATTGATGAGACCTGACTATTGGCCAAGTCCTTCCACTGGCTGGAGTCCCACAGGCCGCTCCCAAAGATTGCTTCTTCTTCTTCAGGGCATCCATTCTGTGTTGTCCCAGCCTGGGATTCTGAATCCGGTTTCCTATGGCCCGGTTCTCTGAACCTTTGAAACCCCCAAGGTCAGAGACCCCACTCCCTTCACCCAGAATAGAAAAACAAGCTCAAGGCCAAAACTCAAGGCCTGTTTCTTTGCTGGGTGGAGCGTGCCATGGGCTGTCATGGCCGGAAACGGCCCCAAGGACCTTCCCCTTGCCATAGTCTCCCACAAGTCGCTGAGGGCCAGAGTCACCGAGCGAAGCCGGCCACCCAGGCCAAAGCTTACTCAGGCCTTTTCAAAATGCCAGCAGGTGCAGCTCAGCAGCCAACTGGAAACCACATGGTTAGCCGACTGAAACCAGTTTTCAGACTGTTCATGCGTGATGCACAGCCTCTCCAAGCCATCTTCCCTTAAAGATCATAATTCTCTTGGAAGCAAGATCCCTAGCATCCTCCACAGGGAAATGTCACATCCATCAAGCAAAGTGATGGGGCCTTTTTGTATTACACATTTATTAACTTTTTTGTTTATTTTTTTGTTAATTTTTCTCCCTTTCTCTTGTTTTTTTTTTCTTTTGATCTGATTTGTGGTGTGTGTGTGTGTGTGTGTGTGTGTGTTTTTGCAGCATGATGAATAAGGAAAGTATTTTGCTTCACTTCTTCCTCACAATAACTCTGGGAGAGAGAGAGGTGCTGTTATTATCCCCATTTTACAGATGAGGAAACTGAGGCTGAGAACTGTGGTGTGATTTATTCAATATCACATAGCTAGGAAGTGTCAGAGGCAAGATGTGAACTCAGATGTTCCAGACTCCAAGTCCAGCTCCATCAGCCACTGGTCTCTACATATGGCCCCAAGTAGTTGGTGCTAAATTGAATTATTTCAGAGCAGCTAGGTGGCTCAGTGGAGAGACCATCAGCCCTGAAGTCAGAAGGACCTGAGTTCAAATCTGGCCTCAGATCCTTAACACTTCCTAGCTGTGTGACCCTGAGCAAGTCACTTAACTTCAATGGCCTCAGCTGGGAAAAAGAAATTGAATTGTTTCCCTGACCCTAGGAATATCCTGAACCTCCTAGAATGCAATGGTCAACAGAGAAGTTTCTTTTATACAGATGGAAGCTACTTTTAGAACTGAGGAACACTACCCTCTCATAAGGGAAGTGGGAAAGCAGTATTTATGGCTTAAATAAATATTTGAGCAAAAGGTTACAAGGAAAGGAGACCTGCTCCTGGCTCCAACTCAAGCCAGCCTGGGTGGTATTTGCCCCAAAGAATGTTTTCCCTACTTAGAGCTTAGTACCAAGATTAGGGCTCTATGTGTAGCCTCAGGCAAGTTTGAATGGCCCTATCGGGGACTATCTCACAGAATCTGTATTTCTAAACCAGAAAAATCTAATCCTTGGCAATAAGGATCTGAGAATTACTCTTGGTTCAAAAATAGGGTGAATGTTATGGACAAAATGAGGGCTGTTTACTCTGAAGCCCAGAGTTGTTGTTTTTTTTATTTTAATAGTATTTTATTTTTCCAAATACATGGAAAGATAGTTTTCAACATTCATCTGTGTTCCAAATATTTCTCCCTCTTTCCCTCTCCCTCCTCCCCAAGACAGCAAGCAATCCAATATAGGTTAATTCTTCTAAATATATTTCCATATTCATCACACACACACACATCAGATCAAAAGGGGAAAAAACATGAGAAAGGGAAAAAAATTAACAACCAAAAAAAAAAAAAAAAAGGTGAAAATCCGATGCTCTGACCCTCTTTTAGTCTCCATAGTTCTCTCTCTGGATGCAGATGGTTCCCTCCATCACAAGTGTATTGGAATTGCCTTGACTTACCTCATGGCTGAAAAGAGCCAAGTCCATCACAATTGATCATCACATAATCTTGTTACTTTGTACCCTTGTTCCCTTGGTTCTGCTCCCTTCACTTACCATCAGTTCATGTCAATCTTTCCAGGCTTTTCTGAAATCAGTCTGCTCATTTCTTATAGAATAATAATATTCCATTATATTCATGTGCCATAATTTATTCGGCCATTCTACAACGGAGAGGCATCCACTCAATTTTCCAGTTCCTCGCCTCTACAAGAAGTGAAGCCCAGGTTTTTGAGCACTGGCTAACAGTTATTCATTTCTGGGTTTTTGTATTGACTCAAAGTATTGATTATTGATTGTTTGTTATTGGCTATGAGAAATTGATTCTTAGTTATTAGCCACTCATTGGCAAGTTGTCATTCACTATTACTGATCAATGGTTGCCCATTAGCCATGACGCCTCATTATTAGCAAGGCATGATGGAAATATGACTGAACATGGGCTCAAGACATCTGAGTTCAAATCCCAAATCATGTGCTTATAAGCTATGGGACTATGAGCAAGTCATTGAATTTCTCAGAAACTCAGTTGAACTCTTCTGTGAAATGGGATTAGTACCAAGTGAAATAGCTAACTCAGTGAGAGGTAGTATGGCATAGTGTATTAAAACCCAGATGACACATGCTGCTATGTCATCCTGGACAAGTCATTTGCCTTCTCGGTGTACTAGACAACTCTCTATAACTCTTAAGTTATGGAGAAGGGGCCAACCTGCACTGGTAGAGGATGTTTTCTCATTTAGGAATATCCTAACATTAATAACATTTTTATTAAATCAATTCAGAGATCTAGATCCTTTTCTACCTTTTTCAAGGTAATTAAATGTTAAAGCATTATGTAAATGGGAAATTAATTTGGAAAATAATACCTACCTCCTAAATTTGTTGAGATAATATTTGTAAAATGCTTTGTGAATCTTAAAATGCAACATAAATGCCACCTTACTTATAATTATTATAACTATTAACATCAGTGCTAATTGATAGTTAATTATTGGTCCAACTAATTATAAATTTCTGAGTTTTAGTAATGACTTAAAGTATTAATTATTTGATGGTTGCCTATTAGCCATGGTATCTCATGACTAGCATGGCATGCTGGAAACTTGACTGGAAACAGGAGAACTGAGTTCAAATCCCAACTTACTAGTATTTACTATGTAGTTTATTGATAATTTATGATCAGTCATTGATTATATTTGTTGTTGTTGTTGTTTGACTCTTCATGTCCCCACTTGGAGTGTTCTTGACAGAGATACAAAAGTAGTTTCCCATTTCCTTCTCTGACTCTTTAGACAAATGAGGAAATTAAGACAAACAGGCTTAAATGTGACCTGCCCAAGGTCTTCCAGCTGAGAAATCTGTAAGACCACATTTGAGTCTTCCTGACTCCAATTCCAGCATTCTATCCACTGTGCCACCTAGCTGTCCCTTTGGTTGTATTTATTAATGGTTATTGGTTATGGATTATCAGTCATTTATTACTAGTTGATGGTTATTGTTCCTTAATATTGGTCATTATCTATTGGATCAGTGGCTACTCATTAGTGATTTATTTTTGGTCTAGAGGAGGCTGAGGCTAGTTGGAGACTCTGACTCAGACGTGTTTCAAGAACACTATGGATCCCCAAAAGACATGAGTGCTCCCCTGATCTTCCTTGCAAAATTCCTTAGAGAAGAGGGGGGGATGTGATCTAGTCGATCAATTAATCAACAAGTAATATTTGCTTAGTGTGCTGTCAGGAACTACGCTGAGCACTAGAGATAAACATGACATGATTGGGACAGTGAAACTTGGTGATTAATTGGAAGTAAGTGAGGAAGAGAGAAAAATTAAAGATAATTCCAAGAGGACTAACCTGGAAGGATGTTGTTGCCCCTAGTGAAAACAGATTTGGAGAAGGGCAAGTTTCACAGAAAAGATACTATCTTTTGCTTTGGATGTACCGAGTTTGAATTTTTGATGGTTCCATCCAAGCGGCGATATCCAGCAAGCAGTTGGAGACGTCAGTCTGGGATTCAAGAGAGAATTTAGTGTGGGTGTTTAGATTTGAGGGAGACATGATAATTAATTAAGTCCATGGGGATCAAGGCGATCACCCATTGAGAGAAAGAAAGGCTTCCACACAGCTTTGGAATACACTTTCAATGAGTAATCAATAAAGGAATGGAAGAAGAAATGGGGAAAGTCAGAGAAAACAGTGTCACAAAATCACGACCAAAAAAACTGTTCAAGAGGCAAGATTGAGCCAAGAGATCAAGCCAGAAGAGACCTGAAAAAAAAGGCTGCTGGCTTTAGTAGCTAAGAGATCCCCGCTGACCTTTGAGAGAGCAGCTTCAGTTGAGTGGTAAGGTCAGAAGCCAGATTATAAGGAGTTGAGGAATGAGTGGGTGGGATCACCTCTTGACAGAGAGGTAATGAACTAGAAATCCAGGATGAGACATGCATTCTTTGTCATGGTTAACACATTAATCTGTTTTGAAGGACTATGTGTATTTGTTATAAGAGAAGGATTTTACTGAAGATGGGATGGATTAGTGGGTAGAGACAGAGATCAATAAAGGATTCTTGAAAAGTGCTCAGAAAAGATACAGAAGAGGATACAAGTGGAGTAGTTTTGTTCCCACTTGCTAAATTTGGATTTTTTTTTCTTTTCTTTTTTTTTTTTTTTGCTGAGGCAATTGGAGTTAAGTGACTTGCCCAGGATCACACAGCTAGAAGTGTTAAGTGTCTGAGGTCACATCTGAACTCAGGTCCTCCTGACTTCAGGGCTGGTGCTCTATCCACTGCACCACCTAGCTGTCCTGGGGATTTCTTTTAAAACTCTCAAAATATATGTAAAAGAAACATGGTGGTTCAGGGGCTTGAATGCTGAGGCCAGAGTCAAGAAAAGTTGAGTTCAGATCCAGCCTCAGACACACTTAAAATTGTCTGACTTTGGGAAAGTTATTTAACCCATGTTTACCTCAATTTCTTCAAGTCTAAAATGGGAATATTATTATTCCTCCTCCCATAGTTATTATGAGGATCAAATGAGATCATAATTGTCAGGTTCTTACCTCTGGCAAGTGCTGATGAGTGGCCAGGGATCCAATAGACAATGGCCAATATTGAGGAACAATAATCATCGACCCTAAATGATTGATAATTCATAATTAATAATCATTAACAAATACAGCCAGGGGCAGCTAGTTGGTGCAGTGTTTTACTGTTTCCTTCTCCAATGGATTAAGGTAAAGAGGGTTAAGTGACTTGCCCAGAGTCACACAGCTAGTGAAAGTCTGAAATCACAAAAGAGACTCGGGGCTTCCCCTCCAGACCCAGTGCTTGGTCCACTTGGTCTCCCTTAAGTCAATAAGCCTGTCTTTATTTAAGTACTACGTACAGGGCCAGAGCTAAACACTGAATGTATAAACAAGAGCAAAATGAAAGTCTCTGTCCTCAGGGAACTAACATTCTAATAGAGAAGATAACTGATAACTCTGTAGGCATAAGACGTGCACAGAGTAGATGGAAGGCCCTCTGACAGGAACAGGAAAAACTAGGAAAGACCTACTAGAATAGATGAGATTTGAGCTGAATCAGGAAAATTAAAAGGTGGTGTAGCATCCCAGGTGGGAAGAACAGCAGGTGCAAAGGTGTGGAGATGGGAGACTGCAAGTCCTGTTCCAGCATAATATTGACTCATTGCAGCAGTTCTGACTTTGGGGTGAATGCCCTTCAAAGGAAAAAGGAGAGTAGAGGACGCAAGGTGGAAAAAACAATAGATTAAAAGTCTTGGGTTCAAGTTTTGCTTCTTTGTAGATTTCTCATACACACACAGTCCTCCCCAATGAGGCTGACTTAGAGAAAGAGCAGAAAAGACCCCTCCCATCCATCTGTCCTCTCATTCCTTACTCCCAGACACCCCTAGGCCGTTCTTCCAGCCTTTCTGGGGAAACACAGAGGCAGCCAAGGGCACCATTAATTTTTCATTACAATGCACAATAATTTATGTCTTGTTTGGCCGAGCCTTTATCACTGGTAGATGGAGAAGCTAAATTTTTTACACTTAGCTCTGCTTTTGGAAAATCCCTGGATGGGTAAGGAAAGTGTTTTTGGGCACATCTCTCTGCCCTTCTCTCCTCCCCCTGGGGTCTCCTCCCCACCACACTCTTTCTCTTTCCTCTCTCTCCTTCCTCCTCCTCCTGTTCCTTTCTCTCTCTCTCTCTCTCTCTCTCTCTTTCTCTCTCTCTCTCTCTCTCTCTCTCTGTCTCTGTCTCTCTCTCTCTCTCTCTCTGTCTGTCTCTCTCTCTGTCTCTCTCTCTGTGTCTCTGTCTCTCTCTCATATTCACCTCCTTCTGGCTCAGATAATCAACCCAAGTTAGAAAAAAAAAAACCTGGACATCCCAAGGAGCTGCAGCTAGAAGACTCCAAAACCCCAAATCCTGAGTCAACACATTCCACTATTGGACACCCCTCCCCCCTGTTATGAAAAAGGTTTGCTGACAATGAACCTAACTTAGATTCTTTGTAGCATCCATTCCTTGATCCTGAGTCTCTGGCCTGAGCTATCAGAACTCTTGTGACCCTTACCTATGGAAAAGAAGGAAAGGACCTCCATCTCCTTCATATCCACATGATACACTGGAAGGAGAACTGAATTTGGAGTCAGAAGACCCAGGAATCAGGGCTCAGCCTGTATGTCCTTGAGCATGTATTTTGAGCCTGAATTTCCAAGTTGGATAAAATGAAAGCTCTGCCCTAGATGGCTTCTTTTTTTTTTTTACTTATTTTTAATTTATTTAGTATTTTATTTTTCCTCAGTCAGTTACATATAAAAACCATTTTAAATATTTGTTTTTAAAACTTTGAGTTCCAACCCCCCCACCACCAAACTTTGAGTTCCAGATTCTCTCCCTTCTTTCCTCTCCCTTTGCATCAGCTCATGGAAGTCTTGATAGGTTTTTCTGAGAGCATTTCTTATGGAACAATAGTATTCCATCATAATCATATACCACAATTTATTCAGTCATTCCCCAATTGATGAACATATCATCAATTTCCAATTCTTTCCTTCAGAGAAGAGTTGCTATACATATTTTATATATATCTGTCCTTTTCCTTTACTTCTTTTAAAAAAATATCTCTTTGGGTATACAGACCCTAGATGGCTTCTAAGATCCCTTTACTCCCTGCTCTTGCAAAGCCCGTTTCCATGCCTGTTACAACTTGGATCTCAGTGAGTGGGTCCAAAGGACCCAGTCTCGGGTTTTCTTCATGTGAAAGAGTTCCTGGACTTTTGGCCAGCTGAGGGAAATGGGATTTGGAGGGTGAGGGAAAGGGAAATTCTGTTCTTTCCTACTTAGGGACCCTTGGGTTACCTTTGAAAAATTCTCTGCATGGGGTCCTGTGAAGAGGAGAAATAGGATGCTAATCTTCTGTGTCTGGAAGGAACTTGGAGGGATCCATGCTTCAGCTTCTAGCCAGTCCAACCACCAGCCAGTGTAGCCCAGAGCAGGCCCCTTGGGTCTTTGCCATCTCTGAAACAGAGCTCTGCAGGCTCAGGGAGACTCAAAGGGCCTTTGTCCCCAAGCCTAAGGAGCCCCCCTCCCTTGGGAGAAGGGGGGTTGTGGGGGATAAAAATTCTATGGCCTGATTCTAGTTATATGATTTAAAGGCAGCCTTCTCTAGTTCAATCAAAGTAATGGCCCAGATCGGATCGATTTCCCCTCGGCGTCTCTCCAGCTCACTCCCTTTCTCCCTCCCTTCCCTGGGCCTCAGATTTTCAACATTTTTCCCAACCCCACCTCCCATTCCAGCCTTCCCATGGCAGTCCCCCGCCTCCGGCCCAGCCTACATCTGGACAGAGGGTAGAAAAGGCATCAGAGCCAGAAATGCACCGTTAGGACCTGACCTATAAGCCCAGATGCCCCAAAATTCAGTTCTGGGTTGACATAAAAGGAAGGTGTGGTTAAAAACAGTGAGTCAAAAGACCCAGGTTCCAGTTGTGGCTCTGACACTTCCTAGTTAGCCGTATCAATCGCTCAATCTCTCTAGGACGTAGCTTTCAGAGAATCATCAACTTAAAACAGGCCTTCTTCAGGGAATTAGGGGTGTTTGGCCAGGAGAAAACTTGAGAGGGGTGGAAATGAATAATAATAACTAACATTCATATGGTGCTTGTTACAGAAAGAGAACCTACCACATTACAATTTAGAATATGTCAGATATATACATATATATACATATAATGGACAGCTAGGTAGTGCAGCAGACCAAGTGCTTCATCTGAAGACAGAAAGATCAGGCTTTAAATTTGGCCTCAGACACTCACTAGCTGTGTGACCCTAAGCAAGTCACTTACCAAGTTTGCCTCAGTTTCCTTATCTGTAAAATGAGCCGAAGAAGGAAATGACAAACCATTGCAGTACCTTTGCTAAGAAGACCCTAAATTAGATCACAAAGAGACTACTGAAAGAATGAAGAATAATAAAAAGGATTTTTATTACATCCATGGTTACTAGCCAAGGCAGGGAGAAGCATCAGTTGGCACAAAGACAGTGTCTCTATGGGCTGAGGGCTTCCAAACATGAACCATTTTTCACGCGTGCTTTTTGTAGGGAGGAAACACAAGGTCATATTAGCTTCATTACCAGTCAGCCACTCGTTTTGGGAGCAGTTTGTTGTATTTAGGAGCGAGGGGGGAAACAGAGACTACCTGATCTCTTGGTCTGTCAGGGGTCTGAGACAAGGAAGACTCTGTCTTAGTGGCTGTCCTTGCACGTGATCTGAAGTAAAGGAAGGTAAAACAAAGGAGTTAGACTAAAATAGTGATTTATTATAAAATCACATCATTCATATCAAGAGAAGGTAAATTTAATTCCTTCCTTTCTGTTGCCTAAATGCTAACATCTTCCCTCTGTTCATTATCTCCAGCTTACTCTGTCTATATATCTCATGGGTATCTTCCCCATTAAACTTCAAGCACCCTGAGGACGGGGATTTTATTTTTGCCTTAGTACAGTGCTCAGTACAGTACCTGCTGTAAAATGAGAGCTGTGATGTTGATGATGAAGGAGACCTTAGAAACCAAATTGGGGAGTGCATAGAGAGCTGATCTCAGAAGGAGGAAGTTCTGGGTTCAGATCCATCCTGTCATACATTGACTAACTCAGTACCTAAGACAGCATTCTCTGTATGAGAGTTTGTGGTTGTTCTTCAGTCATTTTCAGTCACATCTAACTCTTTGTGACTCCATTTACAGTAAATTCTATCGGAATGATCTGCCATTTCCTTCTCCAACTTATTTTACAAATGAGGAAACTGAGGCAAACAAGGTTTTTGTTTTGTTTTGTTTTGTTTTGTTTTTTATTATTTTCAAAACATATGCATGGATAATTTTTCAACATTGATCTTCATAAAACCTTGTGTTACAAAACTTCTCACCCTTCCCCCCACTCCCTCTCCTGGATGGCAAATAATCCAATATATATTAAACATATGCAATGCTTCTATACAGAGTTCTATTATTATTGTGCGGAGCGAGAAAAATCATGTCAAAAAGGGAAAAATGAGAAAGTAAACAAAATGCAAGCAAACAACAAAAAAAGAGTGAAAATGCTGTTGTGATCCATACTTAGTTCTCACACACATGGCTTTCTTTTTTTTTTTTAATTTTTATTTAATAATTACTTTATATTGATAGAACCCATGCCAGGGTAATTTTTTTTACAACATTATCCCTTGCACTCGTTTCTGTTCCGATTTTTTTCCCCTCCCTCCCTCCACCCCCTCCCCTAGATGGCAAGCAGTCCTATATATGTTGGATATGTTGCAGTATATCCTAGATACAATATATGTTTGCAGAACCGAACAGTTCTCTTGTTGCACAGGGAGAATTGGATTCAGAAGGTAAAAATAACCCGGGAAGAAAAACAAAAATGCAGATAGTTCACATTCGTTTCCCAGTGTAGCTTTGGGTGTAGCTGCTTTTGTCCGTCATTTATCAATTGAAACTCAGGTCTCTTTGTCAAAGAAATCCACTTCCATCAAAATATGTCCTCATACAATATCGTTGTCGAAGTGTATAATGATCTCCTGGTTCTGCTCATTTCACTTAGCATCAGTTCATGTAAGTCTCGCCAGTCCTCTCTGTATTCATTGAGGCGAACAAGGTTAAGGGATTTTCCCAGAGTCACAAAACTAGCAAATGTCTGAGGCTGGATTTGAACTCTCAGAAAGATAATTTTGCTGAAATCAAGCCAGTCCATTTATGATCTATGGCTCCCCAGGAGAGAGGATACAGACAGGTATGGAGAGAGCTTTCTCTACGGATGAAATCACAAGCCCAGTCTAGAATCATCATTTCTGTTGGAAGTAGGGATAAGGCTCAGTGTCCAGGCTACCTGCTTCTCTTCTAACTTTATCTTGTATCTACTTTGCATATATTTTACACATACTGTAGGGATCTGTCCTGGTCCATCTTCTTTTTCCCTCTAGACCAAAGCAAGTTAAACTGGAGGTCACAACCTCATATAGGGTCGAGTAATTGAATGCGGGGATTGTGAAAAATATGACAACAGTAAAAGGTATCAAATATTCTGCCAAGATTTATTTTTTATGTTAAAATAAACAAGCACATCCATCTCATTATGCAAATTTGCTTTGGTCTTTAATAAATAGTAAAATTATATGTATACCAAAGAGTTGTTTTAAAATAAATTTCTTTATGATTTATTATCAGTAAATGTTTGATTTGAAAATCTATATACCTGGGATCAAGTGAAAATTTTTCTGGCAAAAATAAGTCACAAGTGGAAAAAGTTTAAGAAACCCAGCTCTAGACTAGTTTTCTTGATGATTTCTTCAGCTTGATTCAATGATCATCTCTATGCAGATAATTCTTTTTTACTCTTTTTTTTTTTAAATATGGGACTTTGTTTTTCTAAGTAAATGCAAAGATAGTTTTCAACATTCATCTTTGTAAAACCTTGTGTTCCAACCTTTCCTCCCTCTCTCCTCCCCTTCCCTGCCCCTGATAGCAAGCAATCCCATATAAGTTAAACATGTGCAATTCTTCTAAACATATTTTTATATTTGTCATGCTGCAAAAGAAAAAATAGATAAAAGGGAAAAAATATGAGAAAGAAAAAAAGACAAGAGATCAAACAACAACAAAAAAAAAGGTGAAAATACTATGTTTTGATCCACATTCAGTGTCCATAGTTCTTTCTCTGGATTTTGCAGATTATTCTTACTTCTCCTTATCTAGCCCTAATCTCTCTTTCTGAATGTCCAGGCTTTCATTTTCAACTACTTGGCCCTATTATTCCTGGCTTCTGGTTATTTTCTCCCCTCCTCCCATCATATTCTCCCATTAGAATGTAAGGCCATTAAAGCCAGGGACTGTCTTGTTTTTTGCTTTTGATGGTATCCTTATTGCTTAATAAAGCAATTGGTATAATGTAATCATCAGTATACAGTAGTCACTTAATAAATGTTTGTTTCCTTCCTTCCCATTGGTCATCTCGAACTGGGTGTCCCAAATCAACATGTACAAAACTAATCTAATTATGTGTACTATAATATGTGTAAAATATATAATTAGACCTCATATACTTAACACTCACTAGTGCTAACCCCAATTACCTCGCCAAAATTAAACCTCTTAAACTGTTCCTTCTTCCTAACTTCCTTGGTACTACAGAGAGCCTCACCATTCTCCTAATCACCCAGGCTTACAATCCTGACTCTCTCTCTTACCCATTTCCTCATATCCAATCTGCTGCCAAAACCTGGCCATTCCAATTCTTTCTTTAAAACATCCTTCAAGTATACCTTGATCCCTCTCTCTCTGTTTCTCTGTTTTTCTCTCTGTCTCTCTGTGTCTCTCTCCCTCTCTCTCTCTCCTCTGTCTCTCTGTCTCTTTCTCTGTCTGTCTCTGTCTCTGTCTCTCTCTCTGTCTCTCTCTCTCTATCTCGCTCTCTCCTCTCTCTGTGTGTGTCTCTGTCTCTCTCTCTGTCTCTCTCTGTCTCTCTATCTCGCTCTCTCTGTCTCTTTCTGTGTGCCTCTGTCTCTCTCTGTCTCTGTCTCTCTCTGTCTCTCTATCTTGCTCTCTCCTCTCTGTCTCTGTCTCTCTCTGTCTCTGTCCCTGTCTCTCTGTCTCTGTCTCTCTCTCTGTCTCTCTGTCTCTCTATCTGACTCTTTCCTCTCTGTTTCTCTCTCTCTGTCTCTGTCTCTCTCTCTCTCTCTCTCTCTTTCTCTCTCCCCCCTCTCTCCCTTCCTCCATTCATCTCTCTCTCTTCTCTCTTTGTCTCTCTCTCTGCCTCTCTGTCTCTGTCTCTCTGTGTCTCTCTCCCTCTCTCTCTTCTGTCTCTCTCTCTCTCTCTGTCTCTCTGTCTCTCTCTCTCTCCCCCCTCTCTCCTTCCTCCATCCTTCTCTCTCTCTTCTCTCTCTCTCTCTTTGTCTCTGTCTCTGTCTCTGCCTCTCTGTCTCTGTCTCTCTCTGTCTCTCTCTCCCTCTCTCTCTTCTGTCTCTCTCTCCTCTCTGTCTCTCTTTCTCTCTCCCCCCCTCTCTCCCTTCCTCCGTCCTTCTCTCTCTCTCTCTCTCTCTCTCTCTCTCTTTGTCTCTGTCTCTGTCTCTGTCTCTCTGTCTTTATCTCTCTCCCTCTCTCTCTTCTGTCTCTCTCTCTCTCCTCTCTGTCTCTCTCTCTCCCCCCTCTCTGCCTTCCTCCGTCCTTCTCTCTCTCTTTCTCTGTCTCTGTCTCTCAGACATACACACAATACATACACACCCTTCTATTCAATAAATTCTAATGGTTCCTTATTACATCCAGAATCAAATATAAAATTCTCTGGCTTTTAAAGCTCTTCATGGGGGCAGCCAGATGGCACAGTGGATAGAGCATCAGTATTAAAGTCAGGAGGAACTGAGTTCAAATTTGACCTCATATACTTAACACTCACTAGCGCTAACCCCAATTACCTCGACAAAATTAAAAAATAAAGCTCTTCATGAACTGAGGTCTTCCTGACATCCAGATCTTTATCCAGTTTGCCATTTGGCTGACTAGCTGAGCATGATGAAACATGATAGATTTAGGAATATCATAGGAAAAGCACTTCCTAGCTATGCAAGTAACATCACTTTTTCCGAGCCATAATTCCCTCATTTGTAAAGTGTGGATAATGAAAGCATCTACCTTCCAGGATTGTTTTAAGCATAAAATGAAATCACACGTATAGTGTTTTGTAAGCCTTTGAATTCTAAATAAATGTAAATTATCATTATTATTGTACGGTTGGGGTGGTCAAGAATGTGGGAGGATAGTCTGGGGTAGAGATGTCAAACCACAAAACCAGTAACGCTCCCTAACTAGATTATGGGAAATATTTACCAAAATAAATGAACCAGTAGAAGATAAAGTTCATATGTGGTTTTCTAAGTTAATATGAGCGACCAATAGTAATGTACTATTTCATAAACCCCAAAACTCCAGCTTCTGGAATAAGAATTCACTATTTGACAAAAATTGCTGGAAAAACTGGAAAATCATGTTAGAAACTCAACAGAGACCTACATTTCACACCCTATACCAAAATAAGGTCAAAATGGGTACATGATTTGGACATAAAGAGTGATACCCATAAGCAAATGAGGAGAGCAAGGGATAATCTACCAATTATGACCAAAGTAGAACTGGAGAACACATTATGGAAGGCAAAATGGACAACTTGGATTACAACATGCGGCAACCAGGACTTCATATGTATAGTTTAATGGTCCCTGTTTCTATTGGGATTTGACACCTCTGGTCAAGAGACTGGGGAGGGAAAGAATTGTGTTTGGGAGCAGAACCCCCAGTCGGGAGAGCTGGAGGGCGCGGGGGGCTAGGCCGGAATCAGAGAGAACGGCTGAGCTTTTGCTCCACGTCCAGCTCTGGGTCGGAGTTTCCTGTGGGTGGGATGTGGGGAGTTGTAATCAGAGTCCCCTCCGTGGGGGCTCCAGTCATCCCCCAGTAATGGAACGGGCTGCAGCTGGGAGCCAGCCCCGGGGAAGATAAATGAGCAGGTCTCCGGCACATAATCCAACATTTCCTCCTCTCTGTTCCCATTATCCAGGGCACTTTGCAGCTGGCTGGGAAATTAGCTGTCAGCATAGTAATGCATGAAGGTCACCAGAGCGCCAGCAGTGACCGACCAGCCTGTTCAGCCGGGCAGCGGCCGCCAGACCCGGCCCTGCCTTACCTGCCCTTTCTCCTCTTCCACAGGAGTGGCTGAGTCGGTTCGGTTACCTGCCCCCGCCGGACCCCGTGACAGGGCAGCTGCAGACCCAGGAGGAGCTGGCCAAGGCCATTGCAGCCATGCAGCGATTCGGGGGCCTGGAGGCCACCGGTGTCCTTGGTCAGTACCACTGGGGCTGGGCCCGGGGCCAGGGGCTGGGGAGGGGAAGCTGGAGATGGCAAAAGGAGGCCTGAGAGGCCCACAAAGAGCCCAGACTGACGTCTCACGCGTGTCCTTCCCAGACACATCCCAGGGTCCAGTGCCAGGAAAAAAGAATTTTCCCCAACTTCACACAAGGAGCAAGCATTAGAAATGAGATTGGAACCTGGATCAGCTGATTTGAGGGAAAGTATTCTTTACTAGGGCTGCTTTTCTCATCTGTTAGATTGTGCCCCTCGGTCACAGCGTACCCAATTCAAGGCCCAGAAAGCTGACATTGGCCCTAATGTGTGATCTCTTAGAATGGGAGCTTCAGGAGGGCAGGGATTGCATTTTATTTTTTTTTTAATAGCTTTTTAGTTACAAGTTATATGCATGGGTAATTTTTCAGTATTGACAATTGCAAAACCTTCTGTTCCAACTTTTTCCCCTCCTTCCCCCCATCCCTTTCCCCAGATGGCAGGATGACCCATACATATTAAATATTTAAAGTATAAGTTAAATACAATATATGTGTACATGAGGGACTACATATTAAGTCTTTCTCTGGATTTTCAGCACTTTGACCCGGGTGCAGAGTGAATAGAGCTTTAGGCATGGAGTCAGGAAGAATGTAGTTTAAATCCAGCCTCAAACAATTTCTAGCTATATGACCCTGGACAAGTCATTTGATCTCTGTCTCCCTCAGTTTTCTCATCTGTGAAAGGGGATAATAATAGTGCTTATCCCCCAGCATGGTTATGATGATCAAGTGAAGTACCTGTGAAGCAGTTAGCCCTTTGCCCGGCACAGAGTAGGTACTTAATAAATGTACGTTGACTCAGCACAGTATCTCAAAGATAGTGAGCGATTAATAAGTGGTTGTGGACTGACTGACTAATTTACACATAAGTGTGAGATTGAAAACTCCAGGGTAAGTAGGACCACTGGCAAGAGGGCCCAGCCTCCTCTGGAGGAAGAGGATGCTAGAAAGGGGACAGTTACCTCTCACTAAAGAGTCATTTCAAGTCCTTCCCCCAACACGCTGCCTTCCCTGAACACTGTTAATTATCATTATTTATGAGACAAAGGAATCGGACTGGTCTTGAGCAGCTCAATGCCTCCTGCTGCCTTGGTCCTCTGCCCCCCAACCAGCCCGGACCTTTGACTGAGGCAGGCTGGGCACCCAGCCAAGAAAGCAAGAAAGGGCCTCTTTTCCCTCAGGTGCACCCCAATGAGGCAAGGCCCTGGATGCTTCACTCCACCTCCTCCAGGCTCCTGGCCCCTGCCACAGTGCCCCCTTCTACACCCCCACAGCAGCCCCCGACCCACCAGCAGAGATGGAAATCCCCCCTCCAACACATCTTGGGTGTGAAGAACAGCACATGTAGCATCACAGCCCACCTCGATTTCTTCAGCACCACAAGAGCTCACACTCCCCCGAGGCAGACCCGTATAATCTAAAGATTCTGGAGACCGAAGATCTGGATTCAAATCCTGACTGTCACTTACTGCCTGGGTGACAGCAGACGAGATACTTCACTTTCTAGACTTCAGTTTCTTTATCTGTAAAGTAAGAGAATTGATTTAGATAGACTGAAGTCCCTTCCAGTTTCAGATCCAGGATCCCAAGAAGGTCTTCAACAATTCAAGCACTTTCTTTACTAGCAAAATTCCCAATCTCTTCAGGCCTTAGCTATTTTTATTAGCAACCTCTCTCCCTCTCCTTTTCTGTCTCCCTCTCCCTCTGTCTTTCTCTCTCTCTCCCTCTTTCCTTCCCTCCCTCCCTCTTTCTCTCTGTCTCTCTCTCTGTGTCTGTCTGTGTGTGTCTGTCTGTCTCTCTCTCTCTCTCTGTTTCTGTCTGTGTGTGTGTGTGTGTCTCTCTCTCTGCCTCTCTGTTGTCTCTCTCTGTCTCTGTTTCTCTCTCTTTCTCTCTCTGTCTCTCTTTCTCTCTCTCTCTCTCCCTCTCTGTCTCCCTCTCCCTCTGTCTTTCTCTCTCCCTCTTTCCCTCTTTCCCTACCTCCCTCTTTCTCTCTTCTCTCTCTCTCTCTCTCTCTCTCTCTCTTTCTCTCTCTCTCTCTCTGTCTCTCTCTGTCTCTGTCTCTCTGTCTCTCTCTCGCTCTCTCTCTCTCTGTCTCTCTCTTTCTCTCTCTCTCTCTCTCTGTCTATGTCTCTCTCTCTCTGTCTCTGTCTCTCTCTCTCTCTCCCTCCCCCTCTCTCACACCCACACACATACATACAAAATAGTACTTGGCGGGCAGCCTCTGGTGTGGAGCCCTCTGCCCCTAGCCAAGTTACTTCTCAGGCCATGCTGGAAGCTTTCCAGCTTGCCAGGGCCTGCCGGGCTTGTGCCCCATTGGCAAAGCTACCTGAGTTGCTCTAAATATTTTTCCTGACATAAACAAAATTGAACATATAACACATTTTTTTGCACAACGCAGCATCACACCATTTGCTATTATTGTATACATTCACATATTTTTGAAACACTTCTTATAGCTACAGAACATAGAAAAATAAACAGGAATATATTTAATATTTATAAAAATGTGATATGATAAAGACTACAAAGTACTGTGTTCCTTTCAATATTTCAAAAGATTTATATATATTGGATTACTTGCCATCTAGGAGAGGGGGTGGGGGGAAGGAGAGGGAAATAATTTGGAACACAAGATTTTGCAGGGGTGAATATTGAAAACTATCTATGCATGTGTTTTGAAAATAAAAAGCTTTAAAAAAAGATATATGTGTACATATACATCACAAAGGATCCCAACTTCACATGCTTAAAGTATAGTTTTTTAGTGTAAGACCATTATCATTTTAATATAAATAAGATTTTTTTCTAGTTCTGAAACAATGCAATTTGTAGTCCAAGACAATTTAACCCCGAGTTGATGTTGCCCCATAATAATTCATAAACCCACCCCTCGTCTACAATCTGGTGTTTCTGAAAAAGCTATATTCACGAAGTGTCCCAGTTAGTGGAAGATAAATGACTGTTGCTACCTAGAAAAATGAAGACCGCTCAGTGTCGAAGTGGATAGAATTCTGGGCTTGGAGTCAGGAAAACTCATCTTCCCGAGTTCAAAACTGATCTTAGACATTAATTAGCTGCATGACCTTAGGTAAGTCACTTAACCCTAGTTTATCTCAGTTTCTCCATTTGTAAAATGAACTGGAAAAGAAAATGACAAATGATTCCAATACCTTTTCCAAGAAAACTCCAAATGGGGTCATGACTGAAATAAATGAACAAAATGATTATTAAGGTCACTGCATTGATATCACTGCAGCTGAACCAAACAGACTCGTGGTAGTATTTAGAGACAAATAAAATTGAGGTAAAATGCACTAAACAAAAATAATGTAATATAGATGAATGTGAACTCTCTTAGTTCACACTCTTTATGAATTTTTCTTAGTGTTATTGTTGTTCAGTGTTTTGTTTTTTCTTGTTATTCTGTTTTAACTCTTCATGACCCATTTAAGGTTTTCTTGGCAAAGATATTGGAGTGATTTGCCATTTTTTTTCTCCAGCTCATTTTACAGATGAGGAAACTAAGGTAAGCAAGCTTAAGTGTTTCCACCAGAGTCACACAGCTAATAAGTTTCTGGATTTGAGCTCAGATTTTTTTTGACTCCAGGCTTGACACGCTATCCACCGAGCCACATAGTTGCCCATTCATTTAATTTATCATTGCTCTACAGCTCATTTTGAGCTTGTAAGAACACATCTCCAGAATGACATAGTACCTCATGCCCTCTGACATTATTTTCTCTGAATCAAGATTTCAGGTAACATCTCTGAGGATCTTGATCAAGGAAAAGATATCTTTGGATTAACATTCCAGAATTAAGCAACCAAGTCCCAGATCTCTGTTCTTGCCCTGGAGTGACACAAAGGAATCTCCTTCCCTCCACCAGTAACTTAACCTTTCCTCAGTGGAGAAGAGTTCCCCTGAGCACTTTGGGTGGATGGGGAGGCCATGATGTAAACCAGACCAGGATTAAATTTGGTTATTCCCCTTAATCCATTCACCTAACAAAGGGTCTTTCCCCTTTATGTCTTGATTATCACACACTTTTCTAAGAGGCATTTCTCAGGAGTCTGGAAATAGTTTTAAAGGAAAATATTATTTCTTAATATTTTCAGTTTCATCCCAATCAATTAATAAATATTTCTTAAGTGCCTCTTGTGTGCTAAGCTAAGCACTGGGGATACAAAAGGAGCCAAAAGCTAGTCCCTGTCTTTAAGAAGCTTACAATCTAATGGGGGAGACAACCTGTAAATAAATATGCGCAAGCAAGTTATATACAGGATAAGTAGGAAATGGTTACAGAGGGAAGGGACTGGAATTAAGAGGGGTTAGAGACATGTTTAACATGTATAGGACTGCTTGCCATCTAGGGGAGGGGGTGGAGGGAAGGAAGGGAAAAGTTGGAACAGAAGGGAGTGCAAGGGACAATGTTGTAATAAATTACCCAGGCATATGTTCTGTCAATAAAAAGCTATAATTTAAAAAAAAAGAGGGGTTAGAGATTTCCTGTAGGAACTGGATTTTAGATGGGACTTGAAGGAATTCAGTGAGTTCAGTAGACAGAGTGGAGAAGGGAGAGTTACCAAGGCATCGAGGACAGATGGAGAAGATGTCCAGAATCAAGAGATCAGCTTTTTGTTTATAGACCAGCCAGGAACCCAATGTATAAGGAGGTTTGAGATATACACCACTTGACCACATCAGAAGGCAGTTGTGGTTCAGAGAGAAAAGGAAGGAAGGAGAAGGAAGAAAGAAGGAATGAGGAAAAGATGAAAAGGGAAGGAAGAAATGAAAGAAGGGAAGGGAGGGATGGAAAAAGGAAGGAAGGAAAGGAGGGAGGGAGAAGGATGGAGGGAGAAACACAAACCACTCAATTCTTCGTGAACTTGAAAATGTCCCTTCTCCTTTCTGGGCCTCAGTTTCCCCATCTGTAAAATGAGAGTTTTGGACTGAATGACCTTTAAAGTCCCTGCTCAAAGGTTCTATGAATCAGTCCGATGAATCTATCAAAGAGTCGTTCATCTCAATTTATGTAAAGAAATATCGACAGATATTGAGATATACTTCGAGGTGAAGTCTGTTTATAGATAGGGATGTTCTTTTCCTCCGAATGTCCTCAGGGACCCATTGATTTTCTCCAAGGCTCTCCGCTCACCAGGAGTCTGACAACTTTATTAGCTTGAAATAAGGTGTCGTCCTTCAGATGGAGCCCGTCTTCCTCAGTAGCTTTGCTCACTGTGCTTCAGACCTCTTCAGAACAAGGCTAGGGGCTCCTCCTGCCCTCCCTCCTGGCAGGGCGGTGAGTGCATCCGCTGACGGAATAAAAATAGCCAATATCCACGTAGTGCATGAAAGGTGAACGGTCCCCTCCATACGTTACCATCTCATCAAGCCTCCCCTCAGCCGCCAGAGGTGGGTACCACTGGCATTTTTATCACCATTTTATGGATGAGCGGGCGCCATAGTGGATAGCTGGGGTCGGGGAGGCTCATCTTCCTGAGTTCAAATATGGCCTCAGACACTTACTTGCTGTGTGACTCTATTTACCTCGGTTTTCTCATCTTTAAATGAGCCGGAGAAGGAAATGGCAAATCATCCAGTATCTTTGCCAAGAAATGGAACAAAGAATCAGACCCAATAGGAAAAAAATCGACTTAAATAAAAGAGTGAACAAAGGTTCTGGGAAGTAGTCACTAGCCCAACGTCACAGAGCTCATAAGTAAGTGTCAAAGTCAGGATTCAAACTCAGGTTTCTCCTGGCACAAAATCAAACAGGATTTTTGGGAAAGGATCCCAAGGATCACCCACCAGCCCAGTGTTTCTTGGGCTTACTGCATCAGTAGAAAGCTTTGGATTTCCTGGAGTATAAAGGCAGGCTTGTAATTGAGATACTTCCTACCCATGTAGCAGACAGAACCTGGAGAAAATAATTTCCCTAAGTAAATGCTGAGTCTGCTTTCCTCTAGGAGAAAAGGCAGGTCCTTGAATAACAATGAAGCCAGTCCTATAAATAAAAATGACACTTTACCTTAAGGCCTTTTTTCTTACAACATCCTTGGAAGAGGTCATGCTGAGCATTATTGTACCCATTTGACAGATGAAGTTAAGTGAGGTTCCAAGAAGTTATATGACTGGCCCACTGCCACGAATGAGCAGCAGATAGTATCAGATTCAGAGTTCTAGGCTCCCAGTCCAAGGAGAATAAAGACTTTTAAAAATCCCCAAACTACTGCATTTGTTGGGTCTTTGGTGACCTTTGAGAGAGCAGTTTCAGGACAATGGTCTCTAACCTCTGTGTTGCTTTCCACTGATAGTTCCACTCCCCTCTCCACCCTAGGCCATTCCCCCTTTAGTCCTGTATTATCTTGTTTGGGTCATTTCCCGTAGATGTTCTCCTCTATAAAAGAAAAAGGAAGAAACAGTATCAATACAAACAGTATCAAGCTCAATAATAATGAAAAATCCATGGTTTTATAATTCTGCCCAGATTTTGAGCATCCCCTGGAAACTGCAGGGCCACTTATTACCTACATGATCATCAGGGGAGTCACTTGTCACCCTGGGCCTTAACTTTAAATTTCTGTAAAATAAGAAGGAATGACCTCTGAGGTTCTCTTCAACTTTAAATTTATGTTCTTCTGTCCTTCAAGAACCTTGATGGTTTTTTTGAGGGGAAGGGGAAGAGGAAACTAAGGGTTAAGTGACTTACCCAGAGTCACACAGTCTGAGACTGGGTTTGAACTCAGATCCTCTGGACTCCAGGAGCCCTAGCAACCCCTCAAGCCTCTATTTTGTTCTTTGTAAATAAGGAGGGTTGGACTCAGTGACCTCAGATCCCTTCCAGTTATATATCTATAATATAGCCAGTTTTTTAATATAGCTCTGGGCTCAGAGTTGGGATGTACTGAGTTCAAATCCAGATTCAGAACACTTCCTAGTTAGTTGTACACCACTGGGCAAGTCTTTACCTCTGCCTGCCTCAATTTTCTCAGCCATAAAATGAGGGTAATAAGGTTGTTTCCAAGATTTAAAAAAAAAAAAAAAAGATTATATTAGTAAAATGTCTTGCAAACCTAAAAGTGACACATAAATGCTAACTATTTGCTCTCATGATTGTATAACCTTTATGAGCCTCTGTAAATAAGGGTCCCTTCTAGCTGTAAATCTAGGATTCGGTGTTCGTCCACCCCAGATTTTGATGCTTGATCCCACTCCGCCCCCAGATCCAGGAGCCCAGCAGATTCCTAATTAAATCTTTTTCTTTTCCTCCAAACTTATCCCGAGCTCCAGGAGGAGCAGCCCCAGCCACGGTTCAGTGCCTCCTGGTTTGCTGTTGGGCGTCTGCAAAGATGAGAGAGGGAAAAGTTCATTACCCTGCTTCTTGTAAATTGTATCTTTTAATTAATTTGCTTTAAAAGTTGCATTCCGCTGGGTTTTGTTAATATTTTCTGGCCATAGACCTTTAGGAAATGATTGCCAGAAGTGCTCAGCATGAACTCCCAGCCCTGCCTGGCTTTGATCTTCCCCCCAAATCTGGGGTGATTGAGAAAGCAGAGGGGCAGGGGATTAGGGAGAGGGGGCCCGAGATGTGGACCAAAGGCAGCTGGCCGTCAGTGCAGGGGGGGGGCTGCTTTCCGGGGAGCTGCTCCTGGGGGTGGGAGTGGAAAGGGCATTGGTCCAGGTGAGGCAACTTTGCATAGTGGAGAGAAGGCTTGGACCCAGAGTCACTGGGTTCAAATCCAAGTTTTAACAGGGACCTTCTGGGTAAAGATGGGCAAGTCACTCAGTCTCTTGGGCCCTGATTTCTCCTTTAAAATGCCAAAAGAATCTTCCTCGCAGAGTGATGGGAATTTACTGATTTGCAAACTTTAAAGCACTTTAGAAATATTAGTTTTCTTTTCATTCAGAAGGCCAAAGTTCAAATTCCAGCTCTGCCATTTCTGACTTGTGCGTCCATGAGCACGGCCGTTCTTATTTTCCTCCCCAATAAAATGAGGGAAGTTGGGGCAGGTAGGTGGTGCTAGTGAATAGCGCACCCACCCTGAAATCAGGAGGACCCAAGTTCAAATCTGATCATTTCCTGCCTGTGTGATCCTGGGCAAGTCACTTACCCCCAGTTGCTTCAGGAAAAAAAAAAAAAAATGAGGGAAGTGATGAGGAAGGCTGCGGCCTGTAGGACCAGCTCTTCTCCTAGGGCCATTTTGACTGGACAGGGCTGGGGAAGCTCACCAGAAGCTCGCCAGAATGCCCCTGGAGGCACGGAGGGCAGGATCCGGCCCCATCCTAAGGCCTGCCTTAGGCACATATGTACCAGATAGAGACATCATCCCCAGATGTGCAGCATAAGGGATGGAATATCAGGATCTCCTCTAGGACAGAGGGAGGATGCTCAGGATGTGGGAAGGAAGTAAGGACTAAGAGGCTGGGGAAAGGACTCGAGCCCACATTGGGTAAAACGAGCCACCTGGGTGACCTGCCTGTGCTCCTGACCTCTGCTCCCCTCCCCACTGCCTTCCACATAGATGAGGCAACCCTCAAGCTGATGAAGACACCACGCTGTTCTCTACCAGACCTGGCTGTACCCGGGGCCCGGAGGAAGCGGACCACCCCCGCCCTAACCAAATGGAACAAGAGAAATCTGTCCTGGAGGTATGTGCGTCCCGAGCTCCTCTCCCCAAGGCAGGGGTCTCAGCCCCAGCAGGGTGACCGGGGGTCCTTTACAGTCCCAACTGCCTCTCACATCTGGGGGCCAGAGGTATCCATGGTCGGTATGTTCTGGCAATGGTGCAATGGATAGCGCGCTAAACCCGAGTTCAAATCTAGCCTCCGATACCGGCGACCCCGGGCAAGAAATCTAACCTTTGTCTCAGTTTCCTCACCTGTAAAACTATTAAGAAATAACAATAGCACCTACCTCCCATGATTATTATAAGGATCAAGTAAGATGGTATCTGTAAAATGATTAGCACGTAGTAGGTAGCATATAAATGTTAATTACAAGCTATCATTATCACTGTGGTCATTATTATTATTTTTATCATCAGCATCCCTACAAGCACATGTCCCTGTGGGTAGCATCCAGCTTCCTAACGATGTCCTTACTGAGTACGTGTTAATCCACATCCCTACCTGTGTGTCTCTGGGTGCATCTATGCACCCATCTCTTTCCCCAAACCCTCCACCACCAAGCCCTTCCAACTGTCCTGCCTCATCCTGAAGGCATCCATCTCCCTCATTCTTCCATCCCTCAAACCTTCTCAGCATCCTTTCTCCCCTTTCTTCTAGTCACAAAATAAGAGATTTCTCATCAAGACGGATCTCTCTGTCTTGTAACTGCTATCTCCCTCCCTCGCTCCCTCCTCTTTCAAGACATTGGGCCATCCATCCTTCCGACATATCCAATCTCTCCTGACTCCTTCTCTGCCTACAAACACGCTGAAGTTTCTCCAGTCCTTGAAAAAAAAATCCTTCCCTTGATCCTGTTCGGTTAACTCCCCGGCTCTCTCCCTTCCCTTCACTGACAGTACTTTTTTACACCTGATGCCTCCTCTTCCTCACTACCCACTTTTTCCTTAACCCATTTCATTCACCATTGTCCTGAAACTGCTCTCTCAAAGATCACCAAAGACCCAAAAAATGCAGAAGTTTGCAGATTTTTTTAAGTCTTTATCCTCCTTGATCACTGTGCAATCTGAGGTCCTGTTGAGCTCCCAGTACTATCAAATATTCTCTCATTTTTAACTTCATAGATACCATCCTTCTGATTCTTTTCTGTAGTACAACAGAGAAAAAGCCAATTCCGGAACCTCAGGTTCGGGGTTCAAATTCTACCTGTTCTATTCTCTGTTGGACCTTGGGTCTCATTTTTTTTGCCTGTAAAATGAGGGGACAGGACTGGGTGACCTTGTGAATCTCTTCCAGCTCTGGATAGATGATCTCATTGTAATGTCTGTCTCTGTTCCCTATTATATTGTCAGCTACTTGAGGACAGGAACTGACTCACCTCCTGCTTCATATCCTCTCTGCTTACACCCACTGTGTCTGACTCTTAGTAGGCCTTTAATAAGTTTATTTCTTCATTTATTATTCAATGATTCCTACTGAAAGGATCTATCTCAAAAATTTGGAAAATGTCCCATAGAGGAAGGTTTAGGCTTGGAGTCTCAAGGAAGGGAAAGGACCTAGAGCCAACTATAAGCTTGATGTCAGTTCTTCTTAGTGGTAAGAACTACCCAAAGTGCAATGAGAATCCTCAAAGTTCCTTTTCATTACTGGCTAGTATTTATGTGACACTTTAAGACTGACAAAGCATTTTACAAATATTAAGGCAGTTAGGTGGTTCAATGGATAGAGAATTGGAACTGGAATCAGGAAAATGCCTACTAGTTATGTCATTTTGCCCTATTTGCCTCAGTTTCCTCATCTGTAAAATGAAGAAAGGAAAAGCCACTGCAGTATCTTTGCCAAGTCACAGAGAGTTGGATACAACTGAACAACAAATTACAAATATTATTATCCTATTTCATCTTCACGACACTGCTGAGAGGTAGATGCTGCTATTCTTATGCCCATTTTGCAAATGGGACAACTGAGACAGAAAATCAGAGTCACCCAGCAAGGTTATATCTGAGAGCAAATTTGAACTCAGATCCAGTGTCCTATCCAATACACCATCTAGTTGCTTCTCACTGTCAGAGGCTTTCAAGCAAAGGCTGAATAATAAATACATGTCAATATATTGGATTGCTTGCTGTCTAAGGGAAGGGAGGGAGAAAAATTTGCAGCACAAGATTTTGCAAGGGGAATGATGAAAACTATTTTTGCATTATTTTGAAAATAAAAAGCTATTATTTAAATAAATAAATACATGTTGGTTGCAATATAGAGGAGATTCTTGAGCTCAAGGACTATCTCACCTTTGCTTCTGTATCCCCATCCCCTGACCCCAAGACCAGGCCCAGAGCAAGGCCATGATAAATAGGTAGTGATAGACTGTCTGATATCTATTGATCGACAACCCTTTCAACACTAAGACTCTGGATTCTATATCTGTTTTTGCATCTTATCTCCAGCCTGGGCAAGGCTCCCATTTCATCTGCATCTCCCTGCAACTCAAATATACCTTGCATAATGATCTCTGTTTGTGAGTTAGCTTAATAAATGTTGATTGAATGACTGAATGAAAGAGAGAGAGAAAGAAAGAGAGAGAGAGAGAGAGAGAGAGAGAGAGAGAGAGAGTGTGTAGATCTGGCTCCTTGTGTCTATAATAATTAAGAGGTATTTGGGGCAGGTGAAACTTGTCTTGAAAAATCTGGACCTAATTTTTTCCCTTGGTGACTTGGGACAGGAAGAAGCTAATACAGATTTTGAATATGGTTTCAGCTGGGGGAAGTGAGGGGAGAAAGGGAATGACCCCGAATGTCCTCCAAATCCCCTTCTCTGCAGTCCTTTCTTGGAAAACAGGCCCAGTTTAGCCTCAAATAAACTCAATTCTCCCACCATTTAGATCCCACTGCCTCCTTCCTCAAGACCCAACACACCATCCTGTAAGCCTTTATGGATCAGCCAGTGTGGAGGTTCAAAATAGCCCCTTGAGCCCCTTTCCTCCCAGTCTCTCCAGGCCTCAGACCTTTGAAGATACCCGGCTTCCCACCCCGGGCTCCTCCAGGCCATGGCCCTCCCACGGTGTCTGCCAAATGATGACTACAAGACCTGGCTGAGGCCCTTGGAAGCCAATTCGTTTATTAGGTGAAGCTGCATTAAATTAATCTGGAAATGGAATACTTTGAGTGGAGGCCAGAGGAAGGATGGAGCCGGCAGTCATCCAAAGGTGTCAGGAAGCAGCTTATTAAGGCAAGGCCTGCTTCCCTTCCCACCTGGAGGAGTCAGCCCCTGAAGGGGGAAGGGGCCTGTGACAGAATGGGAACCTGACCCCTCCCTGGACCAGGGGAAGCCTGTTCTGTGGAGGGAGCCTGGGGCAGTAGGCTCAGCACTGGATTTGGATTCAAATCCACTAGTCTGCTTTGTGATGACCTCAATTTCTTCACCTGTACGATGGGAGAGTTGGGCCAGAATAGTCCCTTAGCTCAAAAAAGCCCTTTCCCAATACAGAAAAAATCAGTCACTGCCTAAGATCATGGAAATTCAGCCCCTTTGGTTCAGTAGAAAGAGGGCCAGATCTGAGTTCAAATTCTGACTGCCATTTATAACCCATGTGGGAGAATCACCTCATCTCTCTGCCTTCAATTTCCTCAAGCACAAACTGAATTGAAATTGGTGGGATCTTAAAGGTCCCTCACAACTCTAAACCTATGATCTTCCTAGGAAAAGAAAGAATGAATAAGCATTGATTAACCTATTATGTATCACACACTGCATTAAGCATTAAGCAGACAAATGCAAACAAACCAGGAGTCTGCCTTCAGAGAGCTTATATTCTAATAGGAGAAGACCATGTGGGTCCCTTTCCCTCCTTTATGATCTCTTTAGGATACAGCCTCAGTAGAGACATTGCTGGATCAAAAGGGATGCTCAGTTTGATGGCCCTTTGGGCACAGTGAACAGGAGAGTTTTTAAGAAAGTGGTGACCTATAGAAGGCTCTAGGGTTATAGATATTCATGAATGGTACTACCCCTTTGACACAGAATGGGCAGGACCTGAAAATGACTGTGAACCTTAGAATAGGGCCACAAGTGGGAGAGCCCTAGAGTCTCTGTCAGGGACTCCCATTTCCCACTCATGTTGAACTAAGCAGGGATGAAGCGGGATCTGGGTTTGGATCCATTCCCTTAGCACCTCAGTGAAAGATAGGATCAATGAATAACCTTATAAAGCCTCAATCCCAGCCTCGGCTTACACCCAGACTAGCAAGAAATCTAGGTCTCATAGATTGGTATGGATGAAAGGAACTTTAGAAATCATTTTTCTCTCTTTTTTTTTCATTTTTTAAAAATAATGTTTGATCTTTTCCCCTAATTACTAAAACAATTTCTAACATTTTTTTTAAGTTTTGAATTCCAGATTGTATGGAATTCTAGGGCTCCCTCCCTCTTCAGCTCTCTCCCATCCCCGAGATGGTTAACACTCCAATATAGGTGAGAGAACAACTTGGGCCCAAACAAGATGTAGAGAGCATTATGAAATGTAAAATGGATCATTTTGGTGATATAAAATTAAAAGAAACCATCTTATCTCGAGCCTAAATGACCCAATTTCTCCAGGGCCCTCCTATGCACCTCCTGCATAGCCCGATTCCCTGAGTCCCTTTTCTCCCCCCTTCCTCCCACATGCGATGAGAAACTTTGGGGGGTATTTATGGCATCTGGAGATTTCTCTGTCCCAGAATCACAGCATCTCAGAGCTGGAAGACTCCTCAGCCACTGCCCAGGACAAACTGCACGTGAATCCCAATCCCTTCCACAACCTTCCCTTGAGAAGTGATCATCAGTCTCTGCTGGAAGACTTCCAGATAATGGGAATCACTTCCTCCAGAGGCAGCAGCTCTGCCTGGGGACCGCTCCAAGTGTTTCCTTACATTTGAAACTGTGTCCTATTGTCCCTAGTTCTGTCCATGGTACACATCTGATTCATCATTCCCATGAGTCAACATGATATAGTGGAAATAGTCCTTGATTTGGAGTGAGAGGATCTGAGTTCGAATTCTCCCTCTGCCTCTTTTTTTTTTTTTTTGAGTTTTTTAATAACTTTTTATTGATAGAACCCATTGATTACCTATGCCAGGGTAATTTTTTACAACATTATCCCCTGCATTCATTTCTGTTCCGATTTTTCCCCTCCCTCCCTCCAACGCCTCCCCCAGATGGCAAGCAATCCTTTACATGTTGAATAGGTTACAGTATATCCTGGATACAATATACGTGTGCAGACCTCTGCCTCTTACTACTAATTTGACTTTGGGCACCTCACATACCTCCTTGGACCTCAATTTCCTCGAGTGGATTTGTATCAGATGATATTTAAAATCCCATTTTACTCTAAATCTTTTGTTGTTGTTCAATCCTGTCTGACTTCATGACCCCCTTTGGGGTTTTCTTTGCAGAGATAATGAAGTGATATCCCATTTTCTCTAATTTTACAGATGAGGAAATTGAGGCAAACATAATTAAGTGACTTGCTCAGGGTGACATGCTAGATTAGTGTCTGAGGTCACATTTGAACTCAGGTCTTCACTCTACCACCATTTGGCCACCCCATAGGATCTGCGATTTCTAAGTATTTAAAGACAGCTAGTATGAAATAGTCTTAAAGTTGGAAAGAGATTGGAGAAGCTATCTAGTCTAACTGACCTAGAATTCATGAATAAATGATCAATTTCAGAGATAGAAGATGTCTCAAAATCCTTCAAGCTCAGCCCCTTCCTCCATTTTATAGATAAGAAAACTGAGGCATAATGAGTTTTTTTTCTTTAAGTGACTTGTCCAAAGTCACTACTATACATCTGAATCAAAATTTAACCCAGGTGGGGCAGCTAGGTGGTGCAGTGGATAGAGCACCAGCCCTGAAGTCAGGAGGACCTGAGTTCAAATTTGACCTCAGAAGTCACTTCTTAGCTATGTGACTCTAGGCAAGTCACTTAACCCCAATTGCCTTAGGGGAAAAAAATTTAATTCAGGTCTTCCTCATATAAAGTCTAGTATCTTATGTCCTATATCTTGCTATTTCTTAATTCCTTTTATCATACAACCAACAATTTGTCATCCAATGATTAATTTTGATGGACATGGCTCTTTTCAACAATGAGGTGATTCAGGTCAGTTCCAATAGACTTCTGATGGAAAGAGCCATCCGCATCCAGAGAGAGGACTATGGAGATTGAATGTGGATAACAACATAGTGTTTTCACCTTTTTGTTGTTGTTTGCTTGCTTGTTTTTTCTTTCTCATTTTTTTTCCTTTTGGATCTTATTTTTCTTGCACAAGATGATAAATGTGGAAATATGTTTAGAAAAATTGCACATTTAATCTATTTAGGATTACTTGCTGTCTAGGGGAGGAAGGGGAAAAAAATTGGAACACAAGATTTTGCAAGGGTGAATGTTGAAAACTGTCTTTGCATGTATTTTGAAAAATCAAAAGCTATTATTAAAAAAAAAAAAAAAAAGCACGAGGCAGGAGGGGGGAGGAGGGGAGAGGAAGTCATCCAACACCAACTTTTGTTTGAAGGTTTCCAGTAAGGGGAACTCACTACCTCCTGAGACAGCACTTTCCCAAGAGTGGACAGTTAGAATTCTCAACATTACATTCCCAATATGGGAAAGGAGAGAGAGTGAGGAAGTAACAGGGTCCCTACCCTGACGTGCAAAGCCAGGAGAGGTCATTGGTTATGCTTTAAGGGAATGAAGCCTCTTTACTGTGGCTTTATCCCCTCTTACTTGGGTAAGATCAGGTCAGAGGCAAGTGATACTCAGGCTTCGCCCACTCTCTGCTCTCCAATAGGGTCCGTACGTTCCCACGGGATTCCTCCCTGGGCCGGGACACGGTCCGGGCACTCATGTACTATGCCCTAAAGGTGTGGAGTGACATCACGCCGCTCAACTTCCACGAGGTAGCAGGGAGCAACGCCGACATCCAGATTGACTTCTCCAAAGCAGACCACAATGATGGGTACCCCTTCGATGGCCCCGGGGGCACCGTGGCCCATGCCTTCTTTCCCGGAGATCACCACACTGCTGGAGATACTCACTTTGATGATGATGAAGCCTGGACTTTCCGATCCTCAGGTAAGGAGCAACTATAGCTCAGGGATCCCAAACCTACCTCTATAATCTGAAGAGGCCACATGGATCCCTCATAGTCCCGAGGAATCCACAGTAACTCCATAAAGCATAAGAAAGCCCATATTTGCGCCATTTATATGGGAACCCTGGTTCCCCATACTTAGCCCACATGCTTAAGAAGCCCACAATGGGCCCAAAAAACCTCCTTCGCTTCCTTTTTCTTGCCTTTTGCCAGACACACATCTGCCTATAAATTTAAAATACACCCATATTCTTTCACCACCTCTGTAAATTCATGTTCACACGGCAAGGAAAGGAATTGAAAAACATATTTTAAGCACTTAAGATGTGTCAGGCCCTGTAAATGAGCAATGAAAATATAAATAGAAAACTAAACGATCCCTGCTTCCAAAGACCTCACGTTCTCATTAGGAGACAATACAGAGAGAAGGCTTTGGATACAGCATAGATGAGAAAGCCTGGTAGTTCTTATAAGTGCACGGTAAATGGGCCAACAGCAAAAGCCAGGGCCCCTGAGAATGCACTATTGGGAAATAGAAATATTGATGGGATCGATAGCGGGCGATGTCTGGGGTAGGACTGATGGGAGAAGAAATCCTGCAAGGGTTCCAGAACCAGAGTTCTGTAGTATCCTCTGGGCAATCAAGATTCAAGCTAGAGAAGTTGAAGGTACATCCCGGAGAGTCCCCTGAGTCTCTTCAATCAATCAGTCAATCAATAAACATTTGTTAAGTGCTCATTATACACTAGACACTATGCTAAGTTCTGAAGCTTTTTCTGCTTCCAAAAAGCATCCAAAAGCCTGTGCTTGGAACAGATGATCTGGCTACCAGGGACCCCTCAGCCCCATTCTGGCCTGGTCTCAGAACTAACAGGTATTTATTTCCATGTTTCTTCAGATGCTCATGGGACGGATCTCTTTGCTGTGGCTGTCCACGAGTTTGGCCATGCCATTGGACTCACCCACATCTCAGCCATACAGTCCATCATGAGACCCTATTATCAGGGTCCTGTGGGCGACCCCCTGAAATATGACCTGCCCTATGAGGACAAAGTTCGCATCTGGCAACTGTACGGTGAGCTTCGCACCCGGCCCTGACTCTTTCCTCTCTTTTGCTGACCTCACGTACTACCCACACATACCCTCACACCCACAGAGTACCCTCTGGCCTCTCAACCTTTCATAGTCTCCCCACTTCCCATCTGAGGCTGAAGCCCAGGGCAGGCCTTGTAGCCTCAGATGTGGAGGGGAGAGAGGGAAGGGGGAGGAGTGATGGCAGACAGGATAGGGGACCATGTAATTCCACTGGACTGATCCATCTTCCTAATGACTCATTTCAACCAGATGCAGATCTCAAAGACAAGCAGGGGAAAGAATACGAAGGAGGGCTTTAGCCCCAGAACTAAAACAAGTACAAGTAGTTGAGTCAATGGTCAAGGCATAGAGACCAAGGCAAAAATAGCATCTGCTCCTAGTTTATACCCAGAGCCTGAGGGCAGGGGTCTGAGTCAGAAGCTAGGTGGATTCCACTCAGGGCAGAAATCACAGCAGCCAGCTCATCATTCATCCTTGTAGATGAGCTACTAGCCAGGTAGTGAAAAAAGTGTTCAGCGGGGACCAAGATCTCGTATTCAATTTCATGACAATAAAGGGAGCATCAGCTGCCAGAATCAAAAGACAGTTGGCAAAATCCACTTTGAGCTTCTGAACTGGGGTAAGACTTTGCAGAGCTTTAAGGAATCCAAGACAATTCAGAATAAATGGGAGCGGAAAATATTTAAGAGGCTGGTGTGTGAACTGATGCAAAGTGAAGTAAGAACTAGAACATTGTACACAGTAATAGCAACATTGTACAAGGATTTAGTTCTTCTTAGAAATACGACAATCTAAGACAATTCCAAAAGACTAATGATGAACAATATTATCCGCTTCCAGAGAAAGAATTGATGGAATCTGAATGCAGATTTGAAACATGCTATTTTTCACTTTCTTAATTATTTTCATGGTTTTTTTTTTCCTTTTTAGTCTGCTGCTTTTTTTCACAACATGACTAATATGGAAATATGTGCAATACAGGATTGCACAAATGTAACAATATAAAATTTCTTACCATCTTAGGAAGTGAGTGGTGAGATAAGGAAGAGTAGGGAGGATTTGGATGCTCAATTTTTAAATGAATGTTTAAAATTGTTTTATGTGTGATTGGGAGAAAAATGCTAAAGTTAAAATCAAAAAAGCCTACTGTGTGCCAAATAATAAGCTCTGAAGGTACTAATACAAAGCAAAGACAGTCCCTACCTTCAATGAGCTTACATCCTATTTTTAATAGTATTTTATTTTTCCAAATACACGTAGAAATAGTTTTCAACATTCACCTTTGCAAAACCTTGTGTTCCAATTTTTTCTTCCTCTCTCTCCCTCCCCTAAGACAACAAATAATACAATATAGACTCAACATGTACAATTATTCTAAACATATTTCCATATTTGTCATTGAGGATGGTGGCCAAGGGAGGGACATTTTGGTCTAGGAAATTACAGAGATGGTGAGTTGAGTCAAAGGGAAGTAGACTGACATATCTCATCCAGGAACAGCAGCAGAGTTGATTTGACCATGATTCTAGAACAGGGGTGAGAGTGATGGGGGAAGGAAAGGGCATTTGCCAGGAGGCCAGATTGTAGAAGAGATGGCCTGAGACAAGATAACAAGGTAAAGCATGAATAAGACTTTTATTTTACTTTAAAAGTATATATATATTTTTTAATGACACATAAAGATGTCTTTCAACTTTCATTTTTGTAAGATTTTGAGTTTCAATTTTTTCTCCCTTCCTCCTTAACATATTCTCATATGAATCATGTTGAGAAAGAAAAATCAGAGCAAACCATGAGAAAGAAAAAAATGAAACAAAAGAAAAAAAAGGTGAAAATAGTGTGCTTCAATCCACATTCAGTCTCTAGAATTCTCTCTCTGACTGCAGATGGCATTTTCCATCTGAAGTTTATTGGAACTGGCTTGGATCACTGAATTGCTGAGAAGAGCTACAGCTAATAGCTGAATGTAGAGGGCCGGAACTCTGGAGAAGTATACTTGAAACAAGGTGTGAACTCAGTGGAATTGATGGTTCTCTAGTTCACATATATACTTAGTACTTAGCATGGTGATGTAAGGGTTCTCTAGTTCACACATAATCAGTGTAATGAGGTAATTGTACTAAGGTATATAAGGGCTGAGAGGACTGGAAATGAGACATTCCATCTTTGACCAGCCTCGTGTGGCTCTCCTGCCTCCCTCACTCCTCCACTAACGAATCAGGCTGATCCCACGGTCCTCCAGAAAGCCAGCCTGAACATTACAGCTGAACATCACATGATCTTATTGTACAGTGTTCTGATTTTGCTTGTTTCACTCAGCATCAGTTCCTGTAAATCTTTCCAAGCTTTTCTAAAATCAGCCTGCTCATCATTTCTTATGGAACAATAATATTCTACTATATCATATTCCCCAACTGATGGGCATCCTCTCAATTTCCAATTCCTTGCCTTGAGTGGGTTTTTTTTGAATGGAGTTTATTCTGCTATGCTGTTCAAAGTACCATAATAATTTTTCAAAGCAAATGATACTGGAGATTTCTGTAATAGAATTAGAGTTATTGTCCAGATTCCTGAAACGAGTGAGTGATAAGTGAATGGTTTACTGGCTCCCAGCCCTGTACATTGTGCTATCCCTACTCAGCATTTTTCGATGTTGCTGGGGTTTCTTTTTTTTTTTTTTTTTTTTTTTTTTTTTTGGTCCTCCTTTCCTGTCCCGAGTTGGACAGAAAGGCTTGGGGAAGACCAGGAAGGAGGTAAGGGAGATAACTGGAGTGAGAAGAATAGGTGGGAGTTACTGCAAAATTTCTCACATCTCTTCTTATCTCCCATCACAGGTGTCCGGGAGTCAGTCTCCCCTACAGCCAAGCCAGAGGCCACTGAGACTGACAATCACCCCTTTCTCCCAGAGCTCCCAGACAATCGCACCACAGTACCGTAAGCCACCAAGCCAGCCCGAAGTGGGGGGATAAGGGCAGAGTTTCCCACGAGATAGGGCTGTGTCTGTCCCACCAAATCCTCTGACCCGCCATATCTCCTTATCCGAATGCAGATTCGATACTCTAAGCAGGGGTCCTCAAACTTTTTAAACAGGGGGCCAGTTCACTGTCCCTCAGACTGTCGGAGGGCCGGACTATAGTAAAAACAAAAACTTTGTTTTGTGGGCCTTTAAATAAAGAAACTTCATAGCCCTGGGGGAGGGGGATAAACATCCTCAGTTGCCACATCTGGCCCGCTGGCCTTAGTTTGAGAACTCCTGCTCTAAGGAGTGTTGGAAGGGAAGGTTTTCCATCATGTTGGTTAGTTCCAAGCTCCAGCCAATCCCTGGGTCCTTCTGCTACCCCTGTCCCAGGCAGAAGCACAGAATCTGATCTGAGCTGGACATCGAGTCCAACTGTTAACTGAAAGAAATCCTCACTGTCAACCAGTGAACAAGTAAGTGCCAAGCATATGGTGACAAAAGTGAGATAATCCCTACTTGCCCTACCTGTGTGGAGAGACAAACATAAAAAAATTACATATACATCAGAGAGAAAAAGTGAATAAGTACACACACATTATCCACAAACACATATACATACATTGTCTATACGTGTAAATGCACATACACATTATATACACAGAGACATGTGTACACATTAAACACATGTGCATGAATTACATGTGTGCAACATTATATGCCCACATGTATATACATACATTGTGTGCATGCACATGCATCCATATCTTATACCTACATACATGTATACAGATTATATGTGTTGTGCATCCATTATGCACATGTACATGTGTTATACACATGTGCATATACCTACATTGTATACATAGGCGTACATTATACACATCCACATATACATAACTAGTATTACAGTACATATACATACACATATCATAAATACATGATCACATTCACATGCATGCATGTTGTATACACACATGTATATACTATACACGTGTACAGACATTATACACATGTGCACATACCTACATTGTATACATATGCATACATTATACACATCCACATATTCCTAAGTAGTATTACAGTACATATACATATCATAAACACATGATCACATTCACATGCATGCATGTTATATACACACACGTATACACTATATATGTGTGCATGCATTATACACATGTGCATATACCTACATTGTATATATGTATGCATTATACACACACACATATGCATAACTTGTATGTACATATACACAGCTACATTATCACATTCACATGTATGTGTGCATTATACACATGTATATACATTATACACATGTATGTGCATTGTAAATGTATACATATACCTACATTGTATTCATATGTCTGTATTGTATACATGCGCATATACATACACACATACCTACACTATCTACACATTCACATTCATGCATACATGATACATGCACACGTTATACATATGTGTATATACTGTAAACATGTGCGTACATTAGGCACGTGTGTGTGCATATATACATGCATTGTACACATGCACATATACATATTCATCCATTATAGACACACACACACTAGATAAAATCACACAGTTGGAGTCAAAAAGCTCTAAGTTCAGATTCAGCCTTAGATATGCATTAACTTTGTGAGCTCCTGAGCAAGGTTCTCTCAGCCTCAGTCTCCTCATCTGTAAAATGAGGGATAATAACAGTACCTGCCTCCTAGGATGGTTGTGAGGATCCAATGAGACAGCGTATATATGTAGAGTGCTTTGCAAACCTGAAGGCACTATAAAATAACTAGTTTGGGAGGAGGGCATTAGCCATTGGAAGGCTTCCTGACTGAGCTAAGTGTTAAAGGGAGAGAGATACCCTGTGAGGCAGACATGAGAAGGAAGGGACTGCGTTCCAGGCGTGGGATCAGAGCAGCCTCTGCTTGAAGACTTCCCACAAGAGAGAAAAGTCGCCCCCAGCCCACAGGCAGTCTGTTCTACTTTGGACCTGTTCTGTTCATTAGGAAGTCTTTCCTCACACTGAGCCTAACTTGGTCTCCTTACTACTTCTATTCATCATTGCTTCTTTTGCTCTCCGGGCCAAACAGGACAAATCGAATTCTTCTGCACATCAACCTCCCAGATACTTTGAAGACAGCAATTACACACCCCCTGCATATTCCCTTTTCTCTACTTAAAAATCCCAGTTCCTTTACATGACATAGATTCAGTGCCCTTCACTATCCTAATTACACTCCCCTGGATATTTTCCCACTTATCGGTGTGTCCTTCTTAAACGATAGTGCCTGGAACGGAACACAATTCTGTATTCCAGCTGTGTGCTCTCCAGTACAGAGGACAGTGGGACCTCCTCATTCCTGGAAGCTATGCTTCTCCTTAATGAGCCCAAGAACAAAATGACTTTTTGGCCACCACATCACATTGCTGACTCACTGAGCTTGCAGTCCACTAAAATAAATAAATAGGTGGATAGATAGGTAAAAACCTAAGACTTTTGAAGAGCAAATCAATAAAAATCCAAGACATTTGAAGACCAAATCTTACCTAATCATACTTCTCCCAGCTTGTACTTGTGAGTTTGATTTTTTTTTTGCATTCAAATACAAGTCTTTCCATTTATTTTAGTTGGATTCATTTTATTAGATTTAACCCAGTGCTGTCAAGACCCTTTAGGATCCCATTGCCATTATCCAGTGCATTGGCTGTGCCTCCCAGCTTTATGTCAGCTGCAAATTTGAAGAGCTGGTCCTTTTCTAGGTCAAGTTTATCTTTTTATGTTAAACATGGTAAATATATATATATATATACATATATATATATATATATGTTAAATCCAATGTAGACATACATATTTATAAAATTACCTTGCTGCACAAGAAAAATCAGATCAAGAAGGAAAAAAATAAGAAAGAAAATAAAATTCAAGCAAATCACAACAAAAAGAGTGAAAACACTATGTTGTAATCCACTATCAGTTCCCATAGTCCTCTCTCTGGGTGTAGATGGCTTTCTCCAAGACCATTGGAACTGGCCTGAATCATCTCACTGTTGAAGAGCTATGTCCATCAGAATTGATGGTATAATCTTGTTGCCGTCTACAATGATCTCCTGGTCCTGCTCATTTCACTCAGCATCAGTTCCTGTAAGTCTCTCCAGGGCTCTCTGAAATCATCCTGTTGATCATTTCTTATAGAACGATAATATTTCATAACATTCATATGCACGCTTTATTTAGCCATTCCCCAACTGATGGGCAGCCACTCGGTTTCTAGTTTCGTGCCACTACAGAAAGGGCTGCCCCAAACATTTTTGCACATGTGAATCTAGGTCAAATTTTTAAATATTTAATAGCACAGGACACAGCACAGATTCTTGGGGCATTCCACTGGAGACTTCTGACCACATTGATATTAAGCCATTAACTACTCTGAGAGCCTAAGTATCTGACCAATGCTGAATCTTAACTGTATCACCTTCCAGCCCACAGGCTTGTTTCCCACAAAAATAACAGGAGATCTGCTTAATCTTCTTAATTATTCTGAGTATCGACTCCTGGTTGGCACTTTAATATTGACATTTCCAGTACAAAAATCACTCTTCTTGGCAAAAAAAGCTAAGCAAGGTCACAATTGAGCAGCTCAACCTTCTCTATCATTTCAGATAGTGTTGTGTTGTCCCACTTACCCAAATAAAAGTGCCTGACATTTATCCTTTTGGGGGGACAACTAGGCAGCCAAGTGGGTAGAACACTGGGCTTGGAGTCAGGAAGACCTGAGTTCAAATGTGACCTTAGATACTTACTTGCTGGGTGATCTTGAGCAAATCATTTAAATTTTGTGCCTCAGTTTCCTCATCTGTAAAATGAGCTGGAGAAGGAAATGACAAAACTCTCCAGTATCTTTGCCAAGAAAACCCCCAAATGGGGCCATGAAGAATTGAACACAACTGAATAACAACAAAACCCCCATTTTGGGGATTTCTATTTTCCCCAGTACAGCTTTAAAAAAATTTTTAAGGAAAAAAAAACACCTCTTTCTTACCGAACAACTTCCCTTACCATGCTATTTCATGCTATTGTATTCATTCTCTCCTATTTACTCTTATTTCCAGCTTCTGGATATCAAGAATGATTCTGTGAAAGCAGGATCTCTTATAATCAAATTCCTTTTCCACAGCACTCCACATATAAGATGTATATACTCAATAACCATTTATTAAGCAGCTGCTCTATGCCAGGCACTGTGCTAAGCACTGGGGATTCGGAGAGGCAAAAAATAGTCCCTATCCTCAAGGAGCTTACAATCGAATGGGGGAGACAAGATGTAAACAAAACAAGCTACATTCAGAATAAGTAGTAAATAATTGAGAAGGAAAGCATTAGAATTAAGAAAGATTTTAAGAAGAATGAATTTTATACATATTTTGTTGTTTTTCAGTCATTTTCCACTTGTGTTTCACTCTTCATGAACCCATTTGGGATTTTTTCAACAAATATACTAGAGCAGTTTGCCATTTTCTTCTCCAGCTCATTTTACAGATGAAGAAACTGAGGCAGATAGGATTAAATGATTTGCCCAGGATCACACAACTAGCAAGTATCTGAGGCCACCTGGATTTGAACTCAGGAAGATGAGTCTTCCTGACTTCATTAATATAGACAAATGCACATTCATAAATATACATGCTTTTATTTTCTAATTGTCTATTTAATTCTGCAGTTTGACCAGACTTATTGAAGAAAAAGGAAAATAAAATTCAAAGGAAATTGCAGGATTACAGAATTTGAGGGCATGGAGGGGGATTGCTCTCCTCAGCTACACACATACACATACACACACACACACACACACACACACACACACACACACACTTCTTACATGGTTTCCATAGTACTGATACCTTTTGTCCACCTGGCCAAAGACCACATGCTTTCCATGCTACCCATCAGTCTTAGCAGTACAGATGGAAAACCAGGTACCAAGTATGTCAGGTCCAGCATTTGCCAGAAAGAAGACATTAGAGTCAGTGAATTTTAGGATGAATTTCTCTTTGCAAATTTCTCCCCATGAATGGACTTGCCTCAAATACCGTTATATAGTGAGAAATCACCATTCTGGCACAGTGACCCTGGAATGGTTCTGAGCGTGAGATCCCTTCTCTTTTGGGGTTCAGAACATCAAATTTTCCTTATGTATCTGGAACTTTTTCTTCAAATAACTGAAAAGTGCTTTCTTCCAGTTCTTTATTATTGGCAGATGCCAAAGCACTCCATGAACTAGGACATGTTCGTAGATAACTGGACTAAGGAAGACAAGGATTAGTATCTGGTAGACACTGTGGACTCAAGGTGGTGATCTATGTCTTTTAGAAATCTGAATCCATAGGATAACAGTTCATATACTTGTACATTGCAATTAAGTATTGCAATTGCAATTGCAAGAAGGTATGATGAGCCTTCTCTTCTCCAGGTTAAACAATCTCAAATCCTTCAACTGATTCTCATATAGCATGGATTCAGAGTCTTTGCCACCCTAGTTACTTTGCCCTTTTCTGAATGCTCTCCACCTTACCATGGCCTTCCTGAAATGCAGCATCCAGGATTGAATATAATATTCCTGCTGGGTTTGGCTAAGGCAAAATGTAGAAGAACTAGAAGTCCCTTTTCCTGGATTCTATGCTTCTTTGCAATTTAAGATGACATCAGCTTTTTTGACTTCCATATCAAACTATCAACTTATCTTGAGCTAAAACCCTCAGATCTTCTTCAGACAAGCTACTGTCTCAGCCACTTCTTCTCCATCTTGTATAGAATCATAGAGCTGACAGGAGCCACGGAGATATATAATTCAATCATTTGCATAATTCAGAGACATATAGTTCAATTTATTTACCAATGAGGAAATTGAAGTCCAGTAAGGATGTGCTTACCCAAGATCACATAACTAGCATGACAGGGCTTTTAAGAGAGAGAGAGAGAGAGAGAGAAGGAGGGAGAGAGGGAAGGAGAAAGGAAAGGAGAAAGGAAAGGAGGAAGGAAGGAAGGAAGAAAGGAAGGAAGGAAGGAAAAAGAAAAAGAAAGAAAGAAAGAAAAGCAATTATTAAACTGAGGACCGGGCACTATACCAAGCACTTTACAAAAATAACCTCATTTGATTCTCACAACAACCTTGGAAATAGGTACTATAGTTATCCCTATTTTACAGTTAGGGAAACTATGGCAAGCAATGTTTAAATGATTCATCTAGGATCCCATAGCTGTAATTCTCTGAAACAGGATTTGAACTCAGTCCTCCAGACTCCAGACCCAGTACTTTATCTACTGCCTTACTTAGGTGTCTTAAGCCGAGGTTCTTTAACTCTAACGTCATTGTTCTTCAACTGAACTTAATTATCCCTGTGAAGTTGACTTTTTGAAACCAAGCACCCATATAGATAGATAGATAGATATGAAATTTCATTTTAAAAGATTCAGCCAAATTTTATAGGCAGTTAGAATCTTTTTTGAATCTTATCTTTGTCATCCAATATTTCATCTATACTTCTCAACTTTGTGTCATCTGCAAATGTAAGGAGCAGACAATATATTTTAATAAAACTAGCACAGGTCCCAGCATAGATCCCTAAGGCCCTCCACTGGAGACCTATTCCCAAACTGGCATTCCATCATTAATTAATATCATTAAGAAAGAACACTGGGAAACGAATATGAACTATTTGCATTTTTGATTTTCTTCCCGAGTTATTTTTACCTTCTGAATCCAATTCTCCCTGTGAAACAAGAGAACTATTCGGTTCTGCAAACATATATTGTATCTAGGATATACTGCAACATATCTAACATATATAGGACTGCTTGCCATCTTGGGGAGGGGGTGGAGGGAGGGAGGGAGGGGAAAAATCGAAACATAAGCGAGTGCAAGGGATAATGTTGTAAAAAATTACCCTGGCATGGATTCTGTCAATATAAAGTTATTATTAAATAAAATAAAAAATTTTTTAAAAATTAATAGCATTAATTAACAAGAATAGAGATCTTTTATCAAATACTTAACTAAAACTAAGCATTCCCCTGATCTACCAGTTTAACAACTCTGTACAGACAGGAAATAAGGTTAGTCTAATATAGCCTGTGCCTGAAAAAGTAAGGCTAATCTGAATTTTTGTGATTGTTTATTCCTTTTCTAGAAGTTCAGTAACTACCCCTTAATAATGTAAATGTTTCAAAATTTTACCAAAATCAAAATCCATCCCATGGTTCTATATTTTGTAGGCCCCATTCCCATTCCATCCTTCTCCTTTAAAAAAAAAAATTAGATATTTGCCCTTAATCACTCTTTCAGCACTTCCTCCATTTAATGGGGGTACTAAGTGCCCACATGTGCCAGACCCTGTGCTAAGCATATCTCCATAGTTGTTATTTTTTTTCTTTAAAAAATCAATGAATATAGGCTAAGAAAAAGCAATTGACTGAGCAAAAAGTATTTAAGGTCAATCAACCTTTCTGAAAATTCATATCCATGGAACCCTGAGTTTGGGAAAAATTACTGTTGGATTCCTTGCCATTTTGAATTGCTCCCTGTTGTTTTTTAAATCTCTCGCAGTTTTTAATTGTGATTACTTTTTATCAGGGTTGAACTAAATTATTTCTAAGCCTTTGGATTATCAAGGTTTGGCGGGTTATCTGGTATTTTGAATTATCCAAAGTGGAAGGGGGCTGGTATCTCAGAGAAAGACCTCACCTGACCAGACAAGGGCTGGGATCTCTCCACAGGCTAAGGAAGGACGTACCCCATCGGTGCAATGCTAACTTTGATGCTGTGGCCCAGATCCGAGGGGAGGCCTTCTTCTTCAAAGGTAGCAGCAGAGAGAGTGGGCATCAATTTGAAAGATGGGGAAACTGAGGACCAGGGAGATTAGGAGTTGACACCTGTCCTTTTCTCCATCAAAGCCCAGAATGGGGCTGGAGACAGAGGAGTGAAGAGGGGAGTGAATCTTTGGGAGAAGGTTTTTGAAGGAGATAGGACAGCTGAATTAATGAAGATCAACAGTGAGACATCACACATACAAATGGACTCTTTTGTTATGATTTCATCAGTATCTGTGGGCAACTAGGTATCATAATGGAGAACAAATGGAACTCAGAGCCAGGAAGATCTGAGTTTTAATCCTGCCTCAAACACTTTTAAAATATAACCATAGTCAAATCACTTCCTCTCTCTCAACCTCAGTTTCCCCATCTAAAAAATGAGAGTAATGGTACCTATCACACAGGGTTGTTGCGTCAATCAAATGAGATATTTATAAAATGATTTCCAAATCTTTAAATATCATATTTATTTGTTATTGTTATTATTAGTATTATTATTTGGTGGATGATGAATATGTGTGCTTATGAGCATAGATTTTAAGGATGTATGTATTATCGTGTCCATATATGCATGTAGACGTGTTCATTCTCCATGACCAGGAAATCCTGTCTTCCTGTCCTTGGCTGACTGTCACTTTAATCAACAACATTTAGCACAGTCCTTAGCCTATAATAGTAATCAAAAAGTGCTTGTTGACTGCTTGATGTTTCTGTACTCCTAATATACTTAAGACTGATTTTGACTGGCCACCCAGTGTCTTTCTCCTTTTCTAAGCAGTGTGTCATGGTGGAGAGATTGAGAGTTGGGAAGACTTGGTCTGAATTCTGTCTTACATGCTTACTAGTTCTATGACTGGACAAGTGATCTAACCTCGCCGTGACTTGGTTTCCTTTTCTGTAAGACCAAGATAATAACAGTCAAGTCAACAACATTTATTAAGTGTCTACTATTCAGCAGTCACTGTGATAAGTACTGGGGAAGCAAGGAGAGTCTCTGCTCTAGAAGAGAGCACAGTCCAATGTGAGAGACAACCAGCAAAGAGCTATGCACAAACAAGACAAATGTAGGATAAATTGGAGGTTATCCACAGAGGAAAGATGCTTGAAGTAGGGATGACCAGGAAAGGCTTCCTGAAGAAGATACAATTTTAGCTGGGCCCTGAAGGAAGCCCAGGGACAGGAATGAGGATGGAGAGTGGTTCAGGATGAAGGGATGACCAGTGAGAATACTAGAAGGCACATCATCTGCTCCACCCACTCTCACTTTGTAGACCAAGAACCTGAGTCTCAGAGAGCAAGGTGCTATATGGTCTAATGGGAAATTTCAGCTTCCAGGACCCTCCTCTATATTCCTCATGATCTCATCCATCCTCTTATTTTCTTCCCCAGCTCCAGTCCTCATACTAGAGAGCTTGAACATATATATTGATACTCCTTCAAGCACACTCATTTATCTCCAAATTATCCTTGTTGTTGAGTCATTTAAGTCATGTCCTATTCTTCAGAACCCCATTCAGGGTTTTTTTGGCAGAGATACTAGAGAAGTTTGCCATTTTCTTCTCCAACTCATTTCACAGATAAGGAAACTGAGGCAAATGGGATAAGTGACTTGCCCAGGATCACACACATTTGAACTAGGCAGTCTTCCTGACTCCAGGCTTGGTGCTGTGTGCACTATGGCACCACCTAGCTGACTTTTGTACACAGTTGTTTGCTTGTTGTCTCTCCCATTAGACTATGAGCTCCTCAAGAGAGAGAACTGTTTTGAGTTTTTTTTTTCCCTTTCTTTGTACCTTTAATACTTAACAAGATCCCTGTTGTTGTTGTCATTCAAGTCACATTCTGTTCTTTATGACCCTATTTGGGGTTTCCTTAGCAAAGATAAGGAAAGGGTTTGCCATTTCCTTCTCCAGTTCATTTTACAGATTAGGAAACTGAGGCAGACAAGATTGTCCAGAGTCACACAGCTAGTAAATGTCTGAAGCTGGATTTGATCTCAGGAAGATGAATCTTCCTGCCTCCAATACCAGCACTCTCCACCAGCAACTGCTGCAAGGGTTTACATTAGAGGTTCCCAAAGTCTCTTCTAGTTATGCATTTTTATATTTATCTGAGTATTCCAAATGAGTGGGAGGATAAGGGGAGGGGAAGAGCTTTGGTGAGCTGGGCTCACCTACACCCATGCGCTTTCTCCTTTCCCAGGCAAGTATTTCTGGAGGCTGACCCGGGACAGGCATCTGGTCTCTCTCCAGCCTGCCCAGATCCATCGCTTCTGGAGGGGTCTCCCATTCCACCTGGATAGTGTGGATGCTGTCTATGAGAGGACCAGCGACCATAAAATTGTCTTCTTTAAAGGTGAGAGGTTCCCACCTTGACCTAGTGAAAGATCTAGGACAGGTCTGAAATTTACATTTATAAAGAAACTGTTTAGTTATTTTCAGGTACCCTAGAACTGGATTAACAAAATATTGCCTTGTAGAATCTTTAGAGGACCTGCTTTAATAAATGAGAATGACTAGAGATAGCACAGCATAGAGGGGAAAAACTGCCCTCAGAGTTTTGGAAAACCTGACATATATGAGTTGTGCAACGCTGTATAATTCCTTTAAACAGAAATTGGAGTACAAATGATAATAATAATAACCAGCTTCCCGGGCACAAGATGGAAAAGGTATGGCTACACATAATTTATCTGAAAAAGATCTGGGGATTTTAGTGGACCTCACACTCAAGAATAATCAGCAGTGTGATGTTTTTTTTAATTTTATTTTAATTAGTAATAACTTTGTATTGACAGAATCCATGCCAGGATAATTTTTACACGACATTATCCCTTGCAATCACTTATGTTTCGTTTTTTCCCCTCCCTCCCTCCTCCCCCCCCCCCAAGATGGCAAGCAGTCCTATATATGTTAAATATGTTGCAGTATATCCTAGATACAATACATATTTGCAGAACCGAGCAGTTCTCCCGCTGCACAGGGAGAATTGGATTCAGAAGGTAAAAATAACTCGGGAAGAAAATCAAAAATGCAAATAGTTCACATTCGTTTCCCAGTGTTCCTTCTTTGGGTGTAGCTGTTTCTGTCCATCATTTCTCCAATGAAACTCAGTTAAGTCTCTTTGTCAGAGAAATCCACTTCCATCAGAATACATCCTCATACAATATCGTTGTCGAAGTGTATAATGATCTCCTGGTTCTGCTCATCTCACTTAGCATCAGTCCATGTAGGTCTCTCCAAGCCTCTCTGTATTCATCCTGCTGGTCATTCCTTACAGAGCAATAATATTCCATAACATTCATATACCACAATTTACCCAGCCATTCTCCAATTGATGGGCATCCATTCATTTTCCAGTTTCTAGCCACTACAAACAGGGCTGCTACAAACATTTTGGCACATACCGGTCCCTTTCCCTTTTTTAGTATCTCTTTGGGGTATAAGCCCAATAGAAACACTGCTGGATCAAAGGGTATGCACAGTTTGATAACTTTTTGGGCATAATTCCAGATCGCTCTCCAGAATGGCTGGATTCGTTCACAACTCCACCAACAATGCATCAGTGTCCCCGTTTTCCCGCATCCCCTCCAACATTCATCATTATTTTTTCCTGTCATCTTAGCCAATCTGACAGGTGTGTAGTGACATCTCAGAGTTGTCTTAATTTGCATTTCTCTGATCAATAGTGATTTGGAACACTCTTTCATGTGAGTGGTAATAGTTTCAGTTTCTTCATCTGAAAATTGTCTGTTCATATCCTTTGACCATTTATCAATTGGAGAATGGCTTGATTTTTTATAAATTTGAGTCAGTTCTCTATATATTTTGGAAATGAGGCCTTTATCAGAACCTTTAATTGTAAAGATGTTTTCCCAGTTTGTTACTTCCCTACTAATCTTGTTTGCATTCGTTCTGTTTGTACAAAGGCTTTTTAATTTGATATAATCAAAATTTTCTATTTTGTGATCGGTAATGGTCTCTAGTTCATCTTTGGTCACAAATTTCTTTCTCCTCCACAAGTCTGAGAGATAAACTATCCTATGTTCCTCTAATTTATTTATAATCTCGTTCTTTATGCCTAGGTCATGGACCCATTTTGATCTTATCTTGGTATGTGGTGTTAAGTGTGGGTCCATGCCTAATTTAGCAGTGTGATTTGACATAAAAAAAAGCTAATATAATATTAGGCTGAGGTGAGAAATTATAGAAGAAAGAAAGAAGTAAGTATTTATTAAGTACCTACTATGTGCCAGGCACTATGCAAACCACTTAGCAAATACTTTTTCATTTGATCCTCACAATGAGATAGTTATTATCCCCATTTTAAAGCTAAGGAAACTGAGGTTAAATTAAGAAACTAAAACTAAAAGATTGTTATTAATTAGTTCCTGCCCCCAAGGAGCTTACATTCTTATGGAAACAAGTTCAGACAACTCCTGTTCAAATCTAAAAACTTCCACCCTTGATTATTCCTTGATGTCTTTGTAGATTTCATTTTCTAATTTGTTTCATTTCTCCAATTTAATCTTTGAACTGTGGAAACTAAATGTCCATCCATTTCTCACAATTGCAAGGCTGATATATAGATTTGTGAATTACCTTAATAAAGATGATAATTGAACCCATGGGAGCTGATTCAATCACTGAGAAAGTATTAAGAGAAATGAGAAGGCCCCAATTCATTCTTACTCTGCAAAATTTTATTAAACACATTCTATACTTCAAGGTCTATGATAAAAGAAGCTACGGAGACAAAAACAGCACAGTCTCTGCCCTCAAGAAGCTTATATTCTATCAGGGAAAACAATATGGATTCATATAAGGAAACACAAAATAAATACAAAATTATTTTGGGAAAGCAAGCACTAACATCTGAAGGGTCAAGAAAGGCATTGTGTAGGAGATAGTAATTGAGCTGAATTTTAAAGAAACTGATGATTCTAAGCAGCAAAAGGATGGAAGAAGATTGTTTCATACTGGGAGGATCATCTTTGCAAAGGCAAAGAGGTGGGGGGAGTATCATACACAAGAGGCCAATTGGATTGGAACTACTGTGTGTGACTGTGTCTGTGTCTGTGTGTGCAGGAGCAAGAATAGAAACAAGGATCTGTTAAGTGTCTGCTCTATTCCAGGCACCATCCTAAGCCCTTTGCAAATATCTCATTCGTTCTTCACGAGTAACCTGGTAGGTAGGTAGATGGTGCCATAGTCATAAAATACTGGACCCAGGAAGATTCATCTTCAAGAATTCAAATCTAGCCTCAGCCACTTACTAGCTGTATGGCCCTGGGTTGGTCACTTAAGACTATTTGCCTCAGTTTCTTCTTCTTCTTCTCTAAAATGATCTGGAGAAGGAAATGGCAAACCATTCTAGTATCTTTGCCAAGAAAACCCTAAAATGTGGTCACAAAGAATCAGACATGACTGAAACAACCGGATATCAACATCCCAATTTTACAGATGAGGAAACTGAGTTAGACAAAGGTTAAGTGACTGGCCCACAGCTGGATTTGAACTCAGGGTATTGCTGCTCCAGGCTCAGTATTTTACTCACTCTATCACCTAGTGGAAAGAGAGAGATGTAAAACAAGCCTGGAAAGGTAGGTCAGACAGAGAGAGACAGTAAAGAATTTTAAATGTCTAGCAGAGAATTTTGTATACTAAAGGCAAAAGGGAGTTACTAGAGCATCTTGAGAAGGGCAGTGATGTCAGATTTATGCTTTAGGAATATTAACTTAACATCTGAATGGAAGATGAATTGGAGAAGGAAAAGGCCATTGGACGTGGCCATTTGGAGGTCACTAGCAACCTCAGAAAGAGATTTTCAATTGAATGAAGAAGTTGGAGGCCTAAATACAAGAGGGCTGAGAAATGAGTAAGAGAACAGAAGAATAGAGGCAAGGACAATCATTCTAGAAACTCTCCCTAGCTATAAAAGGAAAGATCATAGATTCTTCTATGTCAGGCTAGAAAAGACGTAAGCAATATCAGCTATATCTGGTGACTGATATATGGGTGTATATTGTATATATGGCCCTGACCCATATAGAAGAATCCCTGCTTATCACATAGTTTGACTTAGTTTTAAAATATAATATATAATATACTATTCTATGATTATTTTTATGTATTGTTATTTTTATTTTGTTAAATATTTTGTTTTTTATTTATTTTATTAAATATTTCCCAATTATATTTTAATTTGTTTGAGGCTGAACTCAGGACTGTTGCATCTAGAATGAATATGGTTGACACCTCTAATGTAGATCAGCTTTCTTATTTTACAAGTGAGAAAACTAAGGGGTCAGAAAAAGCAGTTGATTAGCCCAAGATCATAAAGGTTTGCTGGGAAAGGCAAGGAATGTGAACCAATCCCCTCTGACTCCAATCCAGTGTTCTTTCCGCTGGACCCTATGGGTTGAAAGCTCGAGGGGTTGGAAATGGGCCTCATTTGGTGCCCTCCTCCATCCGTAGGGCAGCACTATTCTAGGCCACCCCCGAGACAGATTTGCCTACCTTCCCCCTACCTTCCCCAACTCCCACCACTCTACAGCTGCCATTTTCTTGCTCCATGCCTGTTTCCTCTCCCCCCAGGAGACAGATACTGGGTCTTTAAAGACAATAACGTTGAGGAAGGATACCCTCGGCCTGTCTCCGACTTCAGCCTCCCGCCAGGTGGCATCGATGCTGCCTTCTCCTGGGCCCACAATGACAAGACTTATTTCTTTAAGGACCATCTGTACTGGCGCTATGATGACCACGCTCGGAGGATGGACCCTGGGTATCCCGCAGAGAGCCCTCTGTGGAGGGGGATCCCCAGCATCCTGGACGATGCCATGCGCTGGTCTGATGGTGAGTCCCCTGCCAGACACAGGAAGCTTCTTTTTTATTCCTTCTTTATTTTTTTTTTCCTCAGGAAGCTTCTCAAAGGTTTCCAGGGCTTGTCCACAAAACTCAGAACACAAGAACCCAAGTCCACAACTCCAAATCTTATGTCTATCATTGGACTATGGCCACATTAACCTCAGCATGGCCCTGTTGAGTGGTTCTGATCACTTAGAACTAGAACCCAGAGAACCTTAAAAAAAAAAAAAAAAAACACTAATCCTCATGATCAGCAACAACATACTTAATCCCAAACACAAGTGTCCCAGTCCCTGCCCTCAAAGAGCTGATATTCTAATGAAGGAAACAAAGTATATACTCTTAGATGATGTATACAAAAGATATACAAAGTAGATACAAAGTAATCTTAGAAAGGCAATCAGGAGTCCTATATATACATTCATACAAAGGTACTTACAGATATACAGAGGAGACTTCTAATGTCTCAGCCTTTAGACAAAAATCTGTCCCATTAAACAGACGTTTGGGGGGGTCATGTTTTTTGGGGGGAGGGTTCTTGAATTTGGGGAAGTTTTTTTTTGGGGGGAGGCAATTGGGGTTAAATGACTGGCCCAAGCTCACTCAGCTAATGTTAAGTATCTGAGGGCAGATTTGACTCCTGAGCTCCTGCTCTGCCCCAAACAGTCCCAAACAGCCCTCTCTAATGTCTAGTCTCAAGTCTACCCTCCTGCAGGGTGGGCCCCTGGGCCAGGCCTCAGAATGGGAACAAGCTGGGGCCTGGAAGGGAGGGAATAATGGGAGCAAGGTCTGATCTCAGCCCCAACACCCTCCCCCATGTATGGATGTCTCTGTCTCTGTCCCCAGGAGCCTCGTATTTCTTCAGGGGCAAAGACTATTGGAAAGTACTGGACAGTGAGCTGGAGGCTGCCCCCGGCTACCCACAGTCCACCGCCAAAGACTGGTTGGTGTGCAGCGATTTGCAGGCTGACGGCCCTGAAAATGAAGTCAGAGCCGAGGGAGCCAGGACTGGGGCCCGCTCGAGGCCCGGCCAGCATGACGAGAGCCGCTCGGACAGTGGTTACGAGGTCTGCTCCTGCACTTCCAACGCTTCCTCTTTGGGGCACATTTCCAAGCTGCTCTTGGCCCAGCTGGCTCTGGCCGGCATCTGGACAGCAACCCTGATGGCTGCGACGCTTTGATAGCACTGGTGCTGGGCTGGGAGAGGGAAGAGCAGGGGTTGCCCCCCCTCCACCAGGGACCACTCACAGCCAACATCAAGGGCAGGGGCCCCCCCGCCCAGGGCTGGTGAGATATTCTCCAGGAGAAAATGGCGCAGTTTGGAGTTGCAATCAACTCTTTTCTTTTAATTCAGCCCATGGCCCAAAGCTCTTCCATCCTGGCCTCTCAGAAACCAGAGGCCCCTGGAACAGGTGGGAGTGGGGAGGATGGGAAGCAACAAGGAACACCAAGTCTTCCACCCTCCTGGACGGGCTGGTCAGACTCTGGCCAGTCAGTAAATTTTCAAGGCTGTTGGACACAGAAGGGCACAGGGTGAGGCTCCTACATCATTCTTCCAAGCCAGAAAAATGCCTCCACAAGGAAAACCAATCCTGTTACCCTATGTCTGAAGCAAAGGCCCAGCTGTCTGGGCCCCTTCCTGGGAAGTGATCATCTCTGACCACTATTTTCCCTTCCCCCAGGGAAAGGGCTCACAGAGCAGGGGGATCCCAAGACCATCCTGCTCTATTTTCCCCTCAAGGAGGCTTCCCATGCTCAGCTGAGTATCAAGAAGCATCAGCAAGCCCATCCCATCTCCCCCAGTGGCCATCTTGACCTCACAGTTCAGATGGGAGAACAGGGTACAAACGCAGCTTGCTATCTGTCTTTTATTTGGAAACATCCAAGTCTTTTCAGTCAGGACTCCCCTCAGTTCTGAAACAGTCCTCTCCCTGGTATTTCCCCACCCAGAGGCATGGGCTCCAGGGGATAGAATATGAGTTAAGAGACTCATCAAAGAATAGCTCAGTCCCGCAAGAAGTGAGCAGTTGTTTGGCCACTGCTGGTCTAGTTCCGAGGCCCATTTTCCTGGGAAGGCAGGACACAATATCCCCTGCAGGCAGTTCAACAGAAACTTCCCAAAAGGCAGGTGAGGAGTGAACTAGCTTGGAGATCTTCAGAAGGTAGACATCTAGGGATTGCCTCATTGTCTCTGTGTGGTATTTGAATCAAACACAATCTCTTCCTGCTTTGTATACAGCTCTGGTGTTTGAGTTTCTTGCTGTGTAGACTCATCCTGCTTCTTGATTTGTCAGCCTGAGTGTGTCTATGTTTCTAAACTCAGGTCTATCCTGGCTCCAAGTCCAGGGCTATAGCTACTGCCCAGATGCCCCTCACCGAGAAGTTTGTAACCTTGAGACGAGTCCCATCTCCAGCTGGAGGGTGGGAGTGGATTCTAGGGCGCATCAAACACTTACTAAGTATGTTCATGAGGACAGATCACTTCTCTCTGGGCCTCAGAGGTTCCCTCATCTGTAAAATGAAGGAGTTGTACAAGATGATTTCTAAGGTCCTTTCCATCTCTGTCCATCACTGGTCCTCAAAGTGTGATGCCTTTTTGAAGGGTCTGCAAGGTCAAAACTATTTTTACAATAAATATTGAAGTTTTAATTTCTAATACAATGAATATTGGTCAGACACAGCCCACATAAACAGAAGCTCTGGGATAGCAGATCTTCAATCATTTTTAAGAACATAAAGCATAACTTTTTGAGACCGAAAAGTTTGAGAACCGATACCTTCTCCGATTTTACAAAAAAAAAGGGAGCTGACAGCTAGAGGGGATAAATGGCAGCTAAGGTCACAATTTCAGAGCTAGGTGGAGAGTCCCTGTCCACTGACTCAGCCTAGAGCTATTTCGCCTGTGCCAGGATAAGGCGGTCGGGGGCAGAGATCCGGTTGTCTCCCATGCTCCAAGGTGGGCCCTTAGCCTGTCCCTGTGTGAGTGAGCCTTGATGGAGGAAACCCTGTGGTCCACAGGTCTGGCCAGAGCAGGGCGAAATGCAGCCAAGATTTGTGAGTTTCGCCACCAGAGGGAAGCAGAGTCAGCAGCTGGGACCAGGCTGGAAATTGAAAGCGCCGTGTGTGATTTCCTGTAGTTTCTTGCCAGGGTCTTGGCTCCCAGGTCCTTGGTTGGCCAGGATTATAGGAGGGTTATAGGGTTATTGGGTCATAAATCCAGACCTGGAAGGAACCTTAGAGACAATGTAGTCCCACCCCCCTCATTTTACAGAGGGAAAGACCCAGAGGGTGGGGATTTGCCTAAGGTACCCTGGTAGTAAATGCCGCGGTTGTGAATCCAGATTCTCCGATAGAAAAACCGTACTCTTCACTGGTCCAGCCTCAAACCCCAAGGCCAGAGAGAGCTGGTGAATGAGGGGCCTTCCCTGATCCCCAGCCTTGAGTCTGCCAGACTCTCAACTCCCCTCCCTTCCTTCACTACTACCTATAGGGACAAAGTGACCCACCCCAGACTCCAATCTGATCATTAGCCCCAGACAAGCTTCTGGCTCTGGGCTTTATTTGGTGCAGATGTTCATTCCACCCACAAAGACCATGGGATGCCCCGAGAAAGCTTGATTCAGACTCATAAGGCCCGACTTCGGCCTTAGTTTTTGGACTTAAAAGGCCTTCTAAGATAGCTCTAAATCTATGCTCCTATGCTCTCTGCCTTGATAGATGGTCTCCAAGACTTTCTGGGACTAAAAAAATCCCTCATCCTGCAACCAAACTGTGGTACAATCTGATATTACTCTGAAAATGAATTCTAATTCTAACCAAATCCCCAAGTGAACTTGCACAAGTAACTTCATCTTTCTTGGCCTGTTACCTCATGTAAAATTCAGAAGTGAGATTAGATGGTCTTTGAGGACCCTTCCAGCTCCATCTCTCCTGCTTCTGAATTTAGCCAGGATGGGCCTTGGATGGCAAACACATAGTCAGTCCATTTCTCCACTAGCAGGACCTACCAGGTCTTGTCCTCCCCTCAAATAGCCTTTGAGAAGAATCAATCAGCAAGCCTTTGTTAAGGGTGTGCAAAGTTGTTGAGAATACAAGTACAAATACCCGCTTAATAATACTAATGACACCTTCCAACAATGTGACCTGAGAAGTCTCTTTAGTGGAGAGCTGGTCATACATCTTGGATACTAAGAAATACCAGTGGGATGGAACTGAAGATGTTAGAGGGCAGATATCTTGGAAGGTAAGAAACCCTTCTCTCTTACCAAAACAAGGACAATCTCTAGGGCTTATAGAAAGTAGCAGCCAAAGTTGCATCAGCTAGGGAGGCCTAGAGCAGGAAAGACCCAGGTCCCCACCCTAGCATAGCAAGCCCCTCCCTCCCACTGACCCTGATGCAATTTCCTACCCTGCTGGCCCCAGAGGGCTAGAGTATATAATGAAGGCACTTGAGGTCAGGAGTCAGGAAAAGGGTTGCCAGGTCAGGAGTGGTTCAGGGAGCTGAAGTTGGGTTGTAAAAGCATAATTTATAACTGAAAAGGAAAGTCATCCAGCCCCATACCTTCAGTGGGCAGGGAAGGAAATTGTAGTTTTAACAATTGCCCTCCCCCAGGGGAAGTCATTTGTCCTAAATGACATAAGGGAGTGACAGGAGAGCCAGATTAACACCCCCAATTAATCCCCCAAATAATAAGAATATAACCCTGACCAGGCTGGGGAATTACAGAAGCAGCAGGTCAAGGATAATGAGTAGATTCTAAATCTGAGGTCCAGAAGTCAGCAAGGCTGAAATCCCAAAGCAAGTCTCTTGCAGACTTTCAGCAGGAGCTGAGGGCTGGAGATGACCAGCAGATAGAAGGAGTTTACCAATTACTTATTCCCTCCCTTTGGGAGGGCTTTGGTAGAATTGGCTTAGGGAACTTGTTCTGCAGTCAGGAAATCTGCAGATTTCAAATCCAGCTTCAGATATTTACTAGTTGTGTGACCCTGGGCAACTTAATCCAGTTTGCCTCAGTTTCCTTCTCTGTCAAATGAGCTGGAGAAAAAAAATGGCAAACCGCTCTAGTATCTGGCAAGAAAACCCCAAATAAGGTCTCAAAGAGGAGGATACAATTGGAAAAGACTGAACCACTCCAGAATATGCCCCAGGCCCTAGGAATACAAAAACAAATAAAACAGTCCTTACCCTCAAGAAGCTTTTGCTTGCTGTCTTGGAGGGAAACTGAACATATACACAGAAAATTCAATGCAAATACATACCATGTAATTTCTGGGGAAGGAGCATACAGCAGCTGGGCGAATCCCATCCCTCTTTTACCAGGCTCAACAGCTAATTTAAGTAGGGGAATGCGGGGCTCAGCAACGAAGCCAAGAATAAAAGGGTTCCCTCCGTGGCCCAGGCCCAGAATTCCAACTCATCCTGGGGCAGCCAAGTTGTTTAGTAGGCTATGGAATTTGGAATTTACAATCTCTCATTGGGTGACTGGGCAGGAGGCCAAGGTTGCATCAGCCATCCATCAGTCCTTAGGGGCAGGAAAGGTCCAAGTCCCCTTCCTAAAGAAATAAGACCCTGCCCCCAAATGCTGATGCAATTTTTTCCCCTTCTTACAAGACCAACTGTGTGGCCTGGAGAATGGCTCTAATAGTCACCCAGGAAACCCACCCAGCTCTCTCCCCTGGATCTCTTTTCAACTATGTGATCTCCCAGAATAAGAATCCCTCTTTGGCATTCTAGACTCGTAGTGCAGGGGGAAGGAGGAAGGAGAGGAAATAGTAATTAATCCATCAATTGTTCTCCACTACTATAGTTCTCCACAAAGATTTAGAAATTATACCAGTCCATATTCTGATTGGAAAGTCAAGAATAAAATCATAATGAGTCATTTTTTCCCTAGCCCACGGCAGCTTAGGGAAATAGAGAAATGTATGGACCCCAGGGAGAGAGTGTGAATGTGGAGCACTCTTAACACCTAGGGAGTGAAAGAGAACCTATTTAGGGCAGAAAAATATCCCAGGGGATCCTTAACAAGCAATGGATGACATTCGGAAGCTCTGTCATCCAATTTTCAGTTCCTGATCACAGAATGAGAGCCAAGAGGACTGGTGGGGAACTCAGTCTAGGACTGAACAAGGAAAATAGCCCAGGAGCCTACTGACTCTCCCAACCATAAACAAACTGAGAAGCCTAAATTTGGATCAGGGAATTGCAAAGCTCTGACCAGGAGATCAGCAAGCAGACTTCAGATTTGGGGAGCACTGAAAACTGGCTGAACACTGAGCTTCAAAAGCAATAAAAGGACTTGAAGACAAAAGTTCAAGCTAGCCATCTCCCCACTGGAAGTATACCAAACTTATCACAATATCAAATCCAAAGTCAAGAAATAGACTAGGAAAAAAATGAGAAGGGGGGGAAAAAAAACAAAAACAGACTCCGACTATAAAAATCTACTTTGGTAACAGGGAAGCTAAAGACACAAATAGTGAAAAAAAAGAATTATTCCAAAAAAATCTACTGGGAAATCTTCAAAAAGTGAATGGATTCCTAGAAGATTTAAAGATATATATATTTCCTTTAAGGAAATTTAAAAATTAGTTTAAAAAATCAAATGAGCGCTATGAAAGCAAGATATGAAAAGAAAATTAATAAATCAGAAAGAGGTACAAAATGATTCTTTAAAAATTAGAATTGATGATGAGTTATCTGACTTCTGCTTGAAGGATTTTAATGAAGGAGGTTTCATTCCATCCTGAGGCAGCCATTCCAACTTAGAACAGCTCTAATTATTAGTAAATTCTTTTGACACAAGAGAAGGAAATTGGCCATATCCACGCATTGTTCCCCACTCTTGGTATCTTGAATAGAGCGCTGGGCTTAGAGCTGAGTTCAAATTTCTGAGGTATTTTCTAGTCATATGATACTAGGAAAGTTACTTAACCACTGTCTTCTTCACTTTCCTCATCTATAAAATGGAGATAATAATAGCACCTACCTCCTAAGATTGTCATAAGGAACAAATGAACAAATATTTGTAAAATATTTTGCAAAATGCATAGTTATATAAATTCTGGTTATTACTATCATTAATCAAAATAAGTCTATACCCCTTTTCCTGAAAATTAATTATTAAGTACCCAGAACAACATCTCATTCCTACCTAAGACTTCTTTTCTCTAAGCTAAACATCTCCACTTCCTGCAATAGAACTCACTCCCTTGATGATTTCATGCTTCCTTATTACTGTTTTTTCCCCCCTTTTTTGGATTGGGCCAGTTATTTCACTGGTCCCAGATCTTCTGGATGAAGGCACTCTCTGTACCAATTCAAATGGATAATTTACAGTCTTTTTTTTTTTTAATTAAAGCTTTTTAAGTACAAAGCATATGCATGGGTAATTTTTTCAACATTGACCCTTGCATAATCTTTTGTTCCAAATTTTCCACTCCTTCCCCCCACCTCCTCCCCTAGTTGGCAGGTAGTCTAATACATGTTAAATATGTTGAAATATATATTAGATCCAATATACATTTATACAGTTATCTTGTTGCCAAGAAAAATCAAAGAAGGAAGAAAAAGGAAAACAGAAAGAAACAAAATGCAAGCAAATAACAACAGAGAGAGTGAAAATGCTATGTTCCCATGTGTTCCACACTCTGTTCCCATGGTTCTCTGTCTCTGGGTGTAGATGATTCTCTTCATCACTAAACAAGTGGAACTGGTTTGAATCATCTCAATGAGAGCCACGTCCATCAGAAATGATCACCATATAGTATTGTTGTTGAAGTATATAATGATCTTCTGGTCCTGCTCATTTCACTCAGCATCAGTTCCTGTAAGTCTCTCCGGGTCTCTCTGAAATCATCCTGTTGGTCATTTCTTACAGAACAATAATATTTCATAATATTCATATACCACAATTTATTCAACCATTCTCCAATTGATGGGCATCCATTCAGTTTCCAGTTTCTGGCCACTACAAAGAGACCTGCCACAAACACTTTTGCACATGTGGGTGACAATTTATAGTCTTAAAGAATCACCTGCAGTAATGAAAAGTGATCACACAGCTAGTATGGGTCAGAGATCATACTTATACCCCGGACTTTCTCACTGACACCAACAATCTATGGGCAAATCATTTCAGCTCTCTGGGTCTGTTTCTCTACCTGTAAAATAAGGCGACAGGGCCAGAAGATATAGAAGATTCCTTCCAGCTCAATGATTATATGTCATGTTCCTTTCAAATAACAACATCTCACACTTCTACAGCATTTAAAGGCTTTCCAAGTGTGCTCACAAACGTCTAAGGTGCTAGATAGATCAGTTCTCATCCTCATTTTACAGATGAGGAAGCTGAAGCAGACAGGAATTAAGTGGCTAGCTGTCACACAGCTAGTAAGTGTCTGAGGCTCTTCAGGGCTTCCTGATCTAGGTCCCTCACTCTACCCACTTTATTGCCCAGTTACCAGACATTTAAGAAACTTTGAAAGGAAGCCAACTGTGAGAAGTGCAGCCTGGGAAAAGAAGGAGGAGGAATGGAGAATCCAAGATTCCAGGTATCTGAGGTTTCTGGGGGAGGATGAAACAAAGGGCATACCGAGAATCCCAGCAACTGAAGGTTTCTGGGAGATAACCCTTACTTCAAGTTGGGGCCAGAGTCTCTCTCATCTCTCATTGTTATATGTATATCCCCCAACACCAATACCCAGCACATAGTAGGTATTCAAAAAAAAAAAAAAAAAAAAAAAAGGCTTGTTGTTTGATTCATTGTGAGATTGAGCTGGGAATCTCAGGATAAGCCCATGGTACCCTCAAGGCTTCTAGTTACCATCCATAAATGTCTTCCCCTTAGCTAGGTGAGTTAAGGGAAATCAGGGGCACTTTGAGGGTATGGGCAGGGCAACAACTGACTAGCTCTGAGCCTATAGGCTTTTAATATGGCAGTGGACTATTTCTGAGTTCTCAGTAGCTCAGGTATAAGCAAAGGGGAGAGAGGAGCCTCCTAAAACCAACCAGACCCAAGTCTAGGAACACCACAGTCGTCCTCTTTTCTTTTAGGGTAGATGAGAGATGAGGGGAGATGGTTTTGTCTGGCTCTGTGCCCCTCCTCCGGAGGTCCCCTCTGTCTGCCTAGTTAATATTCAACCCCCCAGTCTTGGCTCAATCTCTGCTCTGGATACTAACTGGAAATAAACCTTTATCCAAGGGCCCACACCTGGTCTTCATCTGAACACAAAGGACTACAGAGAAGGGAAAAACCCATTTTCTCTGGGCTGGGCCGCAGCCAACGTCCTTCCCCTTGGAGCCAAGCCAAACACACTAGGAGACCTTCTCCTTCCACCTGCCCAGCCACTAACAGCCAGCCAAGGCAACAGGGGAAGAGCTGTCAATCTTTACATTAGGCATTCTTAATCTTTTGTGGGGCATTGATTGGCCATAGGATGAAACCTTTAGACTCTGTCTCTGAATCAGCTTTTTTCATGTATCTAATAAAATACATCGGATTACAAAGGAACTTTTCAATTGAAATAGCTATCAAATATTAAAAACAAAAACAAGTTCATGGACTCCAGGTTAAGAACCCCTACTTTAGAGATTTCCTTAATGAAAGAAAAATAGGGGAAATTGTCCAACTTGGAAAGAGAAGGGGGGTGAGAAGCCAAGAGCTTCAAGGCAGCACCTCCCCCTTAAAAAAAAAGAACTTGTTCTTTCAACATGAGGCCTGGAAGGGATGAGATTTGGAAATCTAGATTGATTCAGAGGATAGCACCAGGCCTAGAGTAACAAAGTCCCAAATTCAAATCCAGTCTCAGATATTTATGAGCTGTTTAATCCTGAGCAAATCACTTTACCTCTATCTGCTTCAATTTCTTCATCTGTAAAAGGGATTACCTCCCACAATTGTTGGAACAATTAAATGAGATAATAATTATACTTGGTAAGTAAGCACTATATAAAAATGTTAGCAATTTATTATTATTATAATCTCAGTCCTCTAATTCTCTCCATATTCTGTCTCTCACAGGTCTGGATCTATTCAATGGGGTTTTAACTAGATAGCCCATCTGGGACTTAAACCAGATAACTCCTATCAAGCAGAGTCCTCCCCACCCTGTGAGTTACATGGTATAAGTATAATTAGCACTATTTTAAAGAACCAAAACCCAAAGATCAAAGAACCCATAGCAGGCAGTTAGGTGGCAGAATGGATAGAGCACCAGATGTGGGAGTCAGGAGGACTTAAGTTCAAATCCAGCCTAAGATATTTCCTAGCTGTGGGGCCATAGTCAAGTCACTTAACCCTAATTGCCAAGGAAGGAGGAAGGAAGTAAGGAAGAGAGGGAGGGAGGAAGAAGGAAAAAGTAACCGTGGGCACACAGCTAGTGTCAGAGATTGGGCACTATCCCATGTTTCCCGCCTCTAAATCCAGTGTTTTTTCCATTAGGAATGTTTTCTTTCCTTTTATAGAAAATCATCCGGAAAGCCCTTCCATCCCACTGATTTCTCCTCCTCAAGTCAAGATAATTAGTATTTATGGAACACCTACTATGTGTCAGGCACCATGCTAAGCACTGGAGATACAAAGGCAAGAACAGTCTCTACTCTCAAAGTAATTCTGTAGGGTGAAGTGATAGATGGATACCTAGACATATAGATACAAAGATAGATACTAGATAGGTAGATATAAAATAAGTGTGATCTATATGTGTATATAAGTATGTGTGTATGCACATGTGGCTGCCAGGTCAGTAGATAAAGCACCAGGTCTGGAGTTGGAAGACCTGAATTCAAATATAGCCTCAGACACTTGTTGTGTGAGCCCGACAAGTCACTCAACCTGCTTGGCTCAGTTTCCTCATCTGTAAAATAAGCTGAAAAAGGAAATGGCAAATCACTGCTAAGAAAACTTCAATTGGGGTCACAAAGAGCCAAACACAACTGAAAAATGACTGAGCAACAAATATACATATTTATTTAAAATATGCATTCTACATGTATGTATACAAAATAAATTCAAGGTAGTAGGGAGAGACCAGGAAAATTTCTGTAGGAAGTGATCTTGGTGGTGATAAAAGGGATCACTCCAAGCATGGGTTTTAACCAGTTCAAAATCATAAAGCTGGAAAATGGATTGTTCTTGTGGAGGAAACAGATTGGCTGAGCCACAGAATGCTGAAGGAGGAATTAAGTAAAATGATCCTGGAGAAGTAGGTAGGAAGCAGACAGTGAAGAGCAGAAAGAAAAGCTAGAAAGTGCTTCACAAATTTTAAAGCACTAATTAAATGTCAGCTATGATGGTTACTAATTCTCCAAACTTGGTTGACTGATAAATATCTACTTTAGATATCCATCAATTCATTAAATTCATTAAACAGGATTGGGGGAAGGGTTGGGAAAGATAACCTTCGGTATGCCCACGAATGAGCCTTGAGGGAGATTTAGTGAGTGGTTTACACTCACTAATGAAATGGTGTCACCTCTTCCTAGAAGTCTCTGGTGATATCCCCAACTGGATATGATTTCTCCCTCCAACTGCCAAACTGAACTCCATTCTTCCCTATTTTTTGGCTCATACTATAATTTTTTTTATAACGATAGCTTTTTATTTCTCAAAATACAAGCAAAACCTTGTGTTCCAAATTTTTCTCCCTCTCTCCTCATTTCCCCCCTCTGCTACATAGCAAATAATCCAGTGTAAGTTAAACATGTGCAATTCTTCTAAACATATTGCTTCATTTATCATGCTGCCAAGAAAAATTATATCAAAAAGGAAAAAAATGAAAAAGAAAAACACAAGCAAGCAAACAATAACAAAAAAGTGAAAACACTATGTTGTGATCCATAGTCAGTTCCCATAGTCCTCTCTCTGGATACAGATGGTTCTCTCCATCACAAATCTATTGCAGTTGACCTGAATCACTTCATGATTGAAAAGAGCCCCATCCATCACAGTTGACCATCACAGAATGTTCTTGTTGCTGTGTACAATGTTCTCTTGGTTCTGCTCACTTCACTTAGCATCAATTCATGTAGGTCTCTCCAGGCTTTTCTGAAATCCTCCTGCTGATCATTTCTTGTAGAACAATAATATTCCATAACATTCATATACCACAGCCATTTCCCAACTGATGGGCATTCACTCAATTTCCATTAACTCCCTTCTTTATCTATTTTCCTCAGTATTTTCTAAAGATTGCTTCCCTCCAGGAAGAATAGAGAATACTTAGAAGGAGATGAAAATTTGTCCAGATTTTTGAGGGACTGCTATGCTGAAGAGGGATTAGGTTTATTCAATTTCATAGAACTAGGATAAATAGAATCAAAGGGAAACACCCCTTGTGGGATCACTCTTTTAACATCCACTCATATTGACAGTTAGGTTTCTTTTCTTTAAATATATTTTTATTTATTTCATTAAATATTTCCCAATTACATGTAAAAAAAAATTTTAACATTCATATTTTTAAATTTTGAGTTTAAAATCTTTTCCCTTCTTTCCCTTCCCCCTCCTTGATTGAGAAAGCAAGGTAGTTGACTTTGATTAGACATGTGCAATTATGCAAACATATTTCTATATGAGCTATGGTGTAAAGGAAAACGCAGATGAGGGGCATCTAGGTGGTGCAGGTATAGAGTGAAGTAAAAAGGACCTGGTTCAAATGTGATCTCAGATCTTAACTCTTCCTAGCTGTGTGACACTGGGCAAGTCGCTTAACCCCAATTGCCTCAGCAAAGAAAGAAAGAAAACATAGATGAAAAATAAAGTTTAAAAATATGCTTAAATCATTCAGATTCCACCAGTTCTCTCTGAAAGTGGACATCATTTTTCAGTGTGGGTCTTTTGGAATTGTTTTGGATCATCATTTTAAGCAGAGTAGCTAAGCCTTTCACAATTATCTTTACAATAAAGATTGCTATTACTCTGAAAGTCTTGATTTTTGTCTTGCCACTGGACTTCAGTGACTGGCAAAGAGCAAGAGTGATGACTTTGTGTAATACTGCCCCTCTTAAATTCAAATCACACATAAATCAAGACATCACCCTCACAATGTCTTAGTCTTCTTAGAGAAAGAAGGATGAACAACAGCTATGTACAATGTTCTGATTCTGCTCAACTTACTTCGCATGAGTTTATGTCTTCCCAGATTTTTCTGAAAGCATCTTGCTTGTCATTTCTTAGAACACAATAATATTCCATCACAATCATATGCTGCAACTTGTTCAGTCAATTTCCAACTGTTTGCCATCATAAAAAGAGCTGCCATAAAACAGATTCTTTTCTCTTTTCTTGCTTTGATCTCTTTGGGATAAAAGTTACTTATGCTGGGTCAAAGAGTATGCAAGGTTATAATTTATAGCACTTTGGAGTTTAATCCCAAATTACTTTCTAAAATGGTGGGGATAGTTCACAACTCTACCAACAAGGCATTAGTTTCCCATATCCCCTCCACTATTTACCCTTTTCCTTCAAGTTAACCAATCTAAGTGGGAGATAGCATATCAGAGCTATTTTAATTTGTACTTCTCTAATCAAATAGTTCTTAGAGGACAACCAACTACTTTTCCCTTAAGGAATCTAGGGATTAATCCCAAGGAATTGAGTTTTCTAATACAATCTCTCATAAATCCCAGCCTGATATGCTAATAAATACAATCAACCAAATAATGTCAATTAGTTTTTTTCCCCTGAGGCAATTGGGTTAAGTGACTTGCCCAGAGTCACAGAGCTAGGAAGTGTTAAATGTCTGAGGTCAAATTTGAACTCCAGTCTTCCTGACTTCAGGGCTGGTGCTCTATCCACTGCACCACCTAGCTGCCCCAATTAGCTTTTACAAAAGGGAATTTAAGAGGATATAGCAAGAAGTTACAAATCATCCCGCAAAAAAAAGCATACTCTTCCCCCTCCCCAACACAAACACATACAGCCTAGAAAAAGTAAAAATGAGTAGATATTTAAAATACAAAGGAAGCAAAATACATATATGGAGAACATACGAAGCTGAGAGATGCTTAATGACTCTTTGCCTTCTACCTCCTTTCTTTCTCCATAGGATTCCCACCAAATTCAATATATGGCTATCACTCTATATGCCGGTGAGAAACACTATGCTTTCATAACACGTGACAACCAGGTTAGAGGATTTCAGTGTGTACCTACTCTTCCATCACACAGTAGCTCAGAGCTGTTTTCCTTCTTTGAAAATCATCAGAGAAGAGAAAATCTGATCATCCGCTCAAAACTTTTGTAAGCTCACTTAGTTCCAGCTCAAGCTCTCAGGTACTATCAGCCCTTCTCCTTCTTCAGTTAAGGAGAAGACCCTTCATTACTTCACTATGAGCCCCTCGTGGCCAAAAAAAGCTCCCCAGCTCCATGTGTTGGGTTGAAAAAGCAAGAAACATTATACATGCTCTGAAATGAGGGAAAGGCTCTGCCCTTACAAATGGTGAGGGAATCCCATTCCATTGTTCCATGCTTTTGTTTACAATTCTGGCCGTACTTACCCCAATGGGGTTGGAGAGGAAAAAGAAAAGGGAGGCTACAATAATATCATAGATTTGAACTTGGCAGGAATCTTAGAGAAATCATGTAGTCCAATTTTCTTTTCTAGATAAGAAAGTGAAGCCCAAAGTAACTTGACTAATGTTACACTGACAATAGACTGCTGATTCAGGCTTTGAACTAAGGCCGTTCTGAAGCTGGGTCCAACTCTCTACTCTGCCATGCTGCCTGCCCTGAAAGTTGCAGAAAGACCAATTTAGACTTTATAACAATCAGAGCTCTGTAAAAGCAAACCGAGCTGTTTTGAGAGGTGCCTTTATTAGAAGTCTACCAACAGAAGGAAGCTTTGACCTTCTTGCTGGGGATCTGTGATGACCAAGTTAGCCCCCTGGATACCTTAGAATCAGCCGGAGTCAGGATAAGCAAAAGTCCTTGGTCTTTAGAAGTAGGATTGAATTGGATGGAAGCAGAATCTCTGCAACCTTCCTTCTTTGTCTCCCACCCAGAAGTGACCCTGGCTAGTCTTATTCCACCCCCTAGTCCCTCCTTACAATTCTCTGTATACACCAATTATCGAGCCAGCACAGAATAGTGGGAAGGGCCATTTTCCAAGCATATGCTTCTAGAGTATTGTCCAATCGGTAGTTAGCCTTAAGTGCTTGGCTGTCCAACCTCAGTGCATCGACTCAAGAGTTTCAGACCTTTACATCGATCCAAGTTGTGGGAGAGAAGAAGTCTACAGTAACATTGGAAAAGAGTAAAATGTATAAGTAGATAAAATTATAGGATCCTATATCTAAAGCTGAGAAGAGCACCCTATGCATCTATGATAAAGTCAAAGTGATTCTACAGCTGAAGAAACTGAGGTCCAAAAGAATCTAAGAGATATGGTCAAGATTATATAGGTTGTGAGAAGCAGAAGCAAAAATGGAACCCAAGTCCTATGAATCACTTCATAGAATAGGAGCAGAAAAGATGCTGAAAATGAGACCCACAGAGGTTAGTCACACAATTAGTAAATACTTGAGCCAAGATTCAGATCCAGGCATCTGACTCCAAACTGACATTCTTACTACTGTACCAAACTGCCTCCATTCTTAACTTTAGGATAAGTCTTAACTCTACAAAACAATTACAAGGAATTAAGCCTGCTTTTTTAAAGCTCTCTTTTTTTCCATGGATTGACTTCCTTCTACCATTATCTCCAGGTTAGACTAAGCCAGCTTCTTGGTTCCCCTTTCTGGCTAGGAGATTTTAGGACTCATGTTCAAAAATCTGCCTTGCTAGAATGTGAGCTCATCGAGGGAAGGTCTAAAGAGCAAATCCTTGCATCTTGAAATTGCTCACTAAATGTTTACTGAGGAATGGTTTCCTTCGAACCAGTGAGTAAGAGAACCCCACAATATGTGATTGTCATAGAATATTACTGTTCTATGGGAAATGATGAGCAGGATGCTCTCAGAAGAAAAGTCCTCCATGAACTCCAAGTGAAATGTACTATATACAAGATAATAGCAACATTCCAGGATGACCAGCTGTAAATGACTTTGCTATTCTCAGCAGTGCAATGATCCCCAACTACTCTGAAGGACTTATGATGAAAAATCCTATCCATACCCAGAGAAGCATGCGCTCTCTCTCTTTTTCAACTTGTTTTTTTGAGGGTTTGTTTTTTTTTAATTAAGGTAGAAGATCCATGATTTCTATCACATGAGTTTTATGAACATGATTTGCATAACTTCACCTGTGGTTTCTTAATGGGGGCTAGAGTGGGCATAAGGGAGACAATCTAGAACTCAAAAGTTTTAAAAACAAATGTAAAAAAAATTGTTTTAAATGAACTGGGGGAAAATATTAAATATATATATATATATATATATATATATACATATATATATATAAATATATTTTAAAGAGAGAATACCACAAAATCTGTGAGTAGGAACTAGAGTAAATGGTCCAAGAGGAGCTATATTCATTTTACAGAGGCTGGGAGATTAGGGAGGATTGAAGGGGTAGGGAGGTCTTCCCTGCCTTTAGAGACTTAGTAGTCTTGAAACTTTGGGGGCCATGATAATTCAATTCCATTCCATGCAACAATTACTGGGGTATCATTGATAAGTCCTACTTCAAAAACTTGATAACTGAGGTCCTTGGACAAGGCATTTAAACTCACGAGGATTCAGTGCCATTATCTATAAAATTGGAATACTTGAACTCAATGTTCTCTAAGGTCTCTTCTTGCTCTGAGCCTTTGATCCTATGAAAATTTATTGAGTGTCGCCTATGTGCTAGCAATATACTAAGGATAGAAAGACAAAAATGAAAGTCAGTGCCTGGTCTTGTAGCTTACATTGACCACTTAACAACTTAAGGGGGAGAAAAATATATCTACATACAGATATATATATAATACATACACACAAAGTAATGTATATATGTATATATACATGTGTAATGTACATATATCCATATGTACATTGTACATGCAATTTACAAAGTTGTATGTGTGTGTCTATACATACACACACACACACACACACATATATATACAAAGTAATGGAGAGGATTAAGAGACTAGAATGGTAAGGAGAACAACACATTGAGAGATTAGCAAAGGCCTCCATTTAGTTGAGCTACGAATGGAGGTAGAAACTCCAAAAGAGGAGGGATGTACAATGTCCAGTACAAGGAACAAGAACTAGGTTGTTTGGGCTGGGGGAAAAAATGTGTGAAGAAAAGGATTCTTAAGTACTTTAAATAACAAACAGAGGAGTTTGTTTTTTATTCTAGAGGTGATAGGGAGCACTAGCAGCTTCTTGAGCTTGGGAGTAACAGTAAGGATCAGATTTGAAGAGTAGACAGGTAATATTTAAAGAAATACTGACTGAGGAGGGGACATTACTAACAGGAAAAACAAAGAGAGAGAAAGACAGAGACAAAAGAGAGAGAGGAAAGAGACAGAGATACACAGAGAGACAACAGAAATAGGAGGCACTATTCACAAAAGAGATAGAGAGAGAGATGGACAGAGACAAAGACAGAAAAGAGGAGACAGAGACAGAGACAGACAGAAAAACACAGATACACAGAGACAACAAACAGGAGACACTGCTAAGAGAGAAAGACACAGAGAGACAGCGACAGAGAGAACAAGAGAGAGAGACAGAGTGAGAGAGAAAAAGAGAGGGAAGGAGGGAGACAGAGAGAGAAAGAGGAGGAAGGGAGGGGGGAGAGAGGGGGGGAGAGAGAGAGAGAGAGAGAGAGAAAGAGAGAGAGAGAGAGAGAGAGAGACAGACAGAGAGAGAGATTGATTGGAGGCAGGCACTGCTGTGGACTTTAGGAAGCTGGGAGGAAAGACATGAAAGTGATGGGCTAAAGTAGGCTTAATCAGAGATACCATATCTATGGGATGACACAGGGGCTGCATTCTGCAGAGCCCTTTCAGAGGAATGGCATTTGCCTGAGAGGGACACTCAGTCAGTCTCCTTCATCCGGCTCAGGAATGTCTCCTTTTCCCCAGCTGGCAGCTCCTACACTCACCCTCTGAACATCCTTGGGCAGTGTCAGGGTGCCCTACCCATGACTAACCCCTCCCAGGTTCCCAAACTCTGACCAATCAGCCCCCTGGGAATTTCTGACCTCCCAATAACCTCAACAGCCTCTCTTCCCCTGACATCAGGAGCAGCTCCCAGCGAAATCTGAGATCCGAGGCAAATATGCCATCTGACCTTCAAGGCCCCAGGCAGGATGCCCGCAGCTGAGTCTGGGCACACTACCAGCCTGTTTTCCTGGGAAGTGGAACCTAGTAATCAAACCATCACTCTTCCGTCACCCCCTGAGCTCCCAGCAACTGGGATCCAATTAGAATCTGCCTAGACTTTTTTTTTTCTTTCCCCCCTGTACTCTCCACCCTTCCCACACAGGTCAATATAACCCCATACCTGTTATCAGGTGTCATCTATCAAGTGTCAGAGCCCTGAAGAGCAGAGCCTAGGAACAGCCAGTCCTAGAAGTGTCAGGACTGAGAAAGTAGCCTCCTAGAAGAGTGATTCAAGTGGCTAATTAGGGATTGGCCCGAGAAGGCCCAATTCTTAAAGGTGTATTTTCTTTATCAATAGGGCTGAAGGGAGGAGGACCCAGAGACCCAGGTGTTAGCCAGGGTTTCTCTTGACTAGGAGAGGAAGGTGGGCTTTACTTGTGAGATAAGAAACCACTGGCCCCCAACCAGGGATGGAGGAAGAAATGGTTCTCTTCCCTACCCTCTCCTGCCAACTTTAACATTTCAGCTCCTCCCCCTCAAGTGTCCCCTTAGAGGAGACTGAATGCCTGCCAGAAAGCAGAAGGGAATTAAGTTTAAACCAACTGTCCAAGAAGAGAAGTGGGACTCGGTCCTTCACAGCTAGATAGACCCAGCGGGGCTCTCAGGTCATCATCACTGGCCAGGCCAGTTAGGGTAGGGTGTAGACCAGAAGACAGAGCTAGAACTAGGGCAAGTGAACTGGGTTTTGCCCCAGGCCACAAAAATTTAAAGGGTGCAGAGCATATCGAGAGCCCTAGTAGTCTGTCCACAGGGTAGAAACAACTTAGTAAGCTTAGCACCTAATTAGCAAGAATAACTCAAACCATTAGCAAGATTAACTCAAATAGCAAGCCACCAGGTGACCAGTTTCTTCTCCCGAGGGACCACAGTCTTGGTGAATCCCCAGCTCAACTGCTTATACTGGTTTCAGAGCAGTCATTGTCCTGCAAAAATTTTATCTCTTCAACTGAGTTCTTCAGAAATTGAGTTAAACTGTTTCCAAAGCTTATCTGTATTGACTATCTTTCTCTATTATGACTAAATAAATAACTTTTTCATTTACTTAAGAAAAAAAAAAGTTGAATTGAGGCTATTTTCATAACTCTTGTCCCAGGAGTCAAGGTATCCAGTTATGACTCTGACATGGGATCCTGATTTATGTCAGGCCCCTTTGTTTCTGCCATCTGTCACCACCAGAGCAGGTTATTACTGAGGCAATTTGAGCAACATTCAGGTACCGATTCTGGTGTGGATCAATTTCCACAACAATCTCCCTCTCCCAAAGGATCCACATCCTGTCAGTGAGAATATCAATATTAAGCACCTACTATGTGCCAAGAGTTGAATTAAGTAATAGGGATACAAATAAAGGCCCCAGCTTTCAAGGAGCTTGGTCTAATGAAGGAGATAACATGCAAATAGCTAGATTTAGAGATGATCAACCTGCAGAAGGTATTAGTGTTAAGAAGAATCTGGTAAAGGCTTCAGGTGGAAGGGGGGATTTTAGCTGGGACTTAGATAAGGAAGTAACTATCTGGGTGTAGTCCTAGCCTGGATGCTGTGGAGGACTCTGGGGTCTTTGATGTCTGACCCAGGTCTAAGCACTCCACACCACCTGCTTCTGCCCCCTTCAAGGCCCTTGGAACAAATTGTTCACATTTGCCCATTCTGCCAGAGAAATCGTCACCTGCTTGGGGTTAACACCGCCCTCCCCCCAACTCACCAATGGGTTTAAGGTCTGTCCGTTACCCTCAGCCTGGTTTAGTCCATCTGCTAAAATGATTTCCTGGAGTGTGGACGCCGTGCATGCTACAGCTTGAGAGTTGGGGGACAGGTAGAAGCCAAAGGTGGATGAGCAGCCCTGGAAAAAAAAAAAGACAGAGAGATACAAAATGAGAGAAAGAGAAGGAAAAGAAAAATAGAGAGAAAAAGAAGGGAGGAAAGAAAGAAGGGAGGAGTGAAAGGAGAGAAAATATTTATTAACTACGATTAATACAAATAAATACAATAATACAAAAAAATACAAATAAAATAGACAATCCTACCCTTGGGGTGCTTACTTTCTAATTCAGAAGGAAGTCACATAAAGAGAAACTTGGGCAAGGAAAGTGGAAAAGTCTGGACTACATCAGGAGTGGAGACAGGATAGCAGTGACCATGAATGCAGACTTCCCTGAGATTGAGAGAGAAGAGCCCTACAAAGAAAATCTCATCTCTGTGGTAAGGAGGCTGATGTTGAGGAAATGGAGAAGCTTAGACTCAGGAGTGAAATCAGGAGAGAAGGCTAGTCAGAAAAGGGTAAGTACTCTGTGCTCAAGAACCAGGTATAAACCACCTTCAATAGCCAAGACCACTTCACTGCTATTCCACATCAAAAATCAATATCTTCAAGGGGCAGCCAGTTGGTGCACTGGATAGAGCACTGGCCCTGAAGTCAGGAGGACCTGAGTTCAAATCTAGTCTCAGACACTTAATATGTTCTAGCTGTGTGTCCCTGGGCAAGTTACTTAACCCCAAATGCCTCAGGGGGAAAAAAATCAGTATCTTCACCCTCCAGTACCAGCTCCACATGGGACAGAAGGCCCCACCTGGAAGATTTTTGGATGATCTCAATTTCCCTATTAAAATACAATTACTTATGGCCGTTGGTGAGAGCCCATGTGATCAATATCTAAGTAGTGAAGATTAATAGATAACAAGAATCACCAAGGGGAAAGAGGCAGAGAGAGGGTGGGGAGAGCAGTCAGCAATAACTGGAGCATGAAAAGGGAGGAAGGAGGGGGTCAAAGGATAAACTTGTCTTGAAGCACTATACCTTTCATCTCCAATTTCCTGCTCTCAGAACAGGTGAGGAGAATAGGGGCAGGACACACCTGTGGCTGGAGACCAGGTGCTGCTTCTGAGTGGTGGAGGAGGAGGGACAGAATAGATGAGAACAAGTCTCAGGTGGGAACATGGATTGCTGTTTTATTTTCGGAGGCTCAGACAAGAACACAACCTAGGAGGAGAGTTCTCAGTTCTGGATGGTTTTTGGCCTCAGAAACAAGGGCTTTGCAAGGATGGTCCCTTATGCCCCGAGAGCAGAGAGAGAGGCGACAGACAACTCTTCTAGGATGCTGAGAATTCAGGAGGGACATCCCCAAGGGACTGGCCCCTGGCCGTGACTCAGGGCTTTGGACATTCCCGAGTGGTGAGGGCCCTGAGCTCCCTGCTCCATCCTGCATGCCATTTGGATGCCCAATCGGCCCGCTGACGGTAGCCAGACACACTCATCAACTGCAGGCCGGTCTCCTGTCAGCCTCAGGCTGAGTCACTAAGGAACAGAGGGAAGGTGCAGGCCCTGGGGAGGATGGCAAAGATTGGGGCTATGCTGATGATTTCAGAGTAACCAGTTGGGCCGGCTGTGGGAATCAAGCCAGACTTAAGGCAAAGTGTTAAAAAGTTTTCAGCCAAGATGGGAGGTAGGGGCATGTCAGACCAAAGCCTGGAGGGGAAGAAGACAGGAAAGGAAGGGGGAAAAGGGAAGAGTTTTCCTGGGAATAGACAATTATCAGGTTGGAGGTCTGAAAACAGCCTAAGGTCAGGCAAGATAATTTCCACTTATTCCCCATCCTTTTCCCCAAGTCTCCAGTCTCAATTCCAGAATTCCTTTTTTTTTTTTTTTTTCTCACACATGGATTTCATCATTGTGAAATCCCCAGGTGAATACCTCCTCCCCTGATGCAGAGCTTAGACAATTACTTGGGGCCCTGAGAGTTAATTGACTTACCCAGGATCTCCAGACTAGAAAGTCCTGCTTTTTCAGGATTTTTTTCCAGGCCAGGATTTCAATCCATATTATATATACTCCTGAACATACCTACCTTTTATCCACTAGCTACAGTACCTCCTGCTAAGCCTTTAAAGTTGGACGATTATTTGTGGAGAGGCTGACCCCTTCCTCCATTAGTAAATGGCCTCCTCTCTCCAATTTCCTTGGTATATTTTATATATATTTTGCATTTATCTGAACATGTATAGTTTCTTCTCAGATGAATGTAAATTCCACGAAGACAAGGGGCTACTCATTTTGTATTCCTCATACAACTCGGGGATGGCGATTAATATGGGCAGTTAGGGATCAAGTGGATAGAGCACTGGGCCTGGAATCTGAAAGAAGTAGGCTAGTCACTTCACCCTATTTGCCTCAGTTTCCACAGCTGTAAAATGAGATGGAAAAGGACGAGACAAACTGCTCCACTATCTTTGCCAAGAAAACCCCAAATGGGATCATGAAGAGTCAGCACAACTGAAAGATGACTCAACAAAATAAATGAATAAACCTAAGCCTAAATGCATGCTTGTTGAATTACATTAAATTCAATTGGAAATGAATTGCGTGATCAACCCTCTTCATGTCTTTCTATTCTTTTCCTTTTCTCAGGAACTTGGACTATGCCCCTTTTTTTCCATCTTGTCTGGGCCCAGACCTCCACAGTCACTTCCCGTTATACAATTGTCTTTCTTCTCCCTAGTAAGGGCTGCCATCTTGCTGGCTTTATAAGTATTCTAATGATTAGCATAGTGCCTTGTCTATAGAAAAATCTTAATAAATGTCTTTTCACTCCTTGGTTCATCCATTCAATCAGAATCCCAGAGCTCAAGGACCTTTCTTTAAAATGCTCACAGATACGAATCCAGCCATTCTGGAGAGCAATTTGGAATTATGCCCAAAAAGTTATCAAACTGTGCATACCCTTTGATCCAGCAGTGTTTCTATTGGGCTTATATCCCAAAGAGATACTAAAGAAAGGAAAGGGACCTGTATGTGCCAAAATGTTTGTGACAGCCCTGTTTGTAGTGGCTAAAAACTGGAAAATGAATGGATGCCCATCAATTGGAAAATGGTTGAGTAAATTGTGGTATATGAACGTGATGGAATATTATTGTTCTGTAAGAAATGACCAGCAGGATGAATACAGAGAGGACTGGCGAGACTTACATGAACTGATGCTAAGTGAAATGAGCAGAACCAAGAGATCATTATAGACCTCAACAACGATACTGTTTGAGGATGTATTCTGATGGAAGTGGATCTCTTCGATAAAAAGAGCTAATTCAGTTTCAAATGATAAATGATGGACAGAAGCAGCTACACCCAAAGAAAGAACACTGGGAGATGTAATATAAACTGCTTGCATTTTTGTTTTTCTTCCCGGGTTATTTATACCTTCTGAATCCAATTCTCCCTGTGCAACAAGAGAACTGTTCGGTTCTGCACACATATATTGTATCTAGGATATACTGTAACCTATTCAACATGTAAGGACTGCTTGCCATATGGGGGAGGGGGTGGAGGGAGGGAGGGGAAAAATCGGAACAGAAGTGAGTGCAAGGGATAATGTTGTAAAAAATTACCTTGGCATGGGTTCTATCAATAATAAGTTATTTTTTTTTAAATGCTCACAGATAAATACATACAATAAATATAAAATACCTTGGGGGTGGGAGAGAACAGCCTTCCCCGAATCCCATAATCTAATGACCCTGCTCTATTTGCCCCGTGCTCTCTGACTCCCATGCTTGGAACACTCTTCCTCCTCTCCTCCACCTAATAATTTCCCTGGCTTCCTTCAAGACCTCACTCAAATCTCACCTTCTCTAAGAGGCCTTTCTAAGTCATCTCCTCAAACCACCTCCTCAAAGGCTTTCCTCTGAAATGATCTTCCTTCTACATTGTATTTCTCTTATAAGTGCATAAGTGGGCAAAACGCACAAGTAAGTCTTGGGAACAATGGGAGGGGGGATAGAAGGGAAAAAGCATTTATATAGCACCTACTATGGGCCAGACACTGTTTTGTCTTTCCAATTGTTTCATTTGATCCTGAGAGGGATCTTGATTTTACAATTGAGAAAACTAAGGTTAAATGACTTGCCCAGGATGATACATTGAACAAGAGTCTAAGGCTGAATTTGAACTCAGTTTCTCCTATCTTCATGTCCCCGGCTCTATCCAATGTAAGTGAATACTTAGCTGCCAGTAGAGAAAATGACCAAGCCTCTGAGTTTACTTTTCTGGTCCTAAAGGGAAATGTAGCTAGCTGAACTCTAGGGACCCAGACTAGCAATGGGACTGAGATTTGATATAATGACTATATTCCTATATAGACACACATAAATATACATATATATGCATAAATCTATATAAAATGTGTGTATGTGCTTTTTGTCTCCTTGATTAGAAGGTAAACTTCTTGAGATTTTTTTTTTGTTTTATTCTTTCTATTTGTATTCCCAGCAGATAGAAGTTTAGTTTACTTGCCTGACTAATCCTATGATCTGTAAAATGGGTCTGTCTGTCGCAAGCTGTTCCTGTTATCTTCTCATCAGAATGTAGGCTCTTCCAGGACCAGAACCATATTTTTGCCTTACTTGGTGTCTTCAGTGCTTAATACAGAGCCTGGTCCAATGCATGTGTTTTTAAAAATGTTTGAGTAATTGAGAGACTAAGAAGAGGAATATCAGGAAGGTTTCTGGAAGGAGCTGGTACTTGACCTACATTCTGAAAGGGGATACAGCTTCTCAGAGGCTGGGGAGAGATGGTCAAGAATTCCAAGAATGGGGGACTAGTTTGTGCAGAGGCATGCGGCTGGCAATAGAATGCTGTGGATGGGGCGAGAGGGGCAGTTTGACTGGAAGGTAGAATTAGTGGGGTAATTGTGGTGTAATCATCTTGGAATAATAGCCTGGAGCCTGAAACTAAAAGGCAATTCAAAGACCCTGAGAACAGGGCACTAGGCTTAGGGAGTCCAGATACTCAGAGTTCAAAGCCAGTCTCATATACTCACTAGCTGAATGACCTTGGACAAGTGGCTTAACCTGTTTACCTTAATCCACTGGAGAAAGAAATGGCAAATGTCTCCGACTGCTTTGCCAAGAAAATCTCATAAGGGGTCTGGGAGAGTGGACAAGACTGAACCACAAAGCACTTTAGTAGGTATGATAAATAAGTGCTTGTTTCTTTTCTTTCCCTAAAAGTGCTCTGGGAGTGATAATCAGCTCCATTATGGACATCCTAAGTTTGAAATGCCTCTGAAACATCCAGCTGGAAGTATCCAGGAGGTAGTTGCAGGTGCAGATGTTGAGGGTCTTCTGTAAAGAAAGGACAGCCCCTGGATCCCTTGCTCGAAAATGGAAGTGGATCCTCCATCGTGAAGGCATAAGCAACCCTGTATATTGTCTTTTTCACCCCTAGAATGAACTATTTTTTCTTTTTTTTTAAAAAATAATTTTTATTAAAGCCTTTTATTTTTGTTATTATTATTTATTATTATTATTTTTGCTGAGGCAATTGGGGTTAAGTGATTTGCCCAAAGCCAAAAAGCTTTTTATTTTCAAAACATGGATAATTTTTCAACATTAACCCTTGCAAAACCTTGTATTCCAATTTTCTACTCCCTTCCTCCACCCCCTTCCCTAGATGGCAAGTAATCTAATATATGTTAAATATGGTAGAAATATATGTTAAATTCAACATATGCATACATATTTATCCAGTATGTTATCTAATGACTATAGGGAATCCTTGAGACCCATAACATCAAATCTTGGATATTCTACCGAAGATACAATATGGCCCTATAGAAAGTGCTAGATTTCCTAGGGGTGACAAAAAGGATGGAGCACTGGCCTTGAAGTCAGGAAGATCTGAATTCAAATTCATCCTCAGACACTTGCTATGTGATCCCGAGCAAGTCATTTAACCCCAATCCCTATTGTTTCCACGCTCACAAAAAGTGTTGAACTTGGAATCAGAAGACTTATATTTGAGTTCCAGCTCTGTCACTCCCTGGGTGACTGCTGCCCCATTTTCCCCCTTAGGATTGGATTATCCCCGAGGTCCCCCTTGGCTCTAATTCTGGCTCTTAAAACCTTTTCTGATTCAGAGGCCATTTTAGCAGAAACTTCAGAATGAGGAAGGGGCAGGATAGGTGAAGGGGTCTGCCCAGCGTCCAGGGCTATGGTGTACACCCAGCCTCCTCAAACTTTTTAAATAGGGGGCCAGTTCACTGTCCCTCAGACTGTCAGAGGACCTGACTATATAAAAACAAAACCTTTGTTTTGTGGGCCTTTAAATAAAGAAACTTCATAGCCCTGGGTGAGGGGGATAATCGTCCTCAGCTGCTGCATCTGGCCCGCAGACCGTAGTTTGAGGACCTCTGGGAAAGACTACACAAAACCAGGATTTGAACTCAGGATCTACCATGAACTATGACCTTGGGCAGCTCCCCATTTCTCTAGGTTAATAGTGGGGAGTAATGACCTCTAGAGACCTGTGGTCCTGAGAGAGACTACATAGGATCCCTAAATTTCTCTTCTCTCTTCACTTACCCACACTTTCTTTCCAAAATCCAGCTTCTGGTGAAATGGCAAATATTTTCTTCTTTATTTCTCACTGTAAAGGGGAAAAGCCTTGGGAATAAGATCAGCCTCCATCCTTGTAATTCTGGAGGTCTGTGTGGAGTGTCAACCTTTTTCCATAGTTTGGTTTAAGAAATTTCTGATGTGTCCCGCATAAGAATGCTCATTTCGTCTCCCTTTTCTGATTGATTCAGTCTGGCCTCCTCTGGATAGTAAGGGAGTTTAGTATCAATCAGGTGGTTAGAAAAAAATTCATTAGCTGCCTCAGTTGCACAGGGAAAATAAAAGGGGGAAAAGAGGAACCAAGCTGTCCCTAATTCTTTCCCCCTTTATCCTCCAATTCAGAGATTGCTCCATTCCCTAATCCTGAATCCCTTCACTAACATCTTACCCCCTCTTCCCTTCCCTCCTTTTCCTTGTTCTTTTCTCTGTCTCTGTGTGTCTGTCTGTCTGTCTCTCTACCTTTTGTTACCACGACAAAATTACATAATACCAGAGTTGGATGGGATCTTGTTGGTCACGAAGATTAATCCAAAAGGACTCATTATTATCTTGACCCTGGACTCAAAAGGTTCCAGCTCTCCTACATCAATTAAATCCAATTCATTTGCAAGTCAGCATCACCTTCCAGAAGGACAAACAACAGCTATTTTGATAGACCTGCTAAATGGTCCCTTCCATAGACCGCTGCTTAAAATCCTCCAGTGGTCTCCCCCAGAGAGTCAATTGACTTTGGGACAATTTTAACTATTAGGAAATCTTTCCTAAAGACAAAGCTAAAACTGCCTCTTTGAACACTTTCACCCATTGTTCTTTGTTGCTCTATGGCACTAAAGGAAATCTAATCTAATCTCTTTTACTCCTCCAGAAGGCCCTTCAAAGCTATAAAAAGATTAGTAATCTTGCCCCCCCCCCTTCATGAGATTTAGAATTGGAAGGGTAAATGACTAAAATCTAGTTTATGATAAACCCTAAGATCCAAACTTTTGAAACAAAAATTCATTATTAAAAAAAATTTTTTTAGGAAAAGTGAAAACAGTGTGGCAGAAACAAAGTATACCAAGATAAGGTCCAAATGGGTACATAATTTACACATAAAGAGTGATACCATAAGCAAATTAAAAGAGCATGAAATAGTTTATCTGTCAGATTTATGGATAAAGGAAGAATTTAGAACAAAGGAAGATCTAGAGAACATTACAAAATGGAAAGTAGATAATTTTGTTTATATAAAATGAAAAAGGTTTTGCACAAACAAAACTAATGCAACCAAAATTAAAAGGAAAGTAGAAAACTGGGGGGAAATTTTACATCAAGTATCTCTGATAAAGGCCTCATTTCTCAAATATATAGAAACTGAATCAAATTTATAAAAATACAAGTGATTCCTCAACTGATAAATGGTCAAAGTGATGAGGTCCTTAGTCCTTGGTAGCTAGGATTGAGAGAGCCAGAATTATAGTAAATAATCTGGAAGCCAAACTCTCCCTGAGGTAAATAGATCTTTTGATTTTTCTTAAGTCTTTTGTTATCCTAAGTAAGCCTTTATTGCAATAAATCCAGATTCAGTTCCTTATTCAATTCCTGGCATTGACAAACCCTACATTATATTTGTCAGAAGGCCAAGTTATGGTGTCAACTTCCAGATTATTTTTCCTCTGTTAAAAAACCTACCTCTACCTCTATTCTCTCCTTCCCCCTCAATTCCTTGGCTTGCCAATCAATAGTACAATGCCTCAATTCTTTGTAGGTTCATTAGGAACCACCTGTCTTATGGCTGCTAGTTAATTTGGCTTGCCTTAAGGCATCTTCCCTCAGAAAGTGGTAAGGGAATTTAGTTGAGGGTTTTCCCTAGTTAATGGTATTTAGCACACCAGCCAATGCCTTAGTGAAATCTAAAACCTTTACCTCTTGGTTTGCAACTCCAGCCCACTTTTGTGATCACAACTCCTCTCCACAACATTTAGTGGACCGAATAGGGATCCTGAAACCCCAATATGTTTTTGGAAGTTCAGCATTTTTGAACCCCATGTTCCATCCAAAGAATATGAACAGTTTTTAGACAAAAAAAATCAAAGCTATCAAGCTATAAACTACTATCAATCAGAGAAATGCAAATTAAAACACTGAGGTGCTACCTTACAGCTATAAAAGTGGCTAAGGTGACAAAAAAAGTAAATGTTGTATGTTGGAGAGGACATGAGAAAACTGGGACATTAATGCACTGCTGGTGGAGTTGTGAACTGATCTAACTATTTTGGAGCGCAATCTGGAACTATATCCAAAAGGCATACTCTTTGATTCAGCAATACCACTGCTAGGTCTATATTCTAAGGAGATTAAAAACAAACAAACAAAAAAGGTAGGGCGGAAAACTTATTTGTACAAAAACTAGTTATAGGAGCTCTAGTTATAGGAAATTAAAGGAATGTACATCCATTAAGGAATGGTTAAACAAGCTGTGATATATGATTATAATGGAATATGAGTGTGCTATAAGAAAATATGATTTCAAAAAAACAGGAAAGACTTAACATGAATTGACTCATAGTGAAGTGAACAGAACCAGGGGAACATTGTACACAATAATAGCAATATTATTAGATGAAGAATTGTGAATGACAGCTACTCTCAGCAATACAATGATCAAAGACAATACCAAAGGACTAATGATAAAGCATACTATCTGCCTCCAGACAAGGAATGATATTGACTGAATCCAGAGTGAAGCATGTTGTCTTTCATTTCATTTCCTTTTTTCTTTGATTCTTCTTGTACAAAATAATTAATATGGAAATGCTTTACATAATTATATATATATATATATATATATGTGTATAACCTACATCAGATTGCTTACCATTTCAGTGAAGGAGAGAAAAATATAATTTAAAACTCAAAATGTAAAATAAAAATGTTTTTGAAAAATTAGAAAAAAAACTGGAGGAGAAGTTAGAGGTCAATGATCTCATTTACAAATCAGGAAACTGAGGGCCAAAATGACTTGTTCCTTGCCTAGGGTCACTCAGCTAATAAAAGTTTAAGGCCAAGATTGAAACACAGGCATTCCTGATTCTAAGTCTCTTTTCTCCTGCCTAAACTTGCCTGAATTCAAGGTCCTTAGCACCCTAACTGTCCTCCCCTTGACTTCCTGCATCTTATCAGTGTTCTTGCTAAACTCTGCAGTCCAGAACTAGACAGAGTACTTTAGATGTGAGCTGACAAGGACAGAAGGTTCAGGACTCTTTACCTTATCACCTAATTCCTGGAAGTTTTGCTTCTCTTTTGCAAGGCAAGTCAAAGTTGTGAGGCATGTAGCAAACCATAAACAGTTATTATTATGGTTGCTGGTATGCTCCGGGACACTCGAGCCTTCCTCAGACTGGCATTCCCTAGTTCCACTTCAGTTTGCCTTCCTTCAGGGGGTCAATAATAGCCCCCAGACCAAGCCTCTGTGGCTCAGTGGTAGATTTTGAGGGCTTAGAATGAGGGTAAAGGGCAATTGTTAGCTGTTCTGGCACCCCGAGGTGTCTTTCCCTCCTGGACTGATATTTTTTTAAGAGTAAATTAGTCTGTACACGAACTGATGCTGAGTGAAACCAGCAGGGCCAGAAGATCATTATTTACTTCAACAACAGTACTATATGATGATCAATTCTGATGGACCTGTCCATTTTCAGCAATGAGATGAACCAAATCAGTTCCAATGGAGCAGTAATGAACTGAACCAGCTACACCCAGCGAAAGAACTCTGGGAGATGACTAAGAACCATTACATAGAATTCCCAATCCCTCTATTTTTATTTGCCTGCATTTTTTATTTCCCTCACAAGCTAATTATACGCTATTTCAAAGTCCAGTTCTTTTTGTATAGCAAAATAACTGTTTGGACATGTATACATATATTGTATTTAATTTATACTTTAACATATTTAACATGTATTTTTCTGAATTTTCTGAATACCTGGGGGGGAGGGAAAAAGTTGGAACAAAAGGATTTGCAACTGTCAAGGCTGAAAAATTATCCATTAATAATATCTTGTAAATAAAAAGCTATTTTTAAAAAAAGAGTAAATTAGTCTGTTTTTAATCTCAATTCTTACCCAGCTCTTGGTCATTGAATGGACAGGAATTCAGACACACTGAGACCTGGGAAAGGCTTTACTTAAGAAAGGTCAAGGTCACTTCCCTGAATCAACAAGTCATCTCGACCTTTGTCTTGCCACTGGACATTGATGACTGGAGAAGAGGCTGCTGAGAACTTTGCTTCCCTTAAATCCAATTCACAAGCAAGTCAGGACTCACCTTCCTGATGTCATTGGTCCTCTTTCTAAAGGAAGGATAAACAATAACAGTTGAGCACTATGTGTTCTTGGACAGAATAAGCCATCAATTAATCAGCATTTGATCCAGGCCTATTTTTCCTTTGAAGGGGCAGAGAGCTCTGCCCTCCCCATCCTCCCCATCCCTCACTAAGAGCTAAAGCCTATATTGTACTTTTCACTTTCTCCTTCACTCCCACTTTTGTTAAGCAAAGGCTAGGTCTTCTGGGGGGCTCAGGAGAGACTTCTTGGGGACTGACTGACTCTTGCCATGAGCACCTGGGGCTCCTAGAACAGCATCTAGGCAGAGGGTAGTGACACAGGTTGGCTAGATGGTATATTTGTACCCCTAGTACCTGGCACGTGGTTGGGTTCCTCCTGTAGATTATAAACTTCTTGAGAGCAAGAACTGTCTCATTGATAATAGAATTTATGTTCAAAAATATACACAATCATGGGGAGTCACTAAAAACTAAGAAAATCTTCTAGAAAAGGCCCTTTGAAGTAGATGGGATTTGAGTTGAATCTCAAAGAGATTTAGGGATTTAAAGAGATGAGGGAGAGGCTAGTGGAAGTGAGAGATTAATGAATTTTATAGGCTTCCTATCATGTCACCTGGAACTGTATCATCCAGAAAGATCACTAAAACTGGGTGGTGAAATGGTTGAGCACCAGCCTTGGAGGCAGGAGAACCTGAATTCAAATTTGATATTAGCTGTTTGACCCTAAGTAAGCCATTTAACCCCAATTGTCTCCAAACCAAAACAACAACAACAACAAAAACAAACCAATACAAAAACTTTACTACTGATAATTCAACAATACCCTCAGAGACCTCACTGGGATACAGAGTAGATTTTCAGTTCAAAGTCTCTCCTAACTCCAAATTTAATTTTCTTTCCATAGAACATACTGTTTCAATCTTATTGTTCAATAGTCTTAGTCATATCTGACCCTTGATGACTCATTTGTGATTTTTTGGGCAAAGATATTGGAGTGGTTTACCAATTCTTTTTCTAGCCCATTTTACAGATGAGGAAATTAAGGGAAACAGGTTTAAGTCATTTGTCCAGCATCACACAGCTAGGAAGTATTAGAGCCTAGAATTTAATCCAGTTCTTCCTAATTCTAGGCCCAGTATTCTATCCATTGAGCCATCTAGCTGCCTCTCAGATAAGAGACCTCCTATAAAAACCTCAGTTTAAGGAAGGTGTCCAGAGCAGCCATCTCCCATTTCCCACCTAATTTGCATTCCTTTCTTCTTCATCATTCCCAGTCTCCTTTTCAGCTTTCTTGAGTATGTTGTTTTCCCTAATTAGATTGTAAACTTCTAGAGGTCAAGCACTGTTCTTTTTCTTATTTATATCTCCAGTACTTAGCAGGATTCCAGGCCCTAAAAACTTAATTTAGGCTAATCATCTGACTGACTGACTGAAGGTCAGTTTTTCTAGAGGATAAAATTCACTCCATCTGTCCCAGAGGTATCAACTTGGTCCACAACAGTCCCTACTGAGACAGGAACCAGGTTAAAATATAATTGGAAAATATTTAACAAAATGAATTAAAAATACAATAAAGCAGATAATATTAACATGATTTCCTACATCAATATGCTCCCAGAGGGAGTCTTCTGTATGGCTACCCTATTTGAATTTAACTGCCATACATATATTAATGCCTTCCACTGATGGCAGAGCCCAGGGCTAGTCAGTCAGTTAATACACATTTATTATCTGTGCCAGGAACTGTCACAAAGAAAAAGCAAAAATAAGTCCAACCTGCAGCTCCTCTATCAGATAGTAAGTTCCTTGAAGGCAGGTATCTATTGCCTCCTATTGTATCTCCATTGTTTGGCTTAATGCCAGGAGCTTGATAATGTTTAAAGGTATTGATATTAAAATAATAATAATAAATCCAGCTCTCTGAGCTTACTTTCTCACTGCGGAGAGGATGTGTGAGTATATGTCAAACATACCAGGTAACCTTGGAGTAAAAGCAGCAGCAGCTGGGGGGGGGACTCCTGCAGAAGGCTTTGGAGGCAAATCTTGGAAAAAGCCAGGAGTTCTAAGGCTTAAAGCAGAAAGACATAAAGGCTGTGAGATCACAGGTGATGGAGAATGGCTCTACCCTAAAGTTGAATTGGAGGTGGGGGATGTAGAAGACTAGAAAGCTAGGAGAAAGAGGATGTGCAGAACTTTAAATGGGAAACAGAAGCATTTATATTTGATCCTAGAGGTAAGGAGACAGTTCCACTTCTCCCCTAGACTGAGCTCTTTCCCTGCTTGGCTAAATCTCTGTAAAAGAGTCCAGATGTCCGATCTTGCATCCAGACAAAATCCTATCTCTGGCCAGGAATCCAAAAGACTTCTCTTCCTGAGTCCATATCTGTCTGCAGACACATACTGACTGTGTGACCCTGTGCAAGTCACTTCATCCTGTTTACCTCAGTTTCCTCATCTGTAAAATGAGCTGGAGGAAGAAATGGCCAACCCAATCCAGCATCTTTCCCAAGAAAACCCAAACAGGGTCACAAAGAATCTGAACTGAAATGAACACCAAAAATGTGTCACTCCTGTTGTGAACTGAGGTCCAACCATTCTGGAGAACAGGGCTATCAACCCGTGCTCACTTGGACCCCAAAGAAATCATTAAAAGGGGAAAGGACCCACATGTGCAAAAATGTTTGTAATAGCCTTTTATGATAGCAAAAAACTGGAAACTGAGTGGGTGCCCATCAGTTGGAGAATGACTGTTATGGTATATTATTGTTCTGTAAGAAACGACCAACAGGCTAATTTCAGAGAAGTCTGGAAAGACTTACATGACTGAAGCTGAGTGGATCAAGCAGAACTAAGAGATCATTGTACATAGTAACAAGATTATGTGATGATCAGCTATGGTAGACTTAGCTCTTCTCAGCAATGCAGTAGTGATTCAAGGCAATTTCAATAGACTTGGGATGGAAAATGCTATCCATATGTGGAGAGAGAAGCATATTCTTTTTCACCTTTTATTTTTTTCTTTCTCATGATTTTTCTCCTTTCCTTCTGATTATTCACTCATATGTAAATACATAAAAAATGAATGTACATATATAACTTAAAAAAAATAAAATGTGCTACCTCACAAGGTTGTCCATCTTTGCAGTTATAATGATTTCTTTCAGGCACTAAATCCAGCATTCTCAGAGAAGACAGGATCTCTCCTCTCACTCCACCTCAGGTTGGGGCTCCAGGTGGGAGGAAACAAAGGTTGCCAGCCCTTCCCCTAGTCTACTGGGCAGCCACTCCTGGGATCCACATATGAAAGGGAGGCTGCTTTTCTTACTTGCTCCAAATCTGCCATTCAGAGGAATAAAGAGCTCTCTGGGAAATAAAGATAAAAGTCTGGATTATCTCCAAGCTAGCTTTCTTTGCACACAGTTATTTGAACATTGTCTCCACCTGTAAATTGTGACTCCTTTGAAAGGAACCTCCTCTCTTATAACCTGCCCCACCCAGGTGTGAGCATTGATCACCTTATGTCAGGACGTCCCTTATAACCTACGGGTTTCTGCGCACTTCAGCCCATCCTCCATTAGTCAGGATTTTTTTTTCTTTTATTTCTTTTTTCTTTCTTTTTTTAAAAATAACTTTTTATTGATAGAACCCATGCCAGGGTAATTTTTTACAGCATTATCCTTTGCACTCACTTCTGTTCCGATTTTTCCCCTCCCTCCTTCCACCCCCTCCCTCAGATGGCAAGCAGTCCTTTACATGTTAAATAGGTTACAATATATAGTCAGGATTTTCTTAAAGCTTGTTACTGATTAAGTCACCTCCTTACTCACCCCACTTTTCACTTCAGCAATTCCATAGACGCCTTATCACCTCCTAGGATTCAATATTGAATCCCATACTGCAACATATCCAACATATAAAGGACTGCTTGCCATCTAGGGGAGGGGGTGGAGGGAGGGAGGGGAAAAAAAAATCGGAACAGAAACGAGTGTCAATATAAAGTAATTATTAAATAAAAAATTAAAAAAAAATAAAAAAAATAAATTAAAAAAAAACAAAGAAGAATATTGAATCCCTATTTGCCATTCAAATTCCTTCAAAATCTAGACCTTCCCTCCTCCCCACCCCTGCCCCTTTCCAGTCTTCTTAGTTTTTATATCCTACTGTTTTTCACATAAGCCATTGACTGAGGCAGTCACTCTTAAGCTCCTACTATGTTATAGGCATTGAATTCAGGTCCTCTATCCACTGTCTCCCTTCCCTGCCTTCCCTGCCTGCCCCATTAGCTTGTAAACTTCTTTACAGCAGAAACTGAGCAGTGTTTCCCCATCTTGGTGTCCCTAGCACTGACTCACGCTTGACTCTTGAGCTTTCTTGGCAACTGAGACTGAGATTATTTGCCATTTCCTTCTCCAGCTTATTTTACAGACTAGGAAACTGAGGCAGAGTGAAGTCACTAGCCCAGGATCACACAGATCTGAAGTTGAATTTGAACTCAGGTACTCCTGGGGCTTTATCCACTGTACCACCTAGCTGTCTATACCTGACTTAAAGCAGGCCCTTAATAAGTGCTTCTATTATGAAAGATTGATTAATTGTTCTGTTAAGGGCTTGAAAGTGCTATTTTGAAGGTTTAACTCAGACAAAAGGAGGCATTCAGTGGATAGGGAACCGAAGGTCTAATCAGGAAAGCCTGAGTTCAAAATTGGGCCTCAGACACTCACTAACTGACCCTGGACAAGTGATTTAATCTCTATTTGCCTTAATCCACTGGAGAAGAAATTGGCAAACGGCTTCAAGATCTTTGCCAAGAAAACCCCGTGGACAGTAGGGGTGTGAGATAGTCCTGTGCGTCACAGAGTCAGATGCAACTGAACAACAACATCCCACAAAACTCATCCATATCTTAGCATTCAAAGGAGACCTACTCATTTAATTCAAAAATAAGTAAATAGGCCTTTAAGAGATGGAATAAGCATTTGTATAGCATCCACTATTTGTCTATCTCTCTGCTAAGCACTATAAATATTATCTGATTGGATGCTCACAATAACTCTGGAGGCAGGTGGGGAAACTGAAGTCAAAGGAGATTTTCCCAGAGTCACACTCTTTGTTAAATGTCTGAGGCTGAATTTGAACTCAGGTCTGGGATTCCTAATTACAGACTTAGTGGATTATCTACATGTAGTAGCAGCTTCTAGAGATTTAAGAGCTTACCAGGTGCCAAGTACTGTGCTCGTTAAGGTGGCAAAGAAAGAAAAAAACAGGGAGCTTACATTCTAACTGTAGAGACAATAAATTATTAGGTGAATTTTCAGGATATTCTAAATAGAGGAAGGCAGTCCTTGGGGGTGGAGGTGCAAGGGAACAGAAACAAAAGGCAACTGGGATACCTTGCTTCCTCTGCCCAGAAGCTGCTAACTCCACAGAAGAATGGAGAAACAGATGATGTAACAAATTAGCCAGAAGCTTGCTTCTTTCTTTCCCTCTCTCTCTCCCTCCCTCTCTCCCTCTTTCCTTCTCTCCTTCTCTCCCTCCCTCTTTCCCTCTCTCCCTCTCTCCATCTTTCCCTCTCTCCTTCTCTCCCTCCCTCCCTTTTTCCTTCTCTCCTCTCTCCCTCATTTCCTCTCTCCCTGCCTCCCTCTCTCCTTCTTTCCCTCCCTCTCTCTTTCCTTCTCTCCCTTCCTCCCTCCCTCCCTCCTTCTCTCTCTCCTTCCCCCTTTCCTTCTCTCCCTTCTTCCCTCCCTTCCCCTTTCTTTCTCTCCCTCCCTCCCCTTCTCCTTCTCTCCCTCCCTCCCCTTCTCCTTCTCTCCCTCCCCGCCCTTGTTTCCCAGGCAATTGGGGTTAAGTGTTAAGTGTCTGAGGCTGGATTTGAATGCAGGCTCTACTGATTTCAGGGCTGGTACTCTGTCCACTGGGCTATCTAGTGGCCCCCAGAAATTCCTTTTCACACACATTGACTGAGTGTCTCTAGCCAAGTCATTGATCTTCCACAGTTCTGTAGCCCAGAGAAGTCAAATACTAGGCCCCATAGCACCCCAGTACAACCTGTACCAGATTCAAACGTCGTTGAGACCTACTGGTCAAAATAAATAGAAATACAATAAAACAGAGATCAAATTGCATTTTAAAACAAAGTCTAGATGCTGCCTACCGGGATCTTCCTATAGGGTTTAATGGCCCCATTTCTTTTTAAGTTTGACACTACTGCCTAGGAAACTCATTGATTAGCTTCATCTTCGAGGGAATGCTATGAATGAAAACAAGAAGAGTCCCCTTCCATAAACAGAGAAATCTTTCCACTCTGGCTCCTTCCTCTCTTGCCTTTAACCAGGATATGATTGCCCAAAAGACAACTACCAAGAGGACATCAGTAGTCACTTAACCTCTCTCTGCTTCAGTTTCTTTAACTGTCAAATCAGCATTATTGTAGCACCCACCTCCCCAGGTTGTGATAAGGATCGAATGAAGTAACATTGTAAAGCACTTATCACAATATTTAGTATATAGTAGTCATGTAATAAATGCTTGTTTCCCCTTTTTTCCCTCTCTCCCTCCCATCTTTTTTTCCTTGCTTCCTCTCTTCCTCCTTTTTTTCTTCCCCCTTCCCTCCTTTTTTTCCCTTTTCTCTCTAACCCCCACCCCCTAAAAAAAAATCCCTTCCATTCTTCCCCTATTAAAGTTGACGGTCCCACCATCTTCCCAGGCACCCAGGCTAACAACCCTGGTCTCATTCTGGATACTTTATTCCCACTCCCTCTGCATATAGAATATATTGTTAGGCTATCCAACATCTTTCCCCAAAGTGTTCTTCCTTCATACACTCACACAGCCAGAACAATCACAGTAGGTACAAGTTCTCCTCACCTCCTGACTGTATGATTGTAATAGCCTTTTAAAAAAAAAGTAACTATTCTTTTCAATTAGCAAAAAAACCCAAAAAACCAACCCCCTGAACGCAAAAACAAAAACCACTTTAGGTGGCCAAGTGGATAGAGTGCCAGGCTTGGAGTCAGGAAGGTTCATCTTCCTGAGTTTGAATCTGACCTCAGACACTTCCTAGCTGTGTGACTCTGGTCAAGTCACTTAATCCTGTTTGCCTCAGTTTCCTCATCTGTAAAACCAACTGGAGATGGAAATGGCCAACTACTCCAGGATCTCTTCCAAGCAAACCCCGAAAGGGGGTCAGGAAGAATGAAGTAAAACTGAAAAAGTGACTGAACAACACAATAGCACCTGCCTCCCAGAGTTGTGAAAATCAAATGAGATTTTTATAAAGCACTTAGCAAGATGCTTGGTACCTAGTGGGTGCTACATAAATGCAAGCCTTTTATTTATTTATTTCCATGTGAACTACTCAGCAAATGTATTGAGGATGCTCCCAGTCCCTGAGACTGGCAATTTAGGGGTCCTGCTGGACTCCTCCTACCTCCCACCCCCAATTTGAATTGGCTGTTGCCAATTTCACCTTCAGTGTCACCTCTGGAACACACCCTTCTCTCTCTGACACTTCCACTTCTCTCCTGCAGATCCCTATCATCTCACACCTAGATAGCTGCAATAGCTGCCAGGGGCTCGGCCCCCCTCCAGCCTCTCCCCACTTCAGTCCCTTCTCCGTTCAATCACTGAGGTAATTTAGTTCCAGTCCAATCACGTCACCCCTTCCATGAACTCCATGTGCCCTATCACCTCCAGGATCAAATGCAAAATGATCTTGGCAATTCAAAGCCCTTCATGTCCCCTGTTCCCTTTCTAGCCTTCTTATATCTCATTCCCTGACAATACCCTTTGGTCCGGCTGTTTCATGAACTGAGTCAGGTATCAGTTGATTAGGGAGACTCCTAGTCCCTAAATTCTGGACCTATCACAATATTTAGTACATAGTAGTCATGTAATAAATGCTTGTTTCTCCTTTTTTCCCTCTCTCCCTCCCATCTTTTTTCCCTTGCTTCCTCTCTTCCTTCTTTTTTTCTTCCTCCTTCCCTCCTTTTTTTTCCCTCTTCTCTCTAACCCCCACCCCCTAAAAATGTTTTTTTCTATGGCCAAAGATCAGGAGTAAAATGTTTTTATAGATTTGGGGAAGTCCTGGAGAAATCCCAAATCCTCGGGAATCTCTTCAGAATGAGAAAAATGTCTAGGATTGGATCACGGGGTGAGGACTGTTATGATTGGCTAAGGGTAACGTTCTGCAACGTCTCCAGGGGTTCTCAAACTTTTGTTCTCAGTATCTTCATGTTAAAAAACTATCGAGGATCTGTTCAAAGAGTTTTTGTTCACGTGGGTTATATTTATAGCTATTTACTATATTAGAAATAAAAAATGATTTTGAATTTGTAGACCCTCTGAAAGGGTTTCAGAGACCCCACAATTCTTTGGACTACACTTTGAGGACCACTGTTGTAGGCCTTTTTCAACAGGCTTTCCCAGGCCATCAGATAGAGGCTACCACTAGCAGCCCTTACAGACCATCGTCTGCAGTATTCAGGGGCTTCCCAAAGGTCATAAGACCCAGTCAGCAATGTTCTAAAGCTTGTTGATGACAAGGGATCTGTGGTTTTTCAAGCACAGCTTTCATGATATACTCAATAGGAGGTGGGTGGAGGGTGGCCCTAATACAGCAGATCTCTATCCCTAGCTCTTTTAAACAAGCCTAACCAGCAGAGTATAAATCTATAAAGTATAAATTTATCCCCCAACCTGAATATAAGTAATATAATCTTCATAGTAGGTTCATTAATTTTTAACCCACATAATCTTCATAGTAGGTTCATTAATTTTTAACCCACACAACTCTTAATGATATTAACCAAAGCAAACTTAATTCTATTATACCTGACACACAAGTACTGATACTCATTAAATCACAATGAACAGAACTGTATTGAATAGGGATATCAAAATTATCTTCACACCTACTTATCATGTATTATATACATTTATCATGTATATAACCATGTATGGATTAGTTTGCACATTATTTCCCTAGTACATTATAAGACTCCTTAATGTCAAGGCCTATCAGTTGCCTTTTCTTTGCATCTCCAGGACTAAGAAATGTTAAGGGATCTTCTTAACAGTTGGTGCCTAATAAATGTTTATTGATGGATTATTGATTAATTGATAGCTTTGTCTGGAGGAGTTTTAAAATTTGGTTAATGGAGGGATAGTGGGGGAAAACAGACTAATAAAGAAATTTTGTATATTTCCACAATTATATATTTATGTGTTTGTGGAGCAGGTAGGTGTTATAGTGGATAGAACATCTGGCACTTCAAATCCAGCTTCAAACATTTACTAGCTATATGATTTTAGACAAGTCATTTAATTTTTCTGCCTCAGTTTCCTAATCTGTAAAATTGGAGTAACATCTACCTCTAAGGGTTGTTGGAAGATCAAATAAAGGAAAGTGCTCAGCACAGTGCCTGGAACACAGTAAGTACTCAATAAAAAATTAGCTATTATTAAAGTCATATTTATGTATGTTAAATCTATATTTGTTTCAAAATTATATATAACATATAATGTCATTATTCTATTATAAAATATTTTCTAAGAATTGTATACTTGTACATTTCAAAACTATGCATTCTATATTTGCATTATCAAATTTATATAACAATAAAATTATATATTATATTTATTCTAAGAATTGCAAGCGGCTGTGTTTCAATATATATTATATATTCACATCAGTTAATTTATTATTTTAACATTATAATGTATAACAAAGTTATATATGTGCATTCTGATAATCATATATGTGTGTGCTTCAGAATTATATATTCTGGTTATATTATATTTTAACATAATAGAATTATACATTATAGATATTCTAAGAATTGTATGTTGAGTATTTCAAATATATTATACTTATATTATTAATTTTATTATGGTTATATATATTACAACAGATTTCTTGTATATATGTGTATATATAATGGTGAGATATATTCTATAATTCTAAGAATTCTATGTATTCTAAGAACTGTACATTGTATATTTCACATTTTAATATTATAGATTCACTTTATTAGTTTTTTATAATTGTAGTACAACTATATAGTCTAAGAATTGCATATTTCAAAATTATATTCATATCAATTTGTTTTAACATTGATGCTATAACAGAATTATTATATATACATCATATAAGCATAGGTGGTGTATATATTATATGTATGTTCTAAGAATCGCATATTTGTGTATTTCATTAATATATTATAATAAAATAATACCTAAGAGTTCTAAGATGTATGTTTGTGTTTTGCATTTATCTATTATAGATTTACATGATGAGTTACTTTATTATTATGTTTATGTTTATAACGTAATAAAAGTATACATTATATATATTCTAAGAATTGTATACTTGAGGATTTCACAATTATATATGATATATTTGTGTCAGCTTTTTAATGTTTATATAATCACAAATAATGCAATTATATGACGTTCGTGTTTTAAGAATTGCATATAAATATATTTTAAAAATGAAGTCTATTTCTGTCCTAATGGCTAAAACTTAGCCTGGGGGTGCCCTGGCCAGCCTCAGAGGGAGGGAGGGAGGAAGAGTGGGTGTAACTGCCGCCCCGCCCCCGACGCTCCCCAGGCCCCGCCCCCTCGCAGCGCGGCCCCGCCCCCTCTCCAGGGCCCGCCCTCCCCGCAGCCTCCGCGGGCCCGTCCGTCCGTCTGGGCCGTGGCTGGCTGCCGTCTGTCCGTAGTGCGGCTGCGCCGGGGCAGCCCAGGCTCGGGGGCCCGGGCGGGCCGCGACTCTTTGTCTCAGAGCCCGAGCGGCGGCGAGCGGAGCAGCAGCAGCAGCAGCAGCGAAGGCGGCGAGCGCGGCCGCGGAGCAGAGCAGCAGCAGCAGCAACAACAACAGAAGCGGCCGCGGCGCTAGCAGGCTCGGAGCGCAGCCTCGGGGGGCCCCAGCTGCTGCACATCTGGATCGCGGAGCCCCGCCCAGCGGCGGAGCCACCAGCAGCCCCAGCAGCCCCAGCAGCAGCCCCGGCTCGGACCCCGCGGCCCCCGGGCACTAGCAGAGGAGGCCCAGCCTGAGGCAGCGCGGCGTTTGTGGGGCTCGGAAGGCTTCGGGGCTCCAGGACTACCGCTCGGGGCCGGACCCGCGGAGCAGAGGAGGCCGGGGCCGGGCCGAGGGGCTCCGGCTCCGGCCGCCCGGGTCGGACCTCGCCACTCCGCCCGGAGCTGTGTACAAACAAGGACCGCGGGGGCTGGCGCCTCTTAAGGTGGACTTGAGAGTTTAAGGTGGACCGGCGCGGTGCGGGAGGTGCTGGGGGGTGGTCCCTTTCTCCTTCCTTCCCCCGCTTTTTCATCTTTCCCCTCCTCTTGCATCAGACGCTCGGCCGGAGCGGGAGGACTTTGACCCTTTTCCCCGGGGCTTGACCCTCGGGGTGCCCGGACTTTTAAGAGGCGCTACCGAGAGAGAGGACCGGGAGCAGCAGGACGGCCCCCAGCTCTCCACCCCCCGCCCCATCCAGCTGCCAACGATGCCCCCCACTCTTTTGTCCTTAAGGGGAGAGCAGCCCATGGACCGGGGAGTGGGGGAAAGAAGCCGCGGGCCCAGCCACCCCGAGTTCGTGGGAACCCTTCGTGGGCCTGGCCAGCCCCGGGCTCATCCGTGAGCCTGCTCCGCGCTGGAAGAAGGGTCCGGCCCCGGGCCTCGGCGCCCGCCGCCTCGCCCTGCGCGCAGCCCACGTCTACAGCCCTCTCCCCCTCAGACCCCCCTGCGGCTTCGTGCCCGACGCCCGCCCCGGGAGATGGAGACGGTGGGAAAGTTTGAGTTCAGCCGGAAGGACCTGATTGGCCACGGGGCCTTCGCCGTGGTCTTTAAAGGGAGGCACAAAGAGGTGAGCGGGTGGGGGCCCCTCTTCTCCCCTTCAGCCTGGAGCGCCCCAGCCAGCCGGGCATCCTGTCCCAGAGATGCAGTGTCAGCACATTTCCCCTGGAGGCGGCCTGGCCCCGTTCCCTCCCCGTGCCAGTTCCCCCTCCCCACAAGGAGGAAACCAGAAGGGGGCTTTGACATTGACCTTTTACCTTGTAGTTCGGAGACCGTAGCCCCAGCTGAGGAAAGGGGGGGTGCCCTCCCCTCTGGCCACATCTACTCCCCAGCTTTAAGCTCAGTAACTCCCCCCTCGCCCCAAGGACCACCGACTCCCCCTTCCAGATAGGAGGACTTCTTTCTGAAGTCAGATACTTCCCAGATTGGCTTTTCCGAGGGGGTGGCCCGAGGGCTTTGGAACAGCTGCTCAGGGGCCCAAATGTCCTGGGCTAGTGGGATCCTGCCCTGACATGTCTGGGCCCCGGCCCTGCTGGAGGCTGGGGGCCCTTGACCCAGTCTGGAGATAGGACTCTCTGCGGGCGGGCCTGGTTTTCCAGGAATGGGGTCGCTGGCCCTCCTGGTCCAGGCTCCCTGAGAACACGGGTCTTTGGGTTTCAGAAACATGATCTGGAGGTGGCGGTCAAGTGCATTAACAAGAAAAACCTGGCCAAGTCTCAGACCCTGTTGGGGAAGGAAATCAAAATCCTGAAGGTGAATGGAGGGACTTGGGGAGAATTTGTATGCATGTGTGTATGGTGTTTGGGGGGGACACTGATTGGGGTCCTGGGCCCACATTCTGTTCTCCATTGTGACCTAAAAAGAAGGAACACCTGGGTTCCAAAAGCCTCCCACTGCCTACCTGTTTATCCCCGGGCAAGTCACTTCACCTCATCTCCAAAATGGGGACAGTGCCTCCAGAGTTTTCTTTATAGGGTCATTCAATCTGTCAATAAACAATTTAATATTCTCCTATATTGACTGCATGCTTTAATTGTGCTACAGACATCTATTTATTATCATCATTTAATCTCTATTTTCAACCTCTTCTCGTTCTCTAGGAACTGAAACATGAAAATATCGTGGCCTTGTATGATTTCCAGGTACTGATTTTGATTCTGTGGCTAATTTTGTTTTTTGGGTCGGGGATGGGGGAGGGAAGCCTCCGGACCTCGAGCTCTGCCCTAAGGAAAGGAGGTGGGGAGTGGGGGCAGGCCCAGGCCAAGATGTTTTGGTGCCCACTTGGCCTTGCTCAGCCTCCAGCTGCTGGGAGCAGCTGTTGTCTGGCAGACTGGGGGCCCTTGCGGAGACTGGGCACAAAGTTCCCGGGTGCCTGTCCGGCCCCCTCTCCCGGCGCTGATCGGGGCACTGGCTTCCCTTCTGTAGGGAAGGCCCTGAATGGGGCTTTTCTCCGAGCCTCACGGGAGCTTGCATAGGCCCACCTGGCCCGTTTCTTCCGAGTCTTTGAGGCTTGAGAGCCCCGGCTGGGGGGGGCCTTTAAGGCGGCCCCAGCTGGGCTCTCGGCTGTTTGTTGACATTGCTCCTGGAGGCTGGCTGGGGTCCAGCCGCCTCTTTGCGTCAGAGTCTAAAGCGAGATTCCTTTATGACCAGGCTTGCCGGGATCAGGGGCTCTGCTCCTCCCTCCCCTGGCCTCCCCAGGGACTGGGTGCCTTTTCCCACGAAGCCCCTCACCCAAGGGCCCAGGGGCATGTGGAGGGAACGCGACCTCTCCCAGCCCTCAGCCCCCAGGGCTTTTTCTTAGCCAGGAAACTCAGCCTTGGGGCTTGGGGTGGGGGGCCGCGGGCATGGGGGGAGGTGGTGTTGGATCCTGTTGTCAGAGTGGGCACCCAGGCTAGAGGCCATGGGAGGCTTGGGTGTTTGTGTCAGTGACAGCTGGTCTTGCTGACTAATGGTTTTGAAACATGTTTACCGAGGACCGAAGTTTCCGGTGCCCCAGGTTGGACCAGGCTGTGGGGGGATGGGAGGAGACCTCCTTTGTGGGTGCCCGAAGGCTAGGGGCCACCACCTTAGGACCTCCTTGGAGGTGGCCGAGCAACGGGTCATGGGGCTGCAGATACCTGGAAAACTGGGGACAGGAGACACTGTGTCCCAGGCAGTCTGGGCTTGGGGAGGGACTTCCTGTCCACCCCCTCTTTCCTCCCTCTGCCCGGCTCCGGCTTGCCAATGGGGAGGGGGCTGGGGTGGTGCGGGCATCTCATCTTGTAACAGGTGCGTAAGTCAGATGGGGAGGAGGAGGGGAGGAAGGAAGGAAGGTTCGTTCTATATTAACCTCTTCTTTCCTGGCTTCTTTTCTCCCTTACCTGAGTCACTCAATAAATACAGCCAGACTTAGAGCTGGAGGAGGTGGGAAAGGGGTGACCTGAGAGGCTTTGTAATATCACCTGCTTCTTTTACTGATGGGGAAACTGAGGCCCAGAAATGCAGGGTTTTTTGGTCAAGATCCTACAGGTAGCATGTGACATACTTCCCCTTTCTGGCTTTGGGAAGCCTGGGATAATTTGAGTTTGGGGAGGAATGATCCCCTTATAGTAGAATCACTGACTCTAGTTACTTTTAAGGTGACTGAACCTTCAGACAAAAATAGAAAATACAAAGTATTTGTCACTCAGCTGGACGTGGAATTGGGAAGGCTTACGTAGATTCCCACTTTAGACACCAAACTATAAGGGAGATCATGGATAAAGCAGTTCTACTCTGGCCCTGTCTCTCGGTAAATTTGTAAAAAAAAAATTTTTTAAATGTAAAATTTACATTTCTGGAAAATGGGGAGATTATTTTTAAACAGGTTATTAAGACTCAAAAGAGCTAGAGAAATGTCCCTTTTTCTCCCTTTTCCAAAGCCTCCCACTCCCTTGGCAGTAACAAAGAGGGGAATCCATAATCCTCTCTTGGAGTCAACCTGTTTGCTTCTCTAGCTCATTTTACAATGAAACTGAGGCAAACAGCTCCTGCCTGAAGCCCAGTTTTAATCCACTCCACCACCTAGCTGTCCCAAGAGGGTTTTTATCACAATTCCTTTTTTTTTTTTTTTTTTTTAAACACTATAAGGAATTGAGGCTTGTAAGGGAAAGGCTCTAGGGCAGGGAGAGGTAGTATTTGAATTTTAAATCCAATCCAGTTTGGCCTCCAGCCTTTTGATTCCACACTTATACTGGGACGTCCCAGCCCTTCCTTTTGAGCCTTGGGAAGTACTTGGAGAAACCTAGGCCAGATATGGCTTCTATTCATCCCCCCAGGCAGGGAGGGAAAAGTGGGGAGGCTAGTCTCTGGCTATCTGGGCCCCCAAACACACAGTGAGGACTGGCCTAGGGGTCTGCTCCCATTTCTGGGCCCTCTCCATCAGTGCTTCTGGGAATTATGTTGGTCTTTTGTAATAGATGTCATTGTATGGTTCTAAAAGGTTTACAAAATGCTTTCCTCCTCGCCCCAAAAAACTCTGAGGTTAGGGTTGTACAGAGAGCTAGTGTTGGGCTTTGGACTTCTGACACTTCTCCAAGGCCATGTTCTTCATTATTTCTTGTTTTTTTCTCAGTTTGGCAAAAAAAAAAAAAAAAAGTTGATTGAGGGAGTAAGGCCCCGGACAGTGCCTTGTCATGAGTGGGCAGGATGGCAGAGGGAGGCCTCTTCCCATATCTCCCCCCATTCCTCCACCTCTATCTCCCCTCATTCCTCCACCTCTATCTCCCCTCATTCCTCCATCCCCTCCCTGCTCCCACCTTCTCTACCTGGGAAGGTCTGTCCTGGAGCCGGAGGCCCTGGGAGCTGGGGAATCCCCTGTTCTGACACCTTGAGGTATCTCCACCCCCAGGTAGGGCAGGGTGGAGTGGGTGGGGGTTAGACTGGCAGTGGGCTCACCCCTCCGCAAGGACGCTGCCGCCGAACCTGTTCTCCCAGCACCTTGGGAATTCCTCAGCATCGCAGTGACTCAAGCTGTTTGCTGCGTAGACAGGACAAACACTGCTGGCTTTGGCAGCCGAGAAGTGGATTGTTTGTGTGGTGTGTGTGTACATAGGCGTATGAATATATGTATATATAAGTGTGCAACACGTGCAAGTTTGTAGAGGGATCAGTCCTTTCCTGTCCTGTTTTGGCTTAGGTTTGGGAGGTTTTTGCTGCCCTTGGGCTGCTGGAGGGAGGGTTGTACCTGTAACCCTGAGGGTGATGGGAGATAAGCCATGGGGGCCTGTAAGTTCCTGGCTGCGAGATAAGGTAGGGTCTGGAGTTCTAGGGCAGCCCCTCCCTCACTCCCCATGTTTAGTCCCTTTTTTTTCCTTCCCTAGGGAGGAAGGGTTAAAAGTAAGTCTTCCATTGTCATCTCCTGCTGCTACTTTTTTAACTACCTTGCCCTTTTCCTCCCAGTCTCTAATCCCCCCTGTTCCAATTGTGGATCAGAGGATCTAAGTTCAAATCCCACCTCCCATCTTTATGATTATGGGATTCTGCGAGCCTTGTTTCTTTCCTCTGTAAAGTGAGCCCATTGGGCCTTCCGGAGGATTCCTTCCTGCTCTCTGATCCTTATTTTGAGACACAATGTAATTGTCTGGAGTTCAAATCATTCTTCAGATACAGTCTTTGTGACTGTGGGCTGGGTATTTAACTTCAGTTTCACTTGTAAAATGGAGATATGAGGATCTCTCTTATAGGGCCCCCTGGGAGGAGCAAAAATAGGTAATATGGAAACCCTAAAGAGTTTTATTACTATGAACTGCCATTCTCAATTAATATTAGTCATGGGGAGATGGGGAGAGACCTGACAGACAATAAGCCTGAAAAGATTGATACTTGGTTGTGAAAGGGTTTAAAATTCCAAGTTGTTAGGTCAGTTCCCAATAGCCCACTCTTGGTTGTGTCTGACTCTTCATGACCCTATGGAGGGATTTCTTAGTGGTTGGTCATTTCCTTCTCCAGCTCATTTTACAGATGAGGAAACTGAGGCAAACAGGGCTAAATGACTTGTTCAGAGTCACACAGCTAGTGTCCGGGGCTTAGTTTGAACGCTTACGTTTTCCTGATTCGGGCCCACCTTGCTGTGCGCTGAGCCGCCTAAGCTGCCCTTAAATTGCACACAGGAGTTCACATTTGGTCCCAGAAGGGAACCCACTTACCCTTGGTCATATAGACCCGCCTGGAGTAGATGAGTGACACGGCCGGACCGCTCCCAGGGATGGGAGGTGCACATTTGTGCCAGCCCAGACTGACCCAGCAGCAAAAACAAGGGAATTGGGGCTAGACTGGGCTTGGGCTGTGCTTGCTCAGGAGAAATGACTCGGTCCTTTCCTGCGGCCTGCCCGGGTGTCCAGCCCTGACTTCTCTGTGAGGCGGGCTGGTAAGGAAGGGGTTAACTGGGTCAGATGCTCTCTCAGGCCAGGATCACCAGACCCGGGCTTGGCTGCGGGGCCTCGGAGATCCTATTAGGCCCAAGGACTTAAGTCTCCCAGAAAGACAAAGGGGGGCCGGCCTGGCCGGCTTAGTGTCTTGTAGCTTGTGTGTCTGAGTGGGGGGGTGTATGTGTGTGGGAGACTGGGTGAGCGTGTGACTGAGTGTGTATGTGTGGCTCAGACTGTCAGTGTATGAGTGTGTGACTGAGTGAGTATGGGGAGGTTGGGGGGGCGGACTTCACAGTGTGAGGGGCTAGAAGTCTGGGGGAGGGGCCGGGACCCTCTTCAAAAATGGCTTCCTTAGTTATGCAGCGTTGGTCCAAGGCTGGCCGCAGTTATCGGGTCCCCGTGTCTTGGGGGCCCACGCAGAGTTGCCTTTCACTCCCATGAAAGGCCCAGAACTCTCTGAAAACGTTTAGGAAAGTCCAGTATCAGTGATTGGGGATTATTCCCCATGTGGGTTATGTAACCTCTCTTGTCAATGGAGGTCATATTTCCTGGGGCTAGTTGTTTTTTCCTTTCCCTGTCGAAGTCCTTACCTGCTGCTCAAATCCCAGAATTACTGTGAAGAGGCAAGTGTGTGCTGGGGGTGGATAGTGGTGCTGGTCTGGAGTCCCCAGGACCCCAGTTCAAATGCTGACTCAGACCCTAGCTAGGGCTAGCCTGAGTTTCATTCACTTTCCTCATCCATAAAATAAGGCTATGGGACTCCACGGCCTATCAGGTCCCTTCCAGCTTTAAATCTGCGACCCTGCTCTTGAAATTTTTACATATATATATATTTATGTAGATTTATATATTTTATATAGATTTATTTATGTAGATTATTATGTAAATACATATAGATTCTATGGAAATGACAGGAGTTGTTTTTGTGTTCAGCATCATTAGTCTTTTCCACTTTGAAGCTTGGATTTGAATCCCAGCCCTGCCACTTCCTAGCCAAGTCATATTCGCTCTCTGGGACTCAGTTTTCCCGTGTGAAATGAAGGGATGGAGAAATTGTGACCAAAAGAAAAGTGACTTTCCAGGAAGTGGTTTGCAGAGATAGGGGACCAAGGTTCGAAGCTTCCCTCTCATGTTTTCTACCTGTGATGTTCACCCATTGTGTTACTTCAATTTTCTGTAAAATGAGAAGTTTGAGACTAGATGGTTTTTGCGACTCCCTTACTGCTTTACTTCCATGAACTGATATAGTCCAGGGTCATATTTAAGCTTCTAAGTGTCAGGACTTGAACCCAGGTTTCTTGGGTATTTTGACTTCTTTCACACCATTTGTTATTAAATAGCCAGTGGAGATGTAGGGTTTTCTCTTATTAAATAAAGGTCCCCTCTGTCCTGGTGGTAGAGAAGCAGAACCCAACAGTCCTGCCCCTTGGAAGCCAGAATATCAATACAGGAGAGACCCCCTGGCTCTGAGGGGTGTGGGGCTGAGGCCCTTGTTCTTAAGATGCTTTCCTGGCCTGGGAACCACCAGGGCAAAGGCAGCAGGGAGCCAAGTCTGATTAGAGTGTAGTCTCGTTGAGAATGGCTGGATCTGGAGCTTGTTTTTAAAATCCTCGGGGGCTCCAGCCTCCGTTTGTTTGGACCTTGAGAGAGAAAGGAAGGAGCAGTTCTTTTAAAAGATGGCCAGACTGCTGGTGGTCCAGGCTGTGCCCAGGCTGGGGCCCAGGGGAGCACCTGTTGCCTCCCGGCGGGTGGTTGTTAAAAACCAAATTTAGCAGGATGTGATGGAACTTGATGCTCCGGGCCTGCGCAGGCCAGCTCAGACCACTGAGCTCTTCCCCTCCTCCAGCCTGAGAGCCTTGACAGGAGACGGGATTGGAGCAGCTTCTGGCCCCCGGGCTGCCTCTGGTGGGAGGGAGGAGGGACACAAAGTGCACACAGCCCTTCCCAGATGCCCAAAGGATTGGGAGGAGAGAAGGGCTTCCTATATTAGTGCTAGGAGTGAAATGTAGGGTAGTAGGAGGGGCTTGGGCCCTGAGGGGAGGCCCTGGACATCATAGTATCTGGGGGGCTTGGGTCTCCAGACTCGTTCCTCCTGCCTGCCCAGCCTTTGCCTTTGGCCCTGGATGGTCCCAGAGACCTCCCTTCCCCACTCCTCACTTAGTGAATCACCCTGGGTGGAGGCCTGTGGCTGATGGGGGAATGGTGGTCATGGGGGTGCTTAGGAGTTGGTCCTCGGCCCGGTTCAGGGGTTACCTTCAGGTAAAGCAGGGTCTGCCCAGCGAGTCGCCCTTCAGAAGATGTGGGCCAGGCTTGGGTCTGGAAGGAGTCCAGCACTTTAATTGCATTAGATCTTGTAAGGAAAGGCGGGGATCAAACCAAGCCTGTGGAGACCTGTCTTGCCAGAAGGCCCTTGTGGAGGCTGCAGAGGCTGAGTTTGGGTTGTGGGGCTGAGGAGCTAAGGCTCTGAAGACCTGCGGGGAGGAACCTCTAGTTAGGCTGAATCGGCAAGCATTTATTAAGCACCTACTGCATGGAGGGAATCTCCCCGGCCCCAGCCCTGGGGGTTTGGAGGGGGGACTGCCAGTGTCTCAGGCTGTGAGGTTGCTCCCCTACACCAGGCCCTCCCTGCCCTTCTGAGCAACAGGGAGGGGAGCGGTATCTGGGAGATGATCGGCTCTCTAGTCTCTGGCCCTGTGTGCTTGGGGACCCTCCCAGTGAGAGCAGATGGCCAATACCTCCCTCCGCTATCTCTCTGCAGCAGCTGGCCCCTGCTGGCTGGGCTCAAGGGGGAGTGGAGGGCCCCGGGCGTTGCTAGGGAGAGGCTGTTTGGGGCTGCACGGGACTGGGGACAGGGCCTCCCGTGCCGGGAATGAGGCTTCCGGCTCCCCTTCTGAGGGGAATATTTAAAAAAGGCTCCTTTCCCCCCAGACCAGATCCAGGAGCACGGCTGACTGCTCTCCTTATGCTGCCCTACTCAGTCTGGATCCTGGGGATTTATAAAGCGGCTTTATTAAGGCCTAGGAACCAGGAAAGGAGGCTTGTCTGAGGGAGGCTCATTTTAGGGGGAAGAAGGATGGAGCTGGGGCAGGAGCTGTCGCTTCTATCCCACTTGAGAAACTCTAGAAGCGCCTGCCATATGGTAACTCACTTGATCCAGATTTGGGACAGCTTGTATGTGAGCAGTGGAGAAGGAAACGGCGAAGGTTGGAGAAGGAAATGGCGAAGGTTGGAGAAGGAAATGGCCAACCGCTCCACTATCTAAAAACCCCAAATGAGGTCACAGAGTCTGACTTGACTGGAAAACGACCCAAGGTTTAAGTAGATCAAAGTCTAGTTTATCATGACTGGAGAAGGTCTGAAAGAAAGAAAAGTAAAGCTGGGATTGTTGCTTGCAGCTTGTGGAGGGCCTCTTACCAGGCTCAGGAGTTGTACGTTTTATTCTTGGGCTCAAGATTGAACAACTTTATGGAGAAGGGAAGGGAACTAGAAGCAAAGAGACTGATTAGGAGGTTTTTGAACTGAGAAACATTTAAGTGCCTATTGTGTGCCAAGAACTTTAAGTGGTAAAGATGCAAAGACAAAAGTAAATTGATGATATGTACACCCAGAATAAATGTAATTGTAAAATAATTGTAAATAAGTAATGGGAGGATAAGAGTACTAGGAAAGGCTTCATGTCAGAGTTTTGTCGTGTGTGTGGTGTCTAGTATTTAAGAAGCAGAACCTCAGAGTTGCTTTAATTTGCATTTCTCTAATTATTAGTGATTCGTAGCTTTTTTTTTTTTTTCTCTCACATGATTGTAATTCTTCCTTTGAAAAGTGCTTTTGACTTTCCATCAAAACGGGAAGTATCTCTTGCTCTCATAAATTTGTTCCTTATGTATTTGGAAAGGAGATGTTAGAGAAACTGACTACAAAGATTTTTTTCCCCCATACTTTGTAAATGAGGTTTCAAAGGCCTTGAACTAAATTGTGTGAATAGAGAGAAGGGATTAAAGAATTTGTGTTCCTCATATCAAGAGGATTGACAACTGTTTATACTGTGGAGGGGGTGGGTGTCTTAAGGGTGATTTTGAACTTTTAGCTGTCTGGAAGAGAGTGAGGAAATAGAGCAACTTAGTAGGGGGTAAGAGGTAGGGAGGTTTACGTAGAAGTTATTACCAAAAAGTTGTATAAATTGAATTTCAGTGTTCCAGAGCAACTGATGATTTAAAATGCCTCAGTTTGCTTCTCTGTAAAATGATTACATTGAACTAGTTTTCTGAGATTCCTTTCATGTTTATGTCTGTGAAATAGGGATAAAATCTAGCTTTGAGCTGCTGTGAAGAAGATTCTTGTAATTTGTTGGTCCTAGGAGATGGAATTACTGCTATTGTACTTTTGCTCTGCTTAAAAAAGGAATTTCCCCTCGCTTTCTTCAGTAATCTGTTTTGTGAATTCAGACTTTCTCTAAGGTTTAAGGGGACAAAGAAGGGCTTCTTTGAGGAACCAAGAGCTCCTGTATAGATCCAAGATGAAGAATGGTTTTCTAGGTGGTGGGAGAACCCATGTTGGCTCATGCTTTTCCTCCTATCCTAGCACCCAAAGGCACTAGGAATTGAATCAGTAATAGGATAGGGAAGCCCCCAAAACTTTGGGTTACATTGAGAGAGGAATAAAAAGATGGTAATGCTCAACATGTTGCCATTATCCCACCACACTTATTCAGTGATGGACGCCATGGTTTGGGAAGACTATTGATAAATTGCAGGGTCACTATGCTGATGGAGGACCTTGAGTCTATGCCGTAAGGATGAGAGTAATTTGGAGGAGGGGAGACCAGGGTCCAAGGATGGAATGAATTGCCTGTGATGTAGATGCCGTGGGTGGGAGGTGCTGTATAATCAGAAAAACTTGCCTCCAGAGGGCTGAAACTAGGGCTCATACCCAGCACAGCAGGGAGACCCAGGGTGGGAGAGCTTAAGTGTGGAACCCACAAGGAACTCATTGATGGTAATTATGAAAAGATGAGTTGGTCAAGAACAGGGGAACAACCCAGCTTCTGCCAGAATTCTCAGCATGCCAGGAGAAAGGGGAAACTCAGCACACTGGGGGGTGGTCTCAGTTGGCTTGGACAAGATTCGCATAAGATCGCTGGCATGGGCGGCTTGCCATCTAAATTCCTGATAGATGGGATTATGGTTCTTGTTCAGTCCTTTCAGTCAAATCCAACTCATCATGAGCCCAGTGGCTTTTTCTTGGCTGAAGTAGAGGAGTGGTTGGCCATTTCCTTTTGCAGATCATTTTATAGGAAACTGAGGCAAATGGGTGTGTGATTTGCCCAGGGTCACACAGCTGGGAAATGTCTGAGGCCATATTTGAACTGTGAGTGTTGTCTGAGGTTGGATTTGAACTTGGGCCTTTTCTGACTCCAGGCCCAGTGATCCATCCACAGAGTCACCTCACTGTAGCAGAGAAGCATCAGTGTGAGGGGTTATGGTGCACATCGGAATAGCAGCTGGAACAGGAGACTTAGAACACTTGGGAAGCTGCATTCCCAGTCATAAGACCCAGGTTCAAATTGTGTACTTAATAAAAGCTTTGCTGATTAATTCATTGACTAATCTAGGAGTCCCACCCTAGTTAAGGGGAAGGGAGACCTCTTTCTGGAGTATTGATTAAAGACAAAAACAAACCTCAAGCAAGGATTAGATGAAGGTTTAGTTCTATCCCCTCCCAGCGCAGTCAAAGGCTGGCTGTCCACTTGTCCGAGCAGGTTCTTGCTTTGAAGTGTGATTTAGATGCAACCTTTTATTGGTACCTTTTAGCTCTGAGATTGTGTCTCTGTCCAGTGAGCGTTTACTGTGCTGAAAGTGTGGGGGAGAGAGACTGGAAAGAATAGCATCGCCTGCCCTCCAGGAGCTTAGTCTCTCGGGGCATTAGCAGCCTGCTGGGGTGGCAGGATCAGCCAGCAGGGCTTGGTTTCTATTGGGGAGGAAGGAAGAAAGAAAGATTGCCCCGTTTCATCATTTCCATGGGTGGGGATGAGACTGCGGTCAGGACCAGTAACCACATCAGCCAGGTTTCCTCCGAAGTCCCAAAGATATCCCTGTGTCCTGTCTCCTGCTGAATGAGCGATTTGTTCTGGGGGAAAGGGAGGAGTAATTCAGATGGCCTGATTAATGACCCCGCCTCTCTGCTGGTCTGGGGCAGAGGACTATGGTCAGAGGCAGAGCCAGAGAGGGAAGATATTTGTGGGACCAGTGTCAGAAGTAGGAGGGGCGTTCTTGGTAATGTTGGGAGGGGCCGATCTAGGGGTGCTGATCCAGAATCTTCTTAAGATACTCCTCCCCCATTTTATATCATTTACAGAGGAGGAAACTGAGGCAAATGGGAGTAAGTGATTTGCCCAGGGTAAAGGATGCCCCACCCATGTTCTTCAGGGCTTCTGGTCTAATAAATGAGACCAAATGTCTTATGAATGAACTAAAATGTAAGTTTATTGCAGACAAAGGATTTTGTTCCCCTTTTTTGGTCTTTCTAGGGTAGTCAGTGTAGTGGAGAAAGTCCTCAATCTGGGACCAATGGTCTGGATTCATATCTTGACTGACTTTTATTGTCCTTATAAGCTTGACCAAGTTGCTTGACTGATCTGGGCCCCGTTTCCTCACTGTAAAAAGGCGGGGCAGGTATAGGTTGGACCTCTAAAGGCTTATGTCTGTGTGATTTAATGATCCCCCTTGTACCTGATGCATCATAGGCGCTTAAATGATGGTTGGATTGGGAATAAACAACAGTGTGGTATATTCAGGGAAAGGCTGTTTGAGGGAGTACAGCCCCTGTTTCCTCATCTTTAAAAAGGGGGCATATATGGGTTGGACCTCTAAAGGCTCTTGGTCTGAGGTGTATATGATTCAGTGGTCCCCCTTGTACCTGATGCATCATAGGTGCTTAAATGATGGTTGAACTGGAATAAACAGTGTGTTGGATTCAGGGACAGGCTGTTGTTTGAGTGGGCATTGCTGTGGCCTATGTTCAGTGCTAGAGCAGCCCGACAGGGGGGAGGGTACTCTGCAGCCCCTTTCTTTGGGGGAGTAGTTACAGGCCAAGCAGAAAATGTCTTGGAAGAGGGAGGGCCAAAGGTCCTTATTCAATCAACAAACATTGATTAAATGCCTACTGTGTACCCGGGTGTTAAGGATTCAAAGACTTGCATGAAATATTCCTGCCCTCGAGGAGCATTAAGAAAGAGCTGGGGGCACTAGAAAGACCTCCCCTAGCAGGTTGGCCATTGCACCGAGCATTGCTCCATCCTAGGCTGGCCCCAGACTCTCCATTGTGCCCTCCCAGCCCCATCCTTTGGCAGGCTGGGGCTGTAAATGTTCCGGTCGGACCATTTCGTGCATCCTCATTCTCCCAACTCCTGGCCTGCGGCGCCGGCAGAAGCCTGGGGTACTCTCCTCCCCCCATCAGCCCCGAAGCTCTCAGTGTCATTCATGACCAGCCATTACTCACCGGGGGACAGAAGCCTCCCTCGAGTCCGACCCGGGGCTCCTGTTCTTTTTGAGGGTTCAGCTTTTTCCCCCATAACATTCATAACTAGCTGCCTGGGAATGCGGGGGCTCTCCTTGGCCTGGGCCTGCTTAGCAGGAAAGTAAGAACAAGTTGCCCAAGGCTTAGTTTAGTGAATTATTTTGTTTGTGAGCCTGTGCATATATATACATCTATTTCCATGTATATACTGTCAAGGATGTCGTAACTTTATGCAGAATCATCAGGAGTTTTGGGTTCCCGTTCTCCAAAATGCTGACCCTGTCTGAAATGACAATCATATCTGAGAAAAAATCAGTTAAGAATTTCTTTTCTTCTATTTCTCTTCTTCCCCCACTAAAAAAGAGCAACCCTCCCCAAACCCTTGTAACAGCTGTGCATAAAAAAGAATAAACACCTGCATTGGTCTGCAAGTGTGCATCTCGTGTAAAGGTTGGACCTCGAAAGCCTCTTAGTCTTAGATCTGTGTGATTCAGTGGTCTCCCTCGTACCTGACGCATCATAGACGCTTGAATGATGGTTGAATTGGGAATAATCAGTGTGTTGGATTCAGGGAAAGGCTGTTTAGGGTGTACAGGCCTTGTTTCTCATCTGTAGAAAGTGGGCTTTTGTCCTTGTTGGGGTTTTTGTGAGGCAGTCGGGGTGAGTGAGGGGCCCAAGATCCCACAGCTAGGAAGCATCAGGTGTCCTGAAGGCAGGGCCCCCTTGCTCTGTCCACTGCTCCCCCAGCTGCCCTTGGTGCACCCCGGCATCCAGGTGCACTGCTTGGAGCTGCTGGGACTAGAGAATCATTTCAGTCCGTCCCCCCGTTTTACGGATGGGGAGACTGAGGACAGATAGTTTAAGGACATTGGCTCAGGGTCACCTTGGTAGTAAGAGACGGCTGGGATTCCAGCCCAGACCCAGATTCGTTGCCCTTTCTACGGCACCAGGTGCTGTCTCTTTTTACCTCGATCAGCACATGGCTGTCTGCACGTAGCATCTGGCATTTTTGTGTTTGGGCCCGAGAGTTTGAGGAGGGCCCTCCTGGGGGTGGCTCCCGGCACCTAGGGCTTGGGAGGGGCCATGGAAAGAAAGGGGGGTGGGGCAGAGATGCCAGTAGAATGCCCAGCTGGCATCTGGCTGCTCCTGCTGCCAGGGTCCCTGGGCCTGACTCACCCTCGCTGTGGCACTGACCTATAATTTTCCTGGCGTCTCCCATTAAGGAAGCATTGAAGTGGGCTGTTCCCACAAAGCTGGGGAGGCTGCTTGGGCTGGTCCTCCCCTTCCATTGTCAGTCCTCCTCCCTCTCTCTCTGGGGGTCTCCTTATCGCTCCTGGTTTCAGGATTCAGGCAGGCTTCCTGTCTGGGAGCTGGGGGGTGGGGCTTTTCCAGAATCCGCATCCACTGACCACCAATGGTTTTCTGTTGTCTTTCAGGAGGTGGCCAGCTCTGTGTACCTGGTTATGGAGGTGAGCTCTCGGTGCTGCTCCAGTCACCTGGGAGAACAGGGATGCATTAAAGCTGAGATTAGGAGGAGCTGTCGGGGGAGGAAGGGAGGGGGGCCTTAGCACAGATCTCGGCGGGCCTTTAAACATGGGGGTCAGGGCTGGGGAGGGGCCTTAGAATGGGGGGTGTGGGGGCTGGGGGGGCTTAGAACAGGGGGTATCAGCATCCTTAGAACAGGGGGTCAGGGCTGGGAAAGCCCTTGGAACGGGGTCAGGGGTGGGGGGGCCTTAGAACAGGGGGTCAGGGCTGGGGGGCTCTGGGGAGTTTTGCACTTTTTCGTGACTGTCTGATGTCACTGTCTCTTTCAGTACTGCAATGGGGGTGACCTTGCTGACTACCTGCACTGTGAGTAACAGGGGAGCGCTCCCACACCTGGGGAGGTGCAGAGGGGGCTTGCTGAGGATTGCCCTCAGCCACTGTTAGGCTTTACCTGGGAATGAGGTAGTCGGGAGTGGGTCCAGATCCTGCCCTGCGCACTCTGTAACTGCGGCCCCAGACGAGCCATTTCCTTCGTACTTAGATCTCCTAGCGCTGGCCTCCCGGCCTTGTGGGGCTGTCAGGGTGTAGTCGGGATGATCCAGATTCGGATCTGTCCTGGGTGCTGTGCGACAAGTCCCTCTGCCTCAGTTTCCTCATCTGTAAAAGGGGCACAGTCGCAGCATCTATTCCAGGTGGTCGTGAGGGTCGGCTGGATCAGTGTGACTGAAACTGCGCTCCTCCCTCGGCCAAGGAGAATACAAGGAGGCCCCAGGCCGAGAGAATACGTTATTAAGAAGTTAATTCCTGGCCATCCCGAGAGGGCAGGGAATGCCTTGGGGTCCGGAGCGATGGGGTCACTCTCCCGGCCCCAGTGGGGTCAGTGGCCCTGAGGCTGCAGCCACCCCCTCCAGCTCTCCTTTGGGAGCCCCAAATAAAGCAGGGAGGCTCTCCCAAGGCCGGGGCCGCTCAGAAGGGCTCTGGCTTGCTCTTGCCCTGACAGCTCTGGTGAGAGATGGCTTGAGGCTTCGGGGGGCTCCCAGGCCGCGGGGACATTGGGGGGTGCAGCGGGCAGGAGCGGGGAGCTTCCAGCAGGCCTAGAACGAGAGCCAGAGGCCTGCAGGGCTTGCTGGAGACCACGGAGCCCTTCTGCTGTGCTGGGGCAGAGCCAGCTCCGAGCTTGCTCGCCTGGACTCCCAAGCATCTTGGTTGGAAGACCCTGACCAGGATTAGGCTGCCCCAGAAATGGGATTGTGGCTGGAGGAGGGACAGAGCAGGGAAAGCACTTGTCCAGGTGCCGGCTGAGGCTGGGATCCTCATTCCTAGTCCCAGACCCCTGCGGTGTCCGGCCGGGCTAAACATTAACTGCAGCCCCCTCCCCCGGGGGTCAGAGGGCATCCACTGGGGCCACGGTGCTCCCCACGGACCCAGACACACAGGGTCTGTAAATAGGTGGCGGACGGCGGGCAGACAGGACTGGTCTGGCCCGCCCTCGCCCCCCAGCCTGTTTACTGCTCTCGCTGACAGCTGTCTGGAAGGCCCGTCTGAGCCTGGGACCGTGACCTCAGCTGGGCTGATAACCGCAGGGGCTGCTCCCGGGCCGGCCTAGTGCCCAGGAGGCCCCCGGGGCCGCAGGGGCTCTTCCTCTGCAGCCTTATCTCTGGGAGGATCGATCAGGGCCAGGCCCGCTGCCGGCTCCTTGGGCGGTGCGATGGAAGGAGCGAGGGCCGGACTGTGGTCTGGGGATGTGCCATGTGGGCCTGGCTGCACATCCCAGCTGTGGGTGCCCATGCGTGCATCTCACAGGCTGCTGCCCCCGTGGGCAGATGACTTCCTGCTCTGGCCTTGGGTGTTCTCATCTGTAAAATGGGGGAAGGAATCCCTCCCTCAGCTGATATGCACGAGAGAGCTCGGTGGCCGGAGGAATCCTCCTTGGACCGAGTTGGAGGAAGGGCCAAGTTTCGTTTCTAGGTAGCCCAGAGTTAGAACTCTAATGATCTGGGATCAATTCCTTCATAATCCGCTTTTGCAGTTTCCAAACTTTGACTAAGCCCCTATTTCTGTTATAAGGGAGTCTGGAAAGAGGTCGGTGGTGGGGGAATGCTGTGATGTGGCCCCCTGCTTCCGCTGCTGGCCAAGACCCCTGGTGAGGGATGCTGTGCCCGACTAGGGAAGATGTCCTGCAGGCCTTTGGGCCCAGAGCCGCCCCTCTGGCCTCAAGGTGTCAGACCCACACCCATACACACGCCTGATTTTTGTTGAGGGTTTTTTTTTCCTCCTGAGTCCTAATAGTTCCGGTTTCTTTGGAGGGTCTCTTGGAGGGAGGAGGAATTGTGGGAATTTATTCTTAACCCTGTGTGTAATTTTTGAGGGAAAATTTTTGTTTTTTGTTTCTATGTTGTTTATCTCTTCCTGTATCCCTATGTCCCTTTTCTTTGAGAGCCCATTCTTTATAACAAAGAAAAAAAATTTAAAGTTGAAATTTAACCAGAACCAACGAATCATCTGATGTTGGCTAACATGTCCCTACATTTCATGGACCCCTACCTTGAGATCTTGTACCATGAGGATGTTTTTAAATAAATTTCTTAGTTCTTTAATTCTAGTGTTTTTATGAAGTTAAATATTGCAATATACAAAGAACTAAAGAGAATTGCATATGGAATTATGAAATTGTTTTTAGAAAGTGTACATTAACAAAGTTTCATGCTTGTGTATTTATATATGTGTGTGTATATATATACAATGAAATATTGTATAAATATGCATTTTATATATACATACAGTATACAATATATATTATGTGTAACTCACGTATATATATAATATGTGTGTATCTATCTATATTTACACACACACACACACACACACACACACATTGGAGAGAAAGAAATCAATGAGAGGTTGGAGAATTGTTCAGGAGTGTTTTCCTGGCCTTAGTCCAGAAGGTGGGGTGTTGTCATGCTGGGTGAGCCCCAGAAACAAATTCATGAGGGTCATTAAACAAATCTATAGGGAGACAGAGCCGGAAGTCAGCTCTACTCTCCTGGGCAGCCCCAGACCCAGAGAGCAAAGCCGGGGACAAGACTCTGGAGCCCCGGCCTCTACCCTGCAGCTCCAGGCAAGACTCAGTGAGCTGTCTTTTCCTAGGGAATCTGTGGTCCCAAGACCCTAGATACCTCCTGGGATATGTCAGTCCCACTCTGTGGGGCTGCAGTTTCCCTGTCTCTAAGATGAGAAGAGCCATTGATGGGTTGGTTGAATTTCTTTTTCTTTCTCTCCTCTGCCAGCCATGCGGACTCTGAGTGAGGATACCATCCGGCTCTTCCTCCAGCAGATCGCAGGTGCCATGAAGATGCTGCACAGCAAGGGTATCATCCACCGGGATCTGAAGCCCCAGAATATCCTCTTGTCCTATTCTGGGGGCCGAAAGTCCAACCCCAACAACATTCGAGTGAAGATTGGTAAGTGGCCCTTATGACCCAGTTTCCATGTTATTCCTTGAGCAAGAGCGAGAGAATGAGAGAGAGAGACAAGACTCTCATTTATATCTTTGGGCTTTACGTTGTTTCCTCTTATTGGTCCATAAGTATTTATTCAGCACCTACTCCAGGCAGCCAGATGCTGCAGTGGATAAAGCAACAGACCTGGAATCAAGGGGATGAGTTCAAATCCAACATGAAACATTAGCCAGCTGTGTGACCTTGGTCGTGTAATTTCTGTATACTTCATCTGTAAAATGGATATAAGAATAACAGCTTCCTCTCAAATTGTGAGGATAAAACGAGATATTCGTAAAATACCATGCAAATCTCCAATGAAAAGGGGAAAATAATTCTATAATATGATCATTATAATGAAAAATGTGTTCTCTGAAGCGTTCCATTCTCATATCCCATCCTCCCCTTCTCAGCTCTGGTTTTTGGGGCCAGTTTCACAATATCCATTTTCAGTTTGTTGTGTGGCTGTTTCCATTTACATTTAAAGAAGGTGCTAAAAGCAGAATTGACTTGACATTCTCTCCTGGAAGGGATTGGTCCCTGGAGGGAAATCTCCTTCCCCTCCCCCTTCAAACTTGGGCCCATATTGATAAGCTAGAGGCAACCTGCCTCTGGCATTGAGCATTAACCTTGAAATTAGTAAGATCCAAATTCAAAGCCTTAGACATTTGCCATCTCTCTCTGACTCTGAACAAGACATAATCTCTTTAACCTCAATTTCAGATGGGCATAAACCTACCATATGTGATCTTGGATAAGTCTCTGAATCTCAGGTCCTCAGTTTCCTGATCTGTAAAAATGGGTTCAGAAACTCATCCTAAATCTTGATTTGGGATCATAGATCTGGAGAAATTCTCTCATTTTGGAGAGAAACTGAAGCCCAGCGGGGTGGGACTAACTTGTTCCAGGAGGTATCCAAGGTCCTGGGACCACATGGACTCCCTGAGAGAAAGGCAGCCCTCTGGGCTGTACCTTTTTTCCCAGCTGCCTGGTGGAGCTGAGGTAGGCAGGGTAGAGGCCAGGGCCCCAGAGTCTTGTCCCCAGGTTCCCTCTCCGGGGCTGGGGCTGCACAGGTTAATGGGTAACCGAGCCAAGAGCAGAGCTGACTTCCGGCTCTGTCTCCCCATAGGTTTGTTTAATGAGTTAGTTCCCCTAATGAGTGCAGGTGGGGTCATCTGAGGCCGTGCTCAGGTGTGAGCCAGGCTCTTATGACTTGTGGGGGGGTGTGAGGCCCTTGGCCCGTAAGAGCTCTGGGATCCAGGCACTGCAGACTCCTGCTGGAAAGAATTCCCTGGTGTCTCCCCCTCTCGCTCCTAAACAGTGGAGGGGCCCTCAGAAAATAATCTCCAATTTTCTTTCCAGAGGAGAAACCTAAGACCCTCAAAATGGAGGATTTCCACAGTCTCCTGGGTGGAAACTGGCTCCCTGGGCAAGCAGCCAAACTGCCCCCCTGAGTCAGGAAGCCCTCTTGGGTCCAATCTAAGTTTCTTGCTATTTCTTTCATTGTGGGAAAGCTGTAGCATCAGTGATGGAAAGGGAAGGGAATATGCATTTATTAAGCTCTTCCTATGTGTCAGGCTCTTTGCAGATATTTTCATTTGATTCTCACAACTACCCTTCTCTGAAGAAGGTGCTGCTGTTATCCCCATTTTATCACTGAGGAAACTGAGGCAAACAGAGACTTTCTTAGGGTCACAGAGTTAATAAATGTCTGCATTTGAGACTGGATTTGTCTGCCTGACAGCAAGGCTAACATTGTGTCCATTGTGCCCCTAGCCAGGGGAGGGGAGTGAGGTTTATGGGAGGTCCAGCTCTGCATTTTACTTGGAACTGAGTGAACCTGTCTGTAAACCGGGAGAGAAGGATTTTCAGCATCTTGTTACGGTTTATGCCAGACCCTGGGGGCTACTGAGACAAAAGAAAATCGTGTGCCCTCGTGAAGCTAGAGTTCTGTTGGGAACAAGTTAGTACAAAGAAGCACTTTTTTCCTATTTCCCCCAACTGACCCTGATCACATGTAGCTAAGAATGAGGCGGTCCCTGAGGTCCAGGACCCTCGTGGTCAATTGTGCCCAGGACTCCTTCCTGGCAGAGAGACAGAGAGAAAGAGAAACAGGAGAGGGAAGAAGAAAGGAGGGAAGGAAGAGGAGAGGAAGGGAGAAAAGAAAAGCCGTTTTCTTTGGCTGCTAGAGCCTTGGTAGGCCATCTGGCTCAATCAATGTCTTCTTCCCAGTGGTCTTTGTGTGTGTCTCTGGAAGTGTGATAGTCTGTGTCAGTAGTTGGACCCCTGGTCAGTATTCTAATTTTCAGTGTCTTAGGATGAAGGGAGTTGAAAACAAGCAAGGTCTTTGCATGGTCAGTCCTGAATTCATTTTTCTGTCTTTGTCATAGCTGATTTTGGATTTGCCCGTTACCTGCAGAACAACATGATGGCAGCCACGCTCTGCGGTTCCCCCATGTACATGGTGAGCTCTGTTCCTGTCCTCCCCTTTCCCTCCCATCCCACTGCATACATGCATCACTACATATGTGCAAAAAAGAAGTAACATGTGTCCCCACGCATGTGTATGTACACATAATGGATAAGGGTTCTCTTGTGCACATAGAGAAACACTGTGCTTACACATGTGCATATACATATACATGTGGACAGTAAAATAGCTCATAGCTTTAATTAGGGAGAGCCCACTGCAAGTCATACCTGTTGGTATTGTTGGTGGTTGGCATTGTCTTTGATGCTGGGATTCATAAATGGAAATCATTCTTCTCAAGAACTTTACACTGTTTCTAAGTTTCTGTTAAATATTGTGCTTTAGTTTGAGTTCCTACTTAGCCTTTGTCTTTTTTTCAAGAATATTTAATAATCCTATTCCATTAAAGAGCCATTTTTCTTCCCTTTAGGATTATACTTAAATTTTCAAAATGAGTTGTTCTTGATTCCAAGCCCTTCCCTGCACTCCTCTATTTCTATATATATCTTTATATACCTACGTATAGTGAGAGTCTTTCTCCCCTCAGTTTCTTTTTTTCTTGGTCTCCTTGTATTACTATGTGTATATAAGGTGACAGATAATCTCACCTTTTTTTTTTTCCCTTCCACGCTCTTTTTTTACATATAGTAGAAGCTGCCAAGTCTTGAATGATCTTGATTGGTTCTTTGGTACTTGAGCTCCTTTCTAGTTGCTTAAAAGAGTTTTAAATTCTGAATTTTGGTTATGACATTCCTGGGACTTGTCTTTTTGGTGATTTAGCAACTTATTGGCAGTTTTTTTCCTATCTTTATTTGCCCTCTGATTTTAAGAAAGTTGGACAGTTTTAATTGATTTTTTTGAAATAGAGTGAGAGATTTTTTAAATCATAATTTTGAAGTAGTCCAGTGATAAAATTATTTTTCCTTAACCTATTTTCTAGATCAGTTGTTTTTGATATATGTCTGATAGCCTACATTTCAGTTTTGTTTGAGACTTGTAGATTCGTGTAATTATTGGTTATCGATTGGTCTGTTTTTAGGGATTTCAGTTTTAGGTAAGGTTTACTACTTTGTCTAATTTCATTTCTTTTTTCCCAATGTTTGTATCTTGTATTTCATTATTTTTCTCGCTTTACTTTTTGTATTTGTGTAGTCCTTGTGGAAAATCCATTTTCCTTTGAATCTGCCTATGCTTGTCATGAAATTAATTCTCTCTGCAAGTTGGATTTTGAAGTATCTCTGGACTATAGTGGTCTGGGTTCTTTGGTTCATGTATCTCTCCAAGCCTTAGTGTTTTTTTTTTTTGTTTGTTTTGTTTTGCGCATGCACATGTGTGTGTTTCTTTACAAATTTATTTTTAGTAGTTAAAACAAATAACAAAAAACCAACAATTTTTTTGCATACCTCTTTAAAAAATAAAAATATAAAAATAAAATTTAAAAAGCCTTTTTTTTAATTGAAGCTTTTCATTTTCAAAACATGCAAGGATAATTTTTGGCCATTGACCCTTATAAAACTTTGTGTTTTAATTTCCCCTCCTTTGCCCCACCCCCTCTCCTAGATGGCAAATAATCAAATATATGTTAAACATCAGCCTTGGTTCTTGAAGTGGGGCTTTGTGCTAAGGCCAGGCTCCGTTGTCTGCTGTGCTTTTGGGGTGATCACCAGGCTTCCTGCACTGAGCCTCATCTCTCAGGGCTTTTACCACTTCCCCACCTAGACCTACAAACTCTCTGATTCTAGCTGCATGTCGCCCCTCTGCGGGGTTTCCAGAGCCTGTGCTGTGCTTTTCCACCCAGTGGGGGTTTCTCAGAGAGCCCTCAGCTCTTCTTTTTCTCAGACCCCCGTGAATCCTGCAGACTTTGGGAGGCTGTTGGTTTTGTGGCCTGAGGGTGGGCACACTTTTGCCATCTGAGTCCCTCAGCTGCAGAAGCCTCTGGGGTGGAAGAAGTCACTTGGTTTCAGTTTCACAATCATCACTGTTTAGGAAGTGTATGGTTTTTCTGTCTTTCGTGACAGGTAGGTGGTTTTCCTGCCTGCTTTTCAGGCAGCCCATCAAGTCTCCATCTGATAGTGTTTCTCAGCCTTCTCTTTCCCTTCCTCCTCCACCTCCTCGACTGTGGAAGGAGACTCTGGTCCAGCTCCCAGACTAAGGAGGCCTGTTTTTTCTCTTTGATGCTTTTATCTGAAAGCTCCCTTTAATTTAGAAAAAAATCATTAGAAATTCTCAAGACTGCCCACCCATCCTCATGATCATGACATCTTTGGGGTTTCGTGTATCCTTCAGGGCTGAGAGCCCAGGTTCTCTTTGTAACTGACCCCAACTTAAACCAAACAATTCGATTTTCATGGGAGACAGTGGGGTGTAGTAGAACAGGGTTCAAAACCTGGCTGTACCATCAGCCTCATAAAGGTGGTGCTGGTGGTAATAATATTAGCAGTAATTACAACAATAGATAGTAATAATACTAAGTGCTTTGTAAATATTATTTCACAACAACCCTGGGACGTTGTGTCCTCATTTCACAGATGAGAAAACAGACAAACAAGTTCAGTGACTTGCTCAGGGTCACACAGTTCATATGGATCTTGAGGACTGATTGAATTCAGATCTTTTTATTCCATACCAGTGTGACCTTTAAAAAAAAAAAATGCCACTTTTCTTATTTGAGATCCCTCCAAGATCTCAAAGATTCTGTGATTTCTGAGCCCCAGAGGTAAGGACTTGGTTTGGTGGAGGCAGATCCCACACTGACAAAATTCACACATACTCACATACACATTCTGCATGCAAAACCATCAGGATTGTTCCCAACAATGACATCCCCCCTACCTTTATTTTATGCTTCTGCAAATCCATATACAAGGATAAGGGAGGAGCCCACCCCGATATTCTGGGGCTAGAATTCTGTGAGGTCATGGACTTTCTTGGCGGTAGAAATCCGCTCTTAGCCAATCCTCCAGGGAAAAGGCTGTCCTGTCATTTACTGAACCTGGAGACGTTCACTGTAGGTATCTTATGTCACTATTTGTTTACATGTTGCCTCCCTACCCCCACCATTCATTAGGATGTCCATTCCTGTGGGCTAAGTACCGGGGTTTTCCCCCCTTTTTATCAGCAACACGTGGAAAGCCTGATACATAGTAGGCTTGTGACTCACTTAAAAATATCTTGTGTTCTAACAGGCCCCTGAAGTCATCATGTCCCAACACTACGATGCCAAAGCTGATCTGTGGAGTATCGGAACAATCATTTACCAGTGTCTGACAGGCAAGGCCCCCTTCCAGGTGAGTATTTACGGGAAGAGGTCCTTTTGGAGGCATTGAGCAATTCTGAGTAGGAAAAGGGGAATAAATGCCTTGGCTCGGTGTTCCGTTTTAGTAAATTAAAATAGCTTTTTTTTTTTTGCTCCCTTCATCCCCAATTGTAACAAATAATGCAAAAGTCAAATAAAACAAACTCTTTCCCAAAAGTCCCATCTTGTTTCTGCACTTGGTGTCCATCACGTGTCAGGAAGCGGATAGCGTGTAAAAATCATGAATGTGCTCTGACATTGGTCATTGCTGTTAGATCCCAGTTATACTGTTGACATGTAAATTATTTTCCTGGTTCTGTTTACTTCACACTAGGTCATTTCCCTAATCTTCTCCCAAGTTTCTCTTGAACCATCCCATTTTTTCTTTCCTTATAAAGTCTCTCTTTATCATTTCTTTTTGTAGAAGAATATTCAGTAATTACATTCACGTACTGTCATTTAACTGTACCTCAGTTGATGAGCAGTTTTTTAGTTTCCTTGTCTTGGCTTGAAACACAAGGTTTTGCAAGGGTCAATGGTGAAAAATGATCCTTGCATATGTTTTAAAAGTAAAAACTTCAATAAAATAATTAATAATAATAATAACAGGCATATCTGGCAGGCTTCCAAAAGGATGCTAGTTTTTTTTTGTTTGTTTTTTGCTACTACCAAAAAAACAAAACAAAACCCTGTAAATCTTTTCCTTCTTTGGTATTTTTGAGGTATAGACTAAGGAGCAGTAGTGCTGGATCAGAAGGGTATGTGTATTGCAAGAAGTCAAGGAATGTGATTTAATGATTTAGACCTGTTCATGGCTCCACTAGCAGTTTGTTTTGTTTTTGTTTAATGGGAGTTCAGTTTTTATTTTATAGCCTTGTTAAATGTGTATTCTGTCATTGAAAAGATTCATAAGATTTATGATCTGTTTTATTTATAGTTACCAACTTAGTCTTTTATAATATGGTCTCATGCCTAAGCAGCCACATTTCAACAGTGTGACTGGTTTTTCATGGCCTCTACAGCATATGCCACCTTTATTTCTCTTTATTTATTTATTTGTTTTTTGGATCAGCTTTCTGGATACTTTTGCTTCTGTCAGGCAAAATATCTTGGGGTCTTAAAAGCCACCCTCAGTTTCTAAGTACTTCATCTCTCCTTTGGTGGAAAGGCAGATCTGAATAGACCCCATTAATGGTCATGAGGGGGAACCATGAGCCAGAAGAAGAACCTGAACCCCAGCTGAGCTTCCTGCTCCAGCCTGTCAGACTCGCCTCCCAAAGGAATCATCCAGCATTTCCTGAGAGGGAACCTGCTACATCCTAAGTCAGCTCCTTCCTATTGAGAGTGAGGGTCTTCATGGGGAGTGGGTAGAGAGCCACAGGACTATGTCTTGTACAAATGAGATGACTTTAGATGCATCTCTTTGGAATCCTGCCAGATGTGCCTATTGTTGTTGTTATTATTAATAAGGCTTTTTATTTTCAAAACATATATAAGGATAATTCTTCCCCATTGACCCTGGCAAAACCTTGTGTTCCAATTTCACTCTCTTTCCTTCAGCCCTTCCTAGAGGGCAAGTAATCCAACATATGTTAAACATGGTAAAAAAAAATATGCAAATCCAGTATAGTGCCTGTTATTATTTACATTATTTGGTGTTTTTCACCTCCTCCAGGCCAGCAGTCCCCAGGATCTTCGACTGTTCTATGAGAAGAACAAAACGCTACTGCCCAGGTGAGACCCCACCCTTACTTTGCCCCCATCTAACCTTCAGAGTTAGATGATGTCTAAGAGTTGATGGGGTCCAATTGTCCCATTTTACAGAGTCAGGGAGGGGACACTGAGTTTCAGAATGAACTTATCCAAGGTCACAGAAGTCCTGGGTTAAAATGGCCATTTAGTTCCCTGCTTCCTTTTTAAACCGAGGCCCAGAGAGTGGTTTTGTGACTTTTCGGAGCTTCTCTGTGGACTGAGTGTCCACAAGGAGATTTGAACCCAAATCTCCCTTCCTCCCAGCCCAGCACTCTGTAAACACCCAGGGCAGAGCCAAGTTCCCAGCACTGGTACTCCGTGTTCCCTGGCACCATGCTTGCTCCAACCCTTGTAGGTTGACCAATGTGGCTCTGGGCAGAGACATCCAACACGTGGCCCATGTAGCCCAGACCAGATGAAAATGTAGCTGGTGAATGTTTAACAGAACAAATGAAAATGCATAGATGGTAACTGTAATATGTGGTTTTCTAAATCAGTATGTAGCAAGTTAAAAAAAAAGTTAAAAAATAATTTAAAAAAAATCAATATGTAGCCTCCTGGGTTCCCTAGGTGTGGCTCGTGGCCCCTGTTTCTCTTTATTTTTGACACCATTGTCCCAATCCATGGAGTACTCAGCGTTTGTATTAAGAGAAGTTGGGATCAGATGTTGGCTCTGTGCTTGGGCCTAAACTCAGCTTCTCCTTTTGTAAAATGGGGTTGACAATTTTAGCCACTGCTTCCTTGCTTTTTTCATTCATTTTATAAGTAGATAATAGATAAAAGGTAGATAAATAAAGAGATCTATAGCTAGCTATATGGGGCAGCCAGATGGTCGGTCTAGTGAATAGAACTCTGAGCTTGGCGTCAGGTGATTTCAAAGCTTAATACTAGTTTACTAGCTGGGTGACCTTGGATATGTCACTTGGTCCTGTGTGCCTCAGTTTCCTTACCTGTAAAATGAGCTGAAGAAGAAAACAGCAAAGCACTTAAGTATCTTGGCCAAGAATACCCCAAATGGGGTTACCAAGAGTCAGATGTGACTAGAACAAGATACAATATATATGAGATATGAGATGTGATATCTCATAGACACTTTTTTTAGTTGATATATTTGTACCCACAGCATCCCCAGGGAGACCTCCAGCCCCCTGAGACAGCTGCTTCTGGGCCTTCTTCAGCGGAACCATAAAGATCGGATGGACTTTGGTAAGTGGCAGGACAGCCCTAGGCTTTGGGAAAGGAGAGACCAACAGGTCCTCAATCTGTTTATTTCCCTTCTTGTACACTGATTTCCCAGCTGGTGGGGTGAAGATATTGTGGAAATAATTCAATGCCATATTTGTGGGCTAGAATAAAAAGGATGCTCTGAACAGGTTTTTGTAAGCCTCTAGATCTTGACCTTGACCGTTGCCCCTGACAATCCCCCTGACCCCAGCACATGCACATCAGAGTATCACGTCCCCAGCACACCTTGCATGTCACTGGCTCTCCGGGCAGGTAGAGGATTTATTGCCATGGACTTTGTCCTTTCTATTTTTGGAGGTGGGATGGGACACCAGATGCGGAGAAAGATCTTGATTTCCAGGCCGTAGGGTGTTGTAATGCCCTCCATGACCCAATACTTGGTCCATTTTGGGTTTTATTGGGTGCTCTTGAAAGTCCTTCTTTCCTGGAAAAGACCAGGGATTTAGAACGAGAGCCTATTCGGTAAGCACGCATCTTGTGCAAGTTGAGAGGAGCACAAAGACAAAAATGAAATGATGATGATGATAGCTAATTATTCTATGGGCTTTGAGGTTTCCCAAGTCACCAGAGCTAACATTTATATAACACTATGTGCCAGGCTTTGTGCTATGTAAATATTGACTCATTTGATCCTCACAACAACCCTGGGGAATAGGTGCTTTTTATGCCCATTTTACATATGAGAAAATTGAGGTAAACAGGTGAGTGATTTGCCAATCTGCAATTATGTGCCTGAGGCTGGAATTGAACTCATGTCTTTCTGATTTCAGTCTTAACTTTCTGTTCCCTATGGTGCTATCAACTGCCCCATATTCACAAATAGCTGATTTTATCTTCAAAATGATCCTGGGAGAGAAATTACTGATTTTTCCCATTTTTACAGATGGGGCAACTTGAGGCACATAGCATGTCCCGTGACCATATACCCGGTCATGTCTACAACTGGACTGTGGTCTTCTCAGTTTTAAGACCAGGATCCTGCCCACCTAGCAGTGTTAGAGATGGAAGTTGTGCAGGGGAAAGGGTAGATTGTACATCTGCTTCAGAGGGCATTTCTCTGCCTGCCCACGTAGCATGCTGGAGTAGAAGGCGTCCTTGTGGACAGCCTGAGGGTTTTTTATTAATTGACATTTGTAGGTTTGCAAAGTGCTCCCATTTTTTTTTTTTTCGCTGAGACAGTTGGGGTTCAGTGACTTGCCCAGGGTTACAAGCTAGGAAGTGTTAAGTGTTGAAGTCAGATTTGAACTCGGGCCCTCCTGACTTCAGGGCTGGTGCTCTATCCCCTGCACCACCGAACTGCCCCTAAGTGCTCCCATTTTATGGAGGAGGACCCTGAGACAGATAAGGTAAGTCCGCTGCCCAGCATCACAAAATTAATATGAGAAAGAGTTTTTCTGACTCAAGCCCAGTGTGCTATCCTGTAATACCTACCCCCATCCCACATCCCACCTTGGTATGTAATACTGGGAAAGTAGATATCTCGTCTGTGAAATTGGTCTTAGAGTACTTCATGATGCTTAAATCCATAATATTCTGTGGACTGATTGCAGCCACAGAAGGATTTAGGATGAAAAATGAAAAATGCTCAGCTCCAGAGAGAAAGCTGATGGGAATCTGAGTGCAGCTCAAAGTGCAGATTGACTTTTATTTTACTTATTTTTCTTGCTTTGTCTTTGCAATTTGACTAATATGGAAAAAGGTTTTGTCTGATTTCAAATGAATAATTGATATTACATTTCTTGCTTTCTCAGTGGGTGGAGGAGAGAGAGGCAGGCAGGTGGCAGAGAATGCAGAATTCAAAAATTGAGAGGCAGGTGGAAGAAAGGATGCTAAACTAAAAAATTTATTTAAAAAACAAAATTAAAAAAAGATCTTTAAAGCCTCAGAGCAATGAGGGCTGTGATGAATATTCTTCCATTCTGCACATGTATCTTTCATTTCTATTGTTTTCATCTCTCGACATTTTACCACAAAAAGGGTTATAATGAACTCGGGTCTTTATGGCTGTAGGCCCAGCATTCTGTTCCCCACAGTCACAAATAGCTGACTTTATCCTCAAAGTGATCCTGGGAAATGAAGGTGGATGGAGGCTAGGGAAGAACATGGTCCAGCTCATCCACACTGTGTCTAACACATCCATAAGATGCAAAGAAGGAAGGGGAGTGTACATTCTCATACATTTTCAGGAACAACCTTGGCCATTGAATTACATATTCAGTCCGCAGCCTTAGCAAGGACTTGTTAAGTGACTAGTTAAGGGCAGACTTCCTCCTTTCCATTTATGTTGTGTTCATGGCTTTCCCGGCTCGGAGTCAGGGCTTACAAATCTAGATGCAGCTCCTTCCAGTCTTGCCGATCTTTCCTGCTGCTGGCGCAGTAATACTCGCGTTCCCCGGCCATGCTTATTGGAGACCCCACGTTGTCCCTCCTTCTGGCCTCTGGATAAATGGGAACATATCTCCTGGGGAGACCCTGCTCCATGAAGGACAGTAGAGTCCTGCGCCTTCCTCTTTCAGAGGAGGGAACCAGGCCTTGGGGAACGTGCCCAGAGTCGAAGGACTTTGTCTCTTTACAAATCCAAGCCCGGCTCTCTCTTCCCTGCCTTCCTGTTTGCCAGATATGTAGCTCGGGGCCTGGCTTTCCTTGGCTGCCCTGTTAATTCTTCCTTCTCTTCTTTTTTAGATGAGTTTTTTCATCACCCTTTCCTAGACGCAAGCTCCTCTATCAAGAAATGTGAGTAGGGGGATCTCCCCGGGTCCTGGGGCTGGAGCCGGGAGGGGGACCCCTGCTGATGTGCGCCCTCTCTCCTCAGCTCCCCCCGTGCCCATGCCCTCGTACCCCAGCTCGGGCAGTTCTTCCTCCAGCAGCAGCTCTACCTCCCACCTGGCCTCGCCTCCTGTGAGTATGTCCCCAACAGGATCGCTCAGCCCCAAGGGGGGTTAAATGTGCCAGGCAGGGCAGGGGGCCCGTGGGAAACGGGGCATCCCAGGCTCCATCCTCTGAAGGAGGCCGGGTCATGTCCCTTTGTAGAAGTGGGGCCGGCCTCCTGCCACCAGGATTTGGGAGCCGGCTCCCTTCGCTTGCAGAGGGAAAAGCTGGTTTTAGAGCACTTGCTCCCTATGAATTTATAGCCGAGATGGAACTGTCCCAGGTGCTCAGGCAAAAATAATGATTCGATAAGTAGCGGGGCTCTTCCCGAGGCGATCTGGGGCGTCCCTCTGCTTTGGTGCCCCCAATGAGAGCAGACGCCCTGCTTCAGGAAGCCCCCCTCCTCACCAGCCCTTCCCCTCTTTCCCCCTGCTTGGAGCAGTCCCTCGGGGAAATGCAGCAGCAGCTGCAGAAGACGCTGACCTCCCCAGCCCCGGATGCTGCAGGTTTCCTCCACGGCTCCAAGGACTCAGCCGGCAGCAGCAAGAACTCTTCCTGTGACACTGATGACTTTGTCATGGTCCCGGCCCAGTTCCCAAGTAAGACTTGCTATTTACGGCGGAGGGGGAGGCTCTGGACGAAGTTCCTCAGCCGTGTCAGCGTCTGGGAGTTGGGGGGTTCTCTGTATCCTGGCCCTGCCCCGTAGGGGCACAGGGGCCAGGCTTTTCCAAGTCAGGTTCTTGATACATAGAAATGTAGAATGGAACCCAGTCCTTTGTGGAAAGACCCTGGTTAAGGTTGCACAGGTAGTGAGTAATACAGGCCTTTGGGCCCAAATCTGACCTTTTGGGGGAAATTGAGTTCATTTCTCTGCTGGGGCTGGGTTTCATTTGGGTTCTGACACAGAAGCCTGGTCGTTTCTCACCATTTCTGGATCCCAGCTTTGCCCTGGGCTTGTCTTTATTCTCATGTGTTTCCTGCTGTCTGAATGATCCTTGGCTGGGACTAAAGCCTTTCCACTTGCCCCGCCCCCACCCCATCTCTGGGAAGTCCCCATTGCCCACAGGAAGTACCGGGCTTGGATGGAGCCAGCCCGAGCCCCAGGCCGGCAGACAGGAGTTGCCAGTTATGAGCCCTGGCTTCCAGTCCCAAACCCTGGAATTTGGGAGATGAGGTTCTGGTAGAGTAACGGGCCTTTGGGTTCCTCGGTTGCTTTAAGGTTCTTTCTGCTCCCCTCCCCTCCCCTCTCCCCCCCCCAGGCTGGCTGAGTGGGATTGGTAGCCAGGGCGCTGCTCCCATGTATTCAAACCTAGATCATAGGGTCATGATAGTATTGACTTAAATCTGGGAGCTCATCTGGTTCCATTCCGATTCAGTGTTTTTGGCTTCCTTGTGGTGCCCCCGAATGACCCGCTGTGCCATGTGGGTCGGTACCAGCTCAGAGATGGGTAAATTAGACCACCCCATTACGGCCTGCAGGGGAGGGCTCGCGAGCAGATGTATGGCAGGGGTCAGGGGGCGCTTTGGGAATCGGAATCCAATAGTGTTTCAGGCTACCACGGGAAGGGGCTGTCGAGGTTGCAGGGAGAATCCGATGTCTGGGCACCAGAGTCCGCCCGAGTCCTTGTGCCACTGAGCAAATTTTTCTTTATTTAATGATGGCTTTTTATTTTCAAAATCCATGCAAAGGTAGTTTCCAGTATTCACCCTTGCAAAACCTCGTGTTGCAAATTTTCCTCCCTCCCTTCTCTCCTCTCCCCGCCTCCAGAGTGTAGGTAACCCAATAAAGGTGAAACACGTGCATGAATAAGCTTTTCTCTTTCTCCCCGACTAGCGGACTTGCCAGGGGAAGCCGCGGGAGCCAAGGCCCCTCAGGACAGTCTGATGTACAGCGGGTAAGACCCCCTCCCCATTCCTGGCCCCCCCATCCCTCCCGCAGGTGGTCAGGCCCCTGCTTGAAGCCTTCCAGCGACGGGCCCCCCCCGTCCCTTTCTGACCCGGGACAGCTTTCTTCTTGGGGGCCTGGATCTTTATCCCGCCCCCCATCCCTGCGCCTCTGGGGACCCTGGATGTTCATTTCAGGTTGGAATTAGCTTCGTCCCAAGGCAAGGGGTTTTAGATGAGGCGAGGGGAGAGCAGGGAGACTGGAAGCCAGCGCACTTTCTGTCTGGGCTCAGTCGCCAAGTTGCAGCCTGCCCTTGGGAAGCCGAGGGTCCGCCAGCCTGGTGCATCGCCCTGAAGGCTTCTTGTCTTTTCAGGAGTTCCCTGGTCACTTCAGCTGGGCTGGAGAGCCAGGGACGGACGCCTTCTCCCTCGCCCCCTTACAGTGGCTCTCCCAGCCCCTCTGGGTAAGCGGCTTGGGGGGTGGTTGTGGGGTCAGGGGGTTGTCCTTGGCTGGGGGCGGGTGGGAATCCCCTAGAATATGGGAGGACAGCCTCCTGCCCTCGGGGAGTGCCGTCCTGTGGTCCTGCTTTCACTGATCTCCCCATTGGGGTCACATTCTGGGCATCCTGCCATAGTGTCTTCCCACGGCTTTACCTGTACCCCAGAACAGCCCCCCAACTCTGAAGTCTGCTAATAGAGCAGGTTTTATGCCTCTGAATGGGGCCTCTACCCCTGGGGGTGGGGGAAGTGCCAAAGTTCATTCATTCCAGACAGTGTCAGAGCCAGGAATTCCCCAAGCCCAGGAAGGGGGTCAGTTTATGGGAAAAGTCCCCAGGGCTCAGATGTGGAAAATCCCAGATGTGTGTGACCAAGATGAGATCCAGCTGTTCCTGCTGCTGCAGGCTGGGCCGGGATCGGCCCGTGGCATTTCCTTAGAAAAAAGGAGGCTCCCTCTGCTGCCCTCTCTCCTAGAGGGTCCTTTTGAGGGAACATCTGCCTGAGGAGCCTTGGAGATGCATTTATCTCGGTGGCTACATTTCCAAAGGAGCCCAAGCTGCTCCCAGAGGGGGCTGCTCAGGGGAGGAAGAAGGGGGTCTTCCTCATTGCAGCCTCATAACATGTCTCTCTCTCTCTTTTTTAATTTGTATACATATTTTATTTACTATATAGTCAGGGTAGTGTAAAAATTTCTCTTTTTTTTTTTTTTTTTAATAACTTTATATTGACAGAACCCATGCCAGGGTAATTTTTACAGCATTATCCCTTGCATTCACTTCTCTTCCGATTTTTCCCCTCCCTCCCTCCATCCCCTCCCCCAGATGGCAAGCAGTCCTTTACATGTTAAATCTCTCTTGCCTTCTCTCACCCCAGCCGACCCAGCGCTTTCTCCAGCAGCAGATACGGTCCGTCCGTCCCCATCCCCGTCCCCACACAGATCCAGAACTACAGGAGAATCGAGCAGAACCTCCAGTCCCCCAACCAGTACACTCCGCCGACACCACGGTGAGATGAAGATACAATATTAAATCAGAATTAAATTATTCATTAAGTACTAAGTCCTGTTATCCAGGGCCAGACCCGCCCTTCAAGGAGTCTGTATCCTTCTGGGAGGAAACAGTTAATCAGTCAACTTTTACTAATTATCTATTGGGCCAGGTAATGGGGAGATGAAAAGAGACAAAAAATAAAAAGTAGCTGCCGCCCTCAAGGAGCTTTCCGGGCAATGGGGGATGTGTGAGTTCCTCTGTCCAAAGCTAGCCTGTATGTCCAAAGGGAGAGAGCTAGCATTGAAGGGACTCGGGAACTCGTCCAATAAAAGGCGAGGTTTTAGTTGGGCTCTGAGAGCTCGCGGCACACAACCTCCAGGTGTGTCAGAGACAAGCGAAGTTTGCTGCTGTAATTTTGATTAGGGAGGCTATCAGCCGGGGCCCAGGGGACTGGATGGCCCTTGAGCTAAGCCTGCAGTGGGAAGCTTGAAGTCTCCTGACATGGATAGGGTTTGAGTGGTCGTAGTCTCAAAATTCTCAATATTCTTCAACATCTTTTCCACAAATTATTATTAATTAATTTATTCTTTAACACACATTGCTTTATGAATCATGTTGAGAGGAAAAAAATCAAAGCAGAAGGGGGAGAAAAAAGAAGTGAACATAGCATGCATTCAGTCTCCTTTGGGATTGCCCTGGATCACTGAACCGCTGAGAACAGCCAAGTCTTTCATAGTTGTTCATCGCACATTCTTGTTATTATTGTGTACGATGTATTCCTGGTTCTGATCGTTTCACTCAGCGTCAGTTCGTGTAAATCTTTTCCGGGCTGTTCTATAATCGGCCTGTCCCTCATTTTTTATAGATCAATAGTATCCCATTACTCTTCAACGTCCTTGAGACAGTATAGCCTGGAGCTAGAATATATTTGCACTTCTTCCCCAAAAGAAAGAAAATGTGGGGTTCTAGGTTGACCCAGCCCTGTTCATTAGGGGCCTGGAAGGATCCAGCCTGGACCCTCAAGACCTCCCTCTTTCCCTGGGGGACGTGCCCCATGCTGGGCCATGGCTGGGGCAGGATCTCAGTGCCCCTCTATCCCCTCAGGTCCGGCATGGTTCGGAGGTCCAGCAGTACCAGCCCTCTGGGCTTTAAGCCGGGGATCTCCCCCCCATTCTTCCCCGAGCACGGAGCCACCTTTCCCAGAAAGGCTTCTTTGGGGGGAGCCAAGCCGTACAACCCATCTCCTCAAGGTGAGTCCTCTGCCCTCTGAGCTTGGACCCTGCTTGATCTCCCGGCCCTGTCAGGGGGTCCTGGCTGTCTGGGCGTCTTTTCTGACAGACAGAGCTCTGTCTTGGGCATTTTGATACCGTGGTACTCAGCGCTTGCTTTTTGGAACCTTTGAGCCTGGATGGGATTATTCTGGTGTAAGACCGAGGATGAGTGGGTGGTGTGATCTCTGTGGATGGGCTTAGTGAGGAAGCATTCCCCCGAAAGGAGGAGACAGTGAGAATACATAAAAGGCACCTGGATTGGTGGGGAGAAGGAGAAGGGGCTTGCCCAGGTCTCAGAAGGCCCCATTAGAGCTCAGAGTTGGCAGGAAACTATTTCAGGGCTGGGAGGCTGTCAGGTGTTTGTTTCTTCTCCTGCAAAGACACTGACTTTTTGATTGCTGACAGCTGGAACCATCCCAGAGCGTCCAGGGCAGAGCAGAGTACCCTCCCCACAAGGCACCGAGATGTGTGCAATTGGCGGTGGCAGCAGGGTCTCCAGGCCTGGTATGTTTTGGGGGAACTGGGGGGTGTTGAATCTGAAGCTCCTGCCCCTGGGATGGGGAGATACAGGTCCTACCTGTGGGATGGTCCCTCATCTTAAAAGGCCAGCTCTGGGAGGCCATGGTCTTTTCCTTTTTTTTTAAAACTTTTTTTGTGTTCTGAGGCAGGTGATCTGGTAAGTGAAGCTTCTGGACCTCACCTTTCTTAGAAACAAGTTTTAAATGTATCAAATACAGAGAATTACTAAGAAACCAGACATGCCCTTATCCAGATTTTTCAAAAAAACATTTAATGATTTATTATTGTTGTTGTTTTTCTATCTATAAGATCTTATTTTCCCTGATTATATTTAAAAATAATCTGTAACTTTTTTTTTTTTTTTGAGTTCCAAATTTTATCCTTCCCCTCCTCCTTTCATGAGACAGGAAGCAATCTGATATAGGTTATACTTGTGCAATCATGTAAAACATTTCCATATTAGTCATTTTGTGCAAGATCAAAAAAGAAAGTGAAAAAGTAGTGTACTTCAGTCTGTATTCAAGCAACAGCAATTCTTCGGTAGCAGATAGCCATCATAAGTCTCCTTGGGTTGATGTATTGATAAGTGTAACTAAAGTTGTTTTTCTGTCACTGGGTACAGTGTTCTTGTTCCCTTTACATCAGTTTAAAGTAAGGTTTTTACATGTTTTCTGAAATAATCCTGCTTTTTATTTATCCAAATTTTTTTTTCACATGACAAATTAAGAACCTTTGGTCTAATAATTGGCATTTTACAAAGTACTTTATCCATAGATTTAAATTTGGAAGGAATCCCCTCTATTGACATTTAAGCTCAAACCTAAAGTCACACCAGTAATGAGCATTTGGGCTGGGATTTGAACCCAGATTCTCTTACACCAGTGTCAGGGATCTCATTGCTGATGGGATGCCCGAGTTTCTCCCATAAACATAGAAAACTAGTCTCTCCTCCCTTGCAGCTCTTCCAGGTTAAAGTTTTTCTTGTCCCTTCAGCTGATCTTCACAGCGAGTGTTTGGTTCTGGGTTTCCTCCCAAATGCTTGATGCCCACCCAGTTATTCTGGAAAATGTGAATTTCCTTTCTAAAAGAAATAGATACATGCTACTTCTCAGTTGTTCTGACCAAGACCGAGTACTAGGGGGACCCTCACCACCCCCATATGGGACTTACCGCTAAAAGGCCTGGGAGTCAGAATGTCCCAAAGGACCAGCTGCATCCCTTGGTAGCAGGATGAAGACTTATTTCAGTGTAAACATGACATCAGACTGGCATTGTTTGTGTGTGATGGGCTTTTGCATAGATGGGAGAAAGAAAATATTTACCAAATCCCCTCCCTCTTCCCTTGACACACGTGATGATGCAATCTAAGGTTGCATCAGCTCTTGCTCCCCCCAAACATTTTCCAAGCCCGTTGCCCCTTGGCCCTGCCCGGCCCTGTGTGTACTTTGTGCAGTTAGCTCCTACTTGTTTCAGCCCAGCTCTGTAACCTGGCAGGACCTTACTGAGAGCTGTTCGTGTTCATTTTCCTTCGTTTTTACAAATGAGGAACCTGAGACCCAGGGTCTCAGTGGTGGTTGGCCGTGCTCAAACTTGGGTCTTGGGATTCTGGATTCTTTTGCATTGGGGGACTTGGGGTTCAGTGGATGGGTGCCGTACCAAGGAATGAAGGAAAGATTGAGTTAAAAGGAGTTTAGCCGGAGGAGGGGGCCTTCCTCACACAAGGGGGTGAACCTGTACTTCTCTCCCCTTCAGGCGCTTCTCTCCCAGAACATTCTCCCAAGGGGCTGGGCTACCGTCTGCACAGCGCCCCCAACCTCTCCGACCTGCACGTGGTGAAGCCCAAATTGCCCAAGCCCCCCACAGACCCTCTGGTGGCCCCCTTTGCTTACCCCCAAGCCAGCCCTCCCCAGCAGCACTACGGGCTGCAGCCGTGCCGGACCCTCAGGGCATCCCCGAAGCTGCCTGACTTCATGCAGAGGAACCCCCTGCCCCCCATCCTGGGCTCTCCCACCAAGGTAACTGGATGTTTGGGGGCAGGACGGGCAGAGCTTGGACTTGGGGTGGAAGGAAGGAAGGAAGGATGTAGTCGGGCTTTGCCGTCCTAGCTCCGAGGGGGAGGAGACAAAGCGGGAGCTGGAGTTTTCGGGGGAACAATGGGAAGACTTTCCACTTAAACATTGCCATGTTCTCATCTAGGCTGTACCAGCTTTTGAGTTCCCCAAGACACCGAGTTCCCAGAACCTGCTCACTCTCCTGGCCCACCAAGGGGTTGTGGTCACCCCCACACGGAACAGGACTCTGCCCGACCTCCGGGAGATGGGCCACTTCCAGAGCCCACCCAGCCTGGGCCTGAGGCCCGTGGAAGAGATCAAGGGACCCTTTGGCAGGTGTGGGAGCTGGGGAAGAGGGAAAAGCCCCCCACCCCCAAGCAGGCTGGGCCAGGGGCAGGCCTGGTCCCCACTGGATGCATAGCGACCCATATCTGTGGCCTTTAACTTCTCCCTCTTCCCTCAGGCCGTTGCCACTTGGTGGGTGCTCAGCCCCGGGGAATTCTGGCCACGGGTGGGCTGGGTGACTTCCCTGCTTGGACCTGTCTCCTAACGAGACAGAGGCCGGATTGGAGGGCCTTATAAGGTCCTGTCCAGCTCTCAGTCAGTGACCCCCGTGGTCCTTCCCTTGTGGACCTCAGACCGAGGGGGCTCCCTGGAGGCGGCTCTGACTCGATGTAAGCCATTAGTGGGGTGCCAGTCATGCACTGCGTACCTGCAGCCCCGTTCTAGGAGACCTCGGGGACCCCTGAGCCGGGACCTAAGCATTGGGCCAGTATGGGCCCGTGTATGGTCGGTTATCAGCGGGTGTGTGCTGCAGGCTAATTAGAAGTTGTTGGGAGGGAGAGGGGCGGGAGGTCTTCAATGGGAGTAGTTCCTGTGAACCAGTGTAGTTCCTGCTGGGGCCCCCTGGACTGAGATACTGAATGAGGGGTTTTAGCAGGACCCCCAAGCACGGTCCCTGGCAAGCTCTGAGCCTGGCCCCCCATCCCCACAGGTCCCTCAGCACCGGCCGCCTCACTGACCTGCTCCTCAAAGCTGCGTTTGGGTCCCAGGCCCCCGACACGGGGAGCAACGAAAGCCTTCAGGAGAAGCCCATGGAGATCGGTGAGCAGGGTTGGACGGGGCCGCCGAGACGAAGCTCCTCGGCCAGCTGGGGTGCCCCGTGTGCTCGGGCACCTGGTCTTTACCCACCTGTACCTCTCTCCCCCACAGCCCCTTCTGCTGGCTATGGAGGGAACCTGCTCCCCGGGGCGAGGGCGGGGGGCTCCTCCAGCCCCTCCCCTGTCATCTTCACGGTGGGCTCCCCTCCCAGTGGAACAACCCCACCCCAGGTCCCTCGGACGCGGATGTTCTCAGGTAAGGGCAGCTGCAGCTACCTCCGCTTTTCCTGGCTTTGGGCTCCAATCTCCGGTCTGTGTCTCCCCTCGGTGGCTTGTGGGAGCTCGGTCAGCCTGGGCTCTGGGGTCTCTGCTACCTCTAGGTGTGAGAACTTAGTTTGCCGTCCAAATGATACACGTATAATATGTAATGTAGTGGGGGTCGCAGCATGTAAAGGAACGAGCATAAAACGAGCCTTTGAAAAGGCTTCCTGCGGGCTTCCCTCGAGCTCAGCCTTGAAAGGAGGAAGCCATCATTTATTAAGCGCCTCCTGGGTGTGTAAAGTGGCATATTGGCCCTAAATTCAAGAGATACAATAAAGAGATTTGGGATTAAATAAAGATTATTTGGTATCTACCTCGGAGCCTCCCCCTTCCTCTGCTGTTCCATTTACAAGGAGAGAGTCTCCGCTTACTTAAGCAAAACCTAGGTTTGAAAATGGGGCTGGTACAGTGGATATCGGGAAAGCCCTTAAACTTCTGGCTCTAGTGGATTGTTACCGAACTCGGGCTGTCCTGTAGGGACAGATTGTGAAACCCCAATGGATCAGCCACTGCTCTAACCACTCATTTTCCCTCTTGTAACTCACTTTTGGCATTTAGATCGCGGTTAGGGACCGTCCCTCGACCCCTGGTTTTTCGGCTTATCTCACATTGACTCATTTTATAGGGAACGAGAAGTCAGTGGATTTAGGAGCATTTGAAAAGGCTTCCTGCAGGAGGTTCCCTGAGCTCAGCCTTGAAGGGAGGAAGACGTTTATCAAGGCCTGGGTTTGGGAAGAGTTGAGTGTCAGCCTCATTTTCCTTATGTGTAGATGAGGAGTTTGAAATGGATCCCTTTCAGCTCTTGATGACTGATGATAGGATTTGGGGACACTTCTGTGATGGCTATGGCTTTCTACCTCAGTTTCCTCATCTGTAAAATGGCTATACACGAAATGACTCCAACCTCCCAGAGTTGTTGTGAGGAACCAATTTCTCAAGCATTTGGGAAAGAAAGAAAATTTTAACAAGAAAGAAAAAAACAAGTGTGCTGTTATTGTTATATATCGTCCGCTGCTCCTCTGAAAGGGCCCTGAAACGGTGTTGAATGGCATTTGTGCCGCGGCCTGGGCTTTCCAGAACCAGCAGGTCCCTTTCCCGTCCTTGCTCTTGCTTCCTCTGGGGGCTGGTAGCTGCTCCTCCTTCTGGACTGCTGCGGGCTCCAGGTCCTGATCTCTGCCTCGGGGAGAAGGGGCTTCTCCAGGGCGCCCTTGCCCTCTCTTTCATGCCCTCGAGTTCCTTGGGTTAACCTCCATGTCCCCTCTGGGAATGTATTGTTCTCCTAGGTCCCTGCTGGCTGCCTCTCCTTCACACCCATGCAGATACCCTCCGTGAGTCCACAGAATAAGTAGCGTCTCTTTGCCCGCCTGCTGATGCCCAAACATGCCAGGGAAGGCCGCGCCTGTGCCCCTGCCCATTGGGAGGCACGAGTCTGTACCTGAAGTAGCGGCAGAGTTCACTCCTGGCAGGCCGGGACCCATAGCTCTCCCCTCCCCCCAACCTCCCTCGGCCCCCAGTGGCCCCTGGAGAAAGGGGGCTGTGGTTTGGAAACGGGAATATCGTCCCGTGGCCCGAGCTCCCCTGGCACAAAGCGGAGCAAGGAAAGGGGAGAAAGCAGGACAAAAGAGGGGCCATTTGGCGAGGCGTGTGCAAAGGGAGCAGCTGGGGCTGGTCCCCAGAGAGCCCCCCAAGGGGGTGGGAGGATGGGGGGACTTGGGGCGCCCTGGAATCTTCACTGGGGCAGGGTGAAGAGGTGGGGCGTGTGTGCCCCAAGAATGCTATAAGGCGTCTCCCCGTGCAGCAAGACGGGCAATCATTTCTTCACCAGAGCCTCTCCAGCTGCTCACAGTCACTGGGCAGGGGAACCCTGGCACTGTGGGTGGCAGTGCCATGGAAAGGGAGCTGTGGTTCCCTCCGTGCCCCAGCTCCTCAGACTCCTTGGAGGCAGTGTGGGCTTGCTGGGCAGCCGCTCTGGGCCAGCCCTGTGACCCACTTTCTCTGCCTGGCAGGGTGGGCTTAGGAGCCCCAGTGGGCACCTCTGGGGGCCTCACCCGGGACTCCCTCCTCTCTCCACAGTGGGCTCCTCCAGTTCCCAGAGCTCGGGCGGCTCCTTCAGTAGTCGCCACCTGATCCCTGGCATGGGGGGCGAGGCGGCGGAGGCCCCGGGCAACCTGCGTTGCTACGGCTTCACCGATCCCATCACTGCCAACCTGGAGGGGGCTGTGACCTTCGAGGCCCCGGACCTGCCTGAGGAGACGCTCATGGAGGTGAGTCGGAAGCCTGAGAGCTTGCACGTTGGTGGGTGGGGGGAGATGGGGAGAGAGTGAGTCACCTTGAAGAAGGAAAGGGGGGAGAGGGAGAGAAAATGCTTAATTTAGAACAAGCTGCTCTGGCTGGATTCCGCCTGAAATTCTCATCTTCCCTGTCCGGCAGCTTTCTCCCCGGGAGGGAGGGAGGGAGAGTATTTTTATTCCTCCTCCTCGATCTGTCTAATCCTGTAATTGGGGGGAGGGGAGTCCCAAGGGCAATTCCCAGGGCCAGCGCGAGACCTGCCTTCCCTTGTCTCAGTGGGGAGGAATCTGGGAGCTGGCCAGCCCCCAGCCCAGATGCTCCCTCCACACCTTGGCTGTCTTCAGTCACAGGAGAGGAGGGTTGCTAGTACAAGTGGGGGCATTTAGTGTCCTCTGTGACCTGGGAAAGGTGGTTGGGGCCCCCCACCTTCCCCACAGCACCCAGGTTCCCTCAGAAAAGCCCTGGAGGACTGGTCCCAATAGATTCCCATATGTGGTTTAGGTTGGTGGTGGTTGTTGTTTTATTAAAACATGCCTGGGCAATTTGGGTAATTGTAGATATTTAGATAGACTCTTTTTTAGCTTTTTATTTTCAAAATATGGGCATAGATTTCAACATTGACCCTTGCAAAACCTTGTGTTCCAAATTTTTCCCTCCCTTTCCCCCACCCCCTCCTCTACATGGCAAGTCATCCAGTATGTTCAAAACTTTACATGTGTTTTTTTGTTTTGGTGTGATTTGTTTTTTTTGCGGAGGCAGTTGGGGTAAAGTGACTTGCCCAGGGTCACACAGCCAGGAAGAGTTGTGTCTGAGTTCGGATTTGAACTCAGGTCCTCCTGTCTTCAGGCCCACTACCCATTTTACCCACTGCGCCATCTACCTGCCCACTTTACGTGGATTTAGAAAATAAAACACTAATGAAATTCAACTAAATGAGTTTGTCGCTTAACAATAAAATAATCCTTCAGCCTAGGCTTGAAGGAAGCCAGAGCAGAAAGGGAGTGCACAGAATTCCCCTCGCTCTCCGCCGGGCCGGGGCCGGAGCTTTCCTCCCTCGCTCTCCTCCGGGCCGGGGCCTGAGCTTTCCTCCCTCGCTCTCCGCCGGGCCGGGGCCTGAGCTTTCCTCCCTCGCTCTCCTCCGGGCCGGGGCCGGGGCTTTCCTCCCTCGCTCTCCTCCGGGCCGGGGCCGGAGCTTTCCTGCCCTCGCTCTCCGCCGGGCCGGGGCCTGAGCTTTCCTCCCTCGCTCTCTGCCGGGCCGGGGCCGGGGCTTTCCTCCCTCGCTCTCCGCCGGGCCGGGGCCGGAGCTTTCCTGCCCTCGCTCTCCATTGGGCCGGGGCCTGAGCTTTCCTGCCCTCGCTCTCCATTGGGCCGGGGCCTGAGCTTTCCTCCCTCGCTCTCCGCCGGGCCGGGGCCGGAGCTTTCCTCCCTCGCTCTCCGCCGGGCCGGGGCCCCTTGGGTTCCACGTCACAATGGATGGGCCCCACACCACGTGGGAGATTGTTTCTGATCGGGTTGTGAGGGCAGGTGTTGAAGGTGTCGCCGGGCCCCGGGGCTGCTGCTGCTTCAGGGGCCGTGTCACCCCTCTGTTAGCTGCTCGCGGGCCCCCTCGCCCCCTTCCTGAGCACGGCCCCCGTTTCTCCCTGCAGCAAGAGCACACGGACATCCTCCGCAGCCTCCGATTCACGCTGGCCTTTGTCCACTGCGTCATGGAGATGGCCGCCGCCAAGGGCAGCACGGGCGACGTGGGCGGCTCCATGGCCTCCGAGTACCAGCTGCAGGAGAGCATTGTGGCCGACCAGATCAGCCTGCTGAGCCGAGAGTGGAGGTGGGCGCTCCTGGGGGGAGGCGAGGCTGGGGACCCCCGGGTGTGTGCATCCCCCGGCGGGCAGAGCTCTGTCGCACACCGAGCACTGCTCCAGCCCGGGCCTGGGCGGCAGACCCGGCTTCACGCGGCGCTCTCGTTCTTTGCCCGCAGTTACGCGGAGCAGCTGGTGTTGTACCTCAAGGTGGCCGAGCTGCTCTCCTCCGGTCTGCAGACGGCCATCGAGCAGATCAAGGCCGGGAAGCTCTGCCTGTCCTCCACCGTCAAGCAGGGTAAGGCCCCGGGCCGTGGGCTTGAAGGGGACCGTGATGGAGGGAGGCACGAGGGAGACCTGCCCAGGGCCCAAAGGGGGCGGAGGCTCCAGGGTTGTCTAGAACAGATTACAGAGAAGGAAACAGAATGGGGCGGCTGCCACCCCCCGGTCATCGAGGCAGAGGTGGAAACGCTGAGTCCAACCCCTTCCCATCCCAGCCGTGGGAGCTCAGCCCTAGCGACAGCCGCTGAGGGATGCGGTGGGACCCCCCCCCCCGAAAGGCAGGGCGGCCCCAGAAGCACGCGGAGCTCCCCCTAACGTAGCTCACAGAGCCCCCGCTTCTCGGGAGGGGCCGAGGAGAGGCTGTCCTCCCTCAGAACCGGCAGTGGGGGTGCCGGGGCGGTTCTGTGCGGGTCTCCGGCTACATGCGGAGATCTTGGATTCAGAGGCACCGCGCAGCCCGCCTAGTCCCGTCCCCCATTTCCATTTCCCGGGATATCCCACCCTCCTCCTCCTCTCCCTTACAGCAAGTTAGAAAGAAGGGGAAAAGGCATTTCGGTGTGATGGAGCTCGTATTGTTCCACACCCAGAGCTCCCCACCGCCACAAAAAGTGAATGGAGGGACATTTTGAGTGTGGATTTTCATTCCAAAGATAAGTGCGTCTGTGCAGCTCAGGGTGCGGGAGAAAGAAATCGGGGGCTGCTGGTGCATTGGCCCGGCCTCTCCTCAGGTCCAAATGTGATCCTGCTCTCACTATTCCTGGCGCAGACTCCAGAGCCTGGGCTGAGCCTGTGTCTCCCTCACACCACGCTGGCCCCCACCAATCGCTCTCAGCAACCTGGCAGGGCCGGGTGGGGCCCGCTGAGTCAGAACCCTCCCCGAGCTCTCTCTCTCACACACACACACACACACACACACTCTCTCCCTCCCTTATCTGTCTCTGTCTCTCCTCCCCTCCATCCCTCTCTCCCACTCTCTATTTCTCTCTCTTTCTCCCTTCCTCTCTGTCTCTCACTCTCTTTGTCTCTGCCTCTCTTTGTCTCCCTTTCTCTCTTCCTCCCTTCCTCTCTGTCTCCCTTTTTCTTTCCTCTATCCCTCTCTCTGTCTCTTCCCCACTTCTGTCTCCCTCTCTCTTCCTCCCTTCCTCTCTGTCTCTCACTCTCTTTGTCTCCCTTTCTCTCTTCCTCCCTTCTTCTCTGTCTCCCTTTTTCTTTCCTCTATCCCTCTCTCTGTCTCTTCCTCCGCTTCTGTCTCTGACCCGCCATTCCCATGTTCCTGCAGCATGCGGTTGCATCTGGCAAAGGGTTCGGGGGATGTGACCAAGAGCAGAGGGGACCCCGCTCCCCTGGCTGGGCGGTTCCGGGGGGAGGGGGCCTTGTGCTTGATCTGGGGCCGGGTCTGACCGCACCCTCTCTCCGTCCCCCACTTTTTTGGCTGCAGTCGTGCGGAAACTGAACGAGCTTTACAAGTCAAGTGTGTCCTCCTGCCATTGCCTGAACCTGCAGCTGCAGAAATTCTTCCTGGACAAGCAGAAGCTCATGGACCGAATCAACAGCATCACTGCCGAGAAGTTGATCTTCAACTACGCTGTGCAGATGGTACGGGGCTCCCGAGCCCAGATCCGGGCTTCCGCTGCCGCGCTCTGCATGAGGGAGATCCTCGGGGGGTTCCGTAGTTACTGGGCCCTAGGTCTGGGGGGGGGGGTGAGCCCCGGGAAGCTGGCCAGCTTATTCTCTGAGGGCATTGGGTTTGTGTCCAGCTCCTCTGGCCGACCTGGGCCTTTCTGTAATGTTCGACTTAAATCTACTTAAGGTGGGGGGCAGCCAGGGAACACAGTGGGTAGAGCACCAGCCCTGAAGTCAGGAGGACCCGAGTTCAAATCTGGCTTCAGACACATAATACTTCCTAGCTGTGTGACCCAATTGCCTCAGCCAAAAAGTACTGTAAGATTTTGCCTTGAGGTAGGCAGAGTGTCATGGGCACTATCTCATTTTACCCTTAATAAACAGTGATGTTTATTAAGCCCCTACTGTACATGCATAGGAAGTGATTCAGGCCAGTTCCAATCTTCAGAGAGAGGGCTATGGGGACTGAGTGTGGACTGCAACATAATACTTTCACACTTTTTGTTTTTGCTTGCTTGCATTTTGTTTTTTCTCATTTTTTGTCCTTTTTGATTTTTCTTTTTTTTCCTCCCAGGAAATTTTTTTTTATATAAAGTTTTTTGTTTTCAAAACATGGCATGGGTAATTTTCCAACATTGGCTCTTGCAAAACCTTGTGTTCCAAAATCCCACCCCCTCCTCTAATGGGCAAATAATCCAATATATGTTAAGCATGTTAAGAATATGTTAAAGCCATTGTGATGTGATTTTTCTTGTGCAGCATAATAATTGTGGAATTATGTAAAGAATCCACATGTTTAGTATATTGGATTACTTGCTGTCTAAGAGAGGGGGTGGGGAAGGGGAAGGGAAGAGAAAGAAAAAAATTTGAAACACAAGATTTTACAAAGGTGAATGATGAGAATTACCTATATGTTTTGAAAATAAAAAGCTTTAATCAAAAAACAAAAACAAAAATATGCATAGATAATTTTCAACATTCATCCTTGCAAAACTTTATATTCTGGTTTTTTTCTCCCTCCCTTTCCCCATCCCTTCCTTTAGATGTCAAGTAGTCCAATATACGTTTAAAAAATAAAAAATGTAATTCTTCTATACATATTTCTACATTTTATCATGCTGCACAAGAAAAATCAGATCAAAAAGAAAAAAAATTAGGAAAAAAAATCAAACAATGAAAAAGGTGAAAATATTGTGTTGTGATCCACTTTCCGGCCCCATAGTCCTCTTGCCATCACAATAGCCATAAGTTTAGAAAATCCTTAGAGCTTGTAGTCCCCCTTGACTAAGAATCCTCTGACATCTGCCCTAAAAGCCATGGATGGACATCTGCCCTCAGAGGCAGGAGGAGCTGAGTGGCAGTGGTGACATAAGCTTCTGAGAGTCGTATAACTAAGGATTGTAGTGACTCAAGTGTCGATCTTGCTCTGGTGGAAAGTTTTCTCATCCAAGAATTTCCACCGCTAAATCCCAGGGACCAAAATAAAAATAAATTACTGTGTAGGAGGCAGCTTTTAAGTGACCTTTACTGATGGGGGTCCAGCCCCAGCTTCCCAGTGGTGAGAAGCTTTCCTACTTCATTGTCACTGCAGGTGGGTCAGGATGGATTAATGAGATGAAGGTAGAAACGGCGGCTCTGGCTGCGGGGCGTCTGGGTGCTGGGGAGGCCTGGTCCCTCACCTGTCCCTGCCTCCCTCCCGTAGGTGCGCTCTGCCGCCCTGGACGAGATGTTCCACCACCGCGAAGACTGCGTCCAGCGCTACCACAAGGCCTTGCTGCTCATGGAGGGCCTGCAGCAGATCCTCACGGAGCAGGCGGACGTCGAGAACATCAGCAAATGTGAGTTAGCCGCCTGAGCGGGACCCGGGCCAGCCCTGAGCGCCCACCAAAGGCCCCGCTCTGGACCCGGATGAGAAGCGTAGGCAGGACTTGGAGCCCAAGTCCCAAGTTCAGTGCCACGACCACAACGGCTTACTGTCCTCCCAGGGCAATCCCTGGACTCGGAGGGGACGGGAAGACAGCCCTGCCCGGTTAACTTAGAATAGATGGTATAATTAAATCTGGAAGGGACATCTGAGCTCAGATTCCCACTCGCTCTCCCTCTGACCCAAGATGACCATACCGGCTCCCAAGACAATCAGTGGCTACCGTTTAACCGAGTTTCCCCTGTACGTATCATCCATTCTAACCAGACGGTGCACAATCTCCCTTTTGGGGAACGTGCCCTTGTACACATGGGCTGTTGGGGACATCGCCCCCGATGTCTTAGCCCTTCTTCTTACATTAAATTAAATCATTTCTTTTTATTCATTCATTTCTTAATTTTTTTAATTGTAGCTTTTTATTTTCAAACTATACATGGATGATTTTTGACATTCACCTCTACAAAACCGTGTGTTCTAATTTTCTCCCTCCTTCCCCCAATATATGTTAAACGTGTGTTTAACATATAGATATTTCCACAAACATCCTTCAGCCCTTCCTCTTTATCCCCTCCCAGTAATAGTCTTCACTCTCCCTCTCTCCCCCCACCACAGGCAAGATGTGCATTGAGCGGAGACTCTCGGCCCTGCTGTCTGGCCTTTGTGCCTAAGCCCCTGGACAGCTCCTCCTGCCCACCCACCAGCCCTTTACGCTTCGCGGGACAGCCGTCCGCCCGCTCGGCCCCTGTGGCTCAGCCCCTGTGGCCCGGCTCCCGGCATGCAGCCTGGGCCGGACAGACTTGTCGGGACAGAGATGTTGGATCTGTCTCCAAGAACGCACGCCCCGCCTCGGGAGCCCTGGGACCTCTGCCTCTCTCCCTGGAACAGCGACGGAGATCTGCAGTGACCGCACTCGGCCCCACGGGTTCGGCCCGGCCAGAAATGGGGGAGGTCTTCTCTCTCTCTGGGGAGACCACGGAACTTCCGTCCCCGTCGTCCCTCGTCCTTTGAAGAGAGTCAAGCTGCTACGTTACTAACTCTTACCATTTCCAGGGATCGGGGCCCGCCGATGCCGTGTCCGTTGCGGGCAGTGGACACGGGGACACAAGGAGGGGACCCTAAGCATGAACCCTGACATCAGGCCAGTTACTTTTCCCACCCCTCTTCTCCCCCTTCCCCCCTGCTTTCTGCCAGTCAATCACTTTCCAAAATGTCTCTGCCCGCACCTGGCACTCTGGTAGCAAACTCGCACCCTGCAGATGGCCGGGCTGGAGCCGCCCAGGGTGGGTGGGGAAGCCCAAGGCCCGACTTCGCTGGGAGAACTTGGATGATTTCTGTGTGCTGGATCTCTTAATGCCAAAATGTGCGCATTCTCAGTGGCTTCGTGCTCAACACGCTCAAGTGAGAACGCACGTCATCTCTTGCTTTTAATCTGACTTTTAGGGGGATTTAAAAATTAAACAGCCAACTCACACTAGCTTTGTGAATCAGAAGGAGCACTTTACACACCGTGGTTGGAGAGGAGGACCTTTGATCACGCCTCCCGGGTTCCCCACAACCATACTGACTGCTAGAAAAAACTGTCGTCCTCTTCCCCCTTCCTCCCCTCACACCCCAGTTACTATATTGCACTACGAGCGTGTATATATATACATATATATATATATATAAATATGTGTGTGTGAGTGTGTGTATGTTGTGTGTATTTAACAGAACTGTATCCTGTACTTGTGATGGAAACAACAGATGCAGCACCGCAATGTGCCAGCTTGGGACCTGCCGTTCCAAGAGAAAAGATACAGTCCTTTTAATTTAATGTTCTTTTAAGGACAGACAGTATGAATATAAAGCCTCCAGGCTTTCTAATTTCAGAACAGACATTGAAAAATCTCACACACTTCAGACCTAAAAAAAAAAAAAAAAGTGTTTTGTTTTTCTTTTTAAAGAAAAAAACTTTATATAGAGAGTTTTGTTTTTGTTGTTGTTGTTGGGTGGGGTTTGGGTGGGGGCTAGGTGTGTGTGGGTGCTTGTGTGATTGTGTGAGGGAAAGCTCAATGTTTCTATTCTGATGAGACTTTGGAGCCAAAATGATGCCATGGGTGAATGGCTGTTTATGTGCTTTTCTTTGTGTGACTGGCCATGGATGCATGAGTGGAACGGAGAATGTCCATCGGTTGTGAGCTCCGTGGTCTCTCAGGTCTTCTCTGAACACAGGGTCCTGGCAGCAGTATTGTGTGAGCCCCTGAGGGGCTCTTGAACCTTGGGGTGTACGTCTGGAAGGAGGGGGTGTTAAAGACCACCTCATGTCCGCGGACGCTTGTGACTCCCCAGACACGACAGGATGGGGTTTGGGTTTGCACGTTCTGTGCCATTAAAAAATAATATATGCAAGAAACTTCCCTAAAGCCTATGTTTGGCCCTAACATTCAAAGAGGGGACCTTCCTGCCTTGCTTTCCAGGAAAAAATTCACTGACAGACCTTCTCATGGGGCCCTTCAACTTCCAGAGGTTGTCGGGAGCCAGTTGATGGGGATACGATGAGCATGGCCTGGGTCTCCTGCCTCTCCCCAACCCACAAATCCAGTTTCTTGGAGACCCCCATCTTGGGCATATAGTGGGGCCTTCCCCACAGTCCTGAAAGGCAGGAGACCCCAACTCAGGTATAGGGCCCGTTGTGTGCTTAAGATAAAGCCATGAGTTGGTCAACCTGGAACCCATTTCCCATCTGTGCTTCAAGTTACTTGAATGTATCACAAGAGAACCCCATTCAACCTATAGATAGACCCATTGCCTTCCCCCACAAGTGGTTTACAAATTTTATATGTATATATATATATATATATATATACACACATGCATATATGTATATATGATTCACATAGGTGTGTATGTACATGCACATACATGTATGTCTGCACACATTTTCTCAATACTTGAAATTGTTTGCCACTGCTTGGATTGGGGGAGGGGGCGGGCACTCTTTCCTTTGCCATAACCTTGGCAACATTTTCACCAAATTGCATGTTGTGTGTTAAGGAACACTTTCCCTGCCGAGTTCCGATTTCTTGCTTTGTTCTCCATCGCGGAATGCAAGCAAATCTCCACAGGGAAACGCGACGCGGAGATTGTTACTGGCATCCTCCATTTTCCAGAGTTGTGTCTGTGGCCACATTTGTGTGTTAACTAGTGTCTTAATAGGTTTTGAGAGCCCTCAGCCTAATGATGAATGCATAGCTTCAGGATTGCGTGAAAAGGACATCCTGTTATTCTTTACGGTAATTAATGCCTGATATGTGTTTTGTTGTTGTTTTTTTTAAGGTTCTGTTTGTGTGATTCCTACCCCCGCCCCTTTTTTTTTTCTTTAAATTGTGTAATATCAATTTAAGTAAATAAACTGATTTGAAATTGTTGGAGGCTTGTGTATTTTAACATTGCAGCACTCTCTCATACGAGCTATGGATAAGAACACCTTCCTCCAAGGCTATCAGATGAGATAATATTTGTGAAGTCTTTGATAGCACATAGTAGGCACTTTAAAAAGAGTTCCCAAGCTCCCATCTTCCTTCACCACCTGGATTTATCACTCACCCCAGCATAGCCCATCAGTTCAGTTATGAATTGTTAATTCTCCCTCAATAACTGCTTCATTTTCTCTGCACTATTCACAGCACAACTACTATTATTTCATAACTTATTACATCCTTCCTGACTATCCTGCTTTAAGTTATATAAAGCATTTTACATTTATGATAGATCCTGTTATTATCCCCGTTTTACAGTTGAGGAAATGGGCGAGCCAGTTATGTGACATGCCCAGGAAAGTGTCAATGGCTAAAGCATCAAGTCTTTCAAAAGGCCTTTCCCGATTTCTTTAGTTGTTAGCGCTCCCTTCCTAATCCTTAGCCCCCAAAAATATCTATTTTGAATTATGTTCTGTATTCACTTGTCTCTGAATATGTTGGATCCCAGCACTCATGGACTCTCCCTAGATTACTGCCGTAGCCTCCCAATTGGGCTCCCTCATCTTTCTCCCCTCTGCAATCTATCCTTCATAGGACTACCAAAATGATTTCTTTTTTGCAGGGGAAGGAATTGTGATTTTTTTAAAGTTATCTGTTGAAATACATAGTCTACTCAAATTTAATGGTTCCTTGTTACCTCTAATATAAAATAAAACTTCCCCTCTCCAATCTATCCTCCATAGGGCCACCAAAATGATTTTTTTGGAGGGGAGATAATTATGATTCTTTTCTAAAACTATCAATTGAACCACATACTCGATAAACTCCAGTAGTTCCCTGTTACTTCTAGTATGAAATAAAAATTTCAGTTTTGCATTTAGAGTTTTTTAGAACCTTCCCCTCCAGTTTTTACACATGATTCCCTTCTAGGCACTCAGGTCCAGTCATTCTAGCTGCTTGCTTATTTAATGCCTCTTCTAAATAGACTTTGCCTTGTCACTGGACCTTGAAAACTCAGAGTCCTGCAGCTCCCTTGAACCTAATTTATAATTGAGTCAAAAGACATTACTTATACTATTTTCCTCCTGAGGCAATTGGGGTTAAGTGACTTACCCAGGGTCACACAGCCAGGACAATTAAGTGAGGCAAAATTAGAACTCAGGTCCTCCTGACTTCAGGGCTGGGTCTCTATCCACTAGCTGCCCCCTCAGTAAATACTGTAAAACAGTACCAAAACTGGCAATGGCCTGGGATGCAGTGGGATGACTTAGCTATCTTCAATGGCTAACGAAGCAGTAACTGCTCCCACCGCCTTCGTGGCCATTGGAACAAATTATTCCCATCCACTCATCCTCTGGCCCCAGAAGTCTTTGCTTGGTTGAGATAGAAATCCCCCTAACTCATCACCTGGTTACCCTCAAGCCCATCTAAGGGTTGTGGCCCCTGCACCTGCTACAGCTTCTTGGAGACCCAGGGGAGAGCTGCCAGGAGAGAAGTTGGTGGAGCAGCCACCAAAAGGGGAGCTAGTTCTCCTTAAACACCCCCCCCCCCAATATGCCCCATCAGAGGCTTGGAGGAATTCAGAATATGGAAGAGAAACGATCCAAGTCTGGGAGATAAGCGGTAAAGATGCCCAAAGTTGGAAATGGAGTAACAGAAAGATCTGAGTTTGAATTCTGCCTCAGCTAGCTGTATGACCCTTGATGGCCCAACAATCTGTTTCCTCATCTGTAAAATGGGGTTGATAATAATAGCACCTACTTTCTAGGGTTGTTATGAGGCTCACGTGAGTTACCATAAAGAGCACTTTACAGACTTGAAAAGTCTATAAATAGGAACTATTGTTAAAATAATAACTTGCTTTACAGTTAGCTCTAGTATGCCCTAGATGGTATTTTTCTTTCCTATAGAAAAAAAGGTTTACCTTGTCCTCTTGTTCTAGATCCTCCCAAAGTCAAGGCCTTTTCCTGGGTTCTGGTGTCTTTACATCCCCTCCCCAATCCCCCAATTCCTCTGGCTGAATCACAAAGGCTGATTCTGAAGTTGCTTTATTTGGAGAATCAGAGAAAACACCCTTAAACATTCAACCCTGCCTTCACTTCGAGAAATCTGCTTTGAACCCTTGAATCTGTCCCTTGAGGAGAGAAGAATTTCATGTTTATGTTTTCTTTTTATTCTGAACTCTGATCCCCCAGCCCGCACCCTCCCTCCCCATCATTCCAGTGTCTGTTAAAAAGTGCTGATCTGGTTGGTTCCACAAGCCTGAAAAGTTTGTCTTGAATTAAATGACCCTGGACAACAGGTGACTCGTTCTTGACCATTTGCTTTGTGGGGACTCTGTCTGCTCCGTCTGTGCCCTCACCTCCTGGGCCATGTGTTAAAACCTGAGGCCAGGTGATCCTCTGTATTTTTCTGGTGGGAGCATCGGGCCCACCTGCCTGGGGTAGCCTCCGAAAGCTGGTACAAACCAACTTCCCATTCCAAATAAAGACTGGCATTAACAGGAAAGATATTTTTTAAGCTTTTTATTTTCAAAACACATGCATATGATAACTGTGGAAATACGTAGTGAAGAATTGCACATTTAACTTATATTGGATTGCTTGCCATGTAGGGTAAGGGGTAGGGGAAAGGGAGGGAGAACATTTGGAACAGGTTTTTGTAAGGTTTTGCAAGCATCATTGTTGAAAACTATGCATGTTTTTTTTTTTAAATTAAAGCTTTTTATTTTCAAAACATATGCATGGATAATTTTCAACATTCACTCTTACAAAACCTCGTGTTCCATATTTTTTCCCTCTCTTCCCTCCACCCCTCTCCTAGATGGCAAGCAATCCAATATATATATTAAACATTTACAATTTTTCTACACATATTTCCACAATTATGCTGCACAAGAAAAATCAGATCAAAAAAGAAAAAATGAGGAAGAAAAAAATGAGCAAGCAAACAACAACAAAAATAAAGTGAAAATACTATGTTGTGATCCACACACAGTCTTCTCTCTGGGTGCAGATGGCTCTCTTCATCACAAGATCACTGGAACTGGCCTGAATCATCTCATGGTTGAAGAGAGCCACGTCCATCAGAATTGATCCTCTTTTATCTTCTTGTTGCCATGTACAGTAATCTCCTGATTCTGCTCACTTCGCTTAGCATCAGTTCCTATAAGTCTCTCTGTATCTTTTTCTTACAGAACAATAATATTCCATAACCTTCCTTTACCAATGGCTTGTTCAGCCATTCTCCAACTGATGAGCATTCACTGACTTTCCAGTTTTTTGCTACTACAAAAAGGGCTGACACTTTTGCATGTGGGTCCCTTTCCCTCCTTTATGATCTCAGACCCAATAGAGACGCTGCTGGATCAAAGGGATGCTCAGTTTGATGGTCCTTTGGGCATAGTTAACAGAAGAGTTTTTAAGAAGGCAGTGACCTATAGAAGACTCTGGGGTTATAAATATATATATAAATACAAATGTCCAAATACCACCTCTTGGGCACAGAATGGGCAGGACCTGAAAATGACTGTGAATCTTAGAATAGGGCCACAAATAGGAGAGCACTAGGGTCTCCATCAAGGACTCCCACCTCTTGCTCATATTACACTCAGCAGGGATGAAGCTGGATCTGGGTTTGGGTCCATCCCTGGGTCTAACGTGGTTTATTTGCCTCTTCTACCCATTGCTCCTGGTTCTTCCTCCCAGGACCAAACAGCATATAAGTCTCATCCCTCTAATACATTCTCGTAAATATCTGAAGACAGCGACCACATCCTTCCCTTGGATCCCCCAGTTCTACTTTCTCCAGACTAAACATTGTGGTCCCTCATGTAACGGAGTCCTTCACCAGACTGCTCACTCTCTGCTGGACACTCTGATTTATCATTCTCAGGCTCGGAATTAGTGTCTGAATCTAGATCTAGGCTGAGGTCTGAAGGTCATGTTCACGGTCAAGTTTGGGCTTGGGTCAGACTCTAAGTTGTCTAGTACATCTAATCTAGGTCAAGAATAGTGTCAGGGTACAAACAAAATTCTAGGTCAAGGTCTAGATCAGGATCTGGGTTTAAGTTAGAATCTCTAAATTAAGGTCTAAGTCAGGATCTGAGTCTAGGTCAGGATCCAAATCTACCTAGACTAGGTCAAGAGTAAAGTCAGGGTACAAACAAAATTGTAAGATCTAGATCAAGGTCTAAGTTAGGATCTGGGTCTAGGTCAGGGTCTAAGTCTATCTAGCCTAAGTCTATCATTAAGGTCCAGACAAAATTCTAGATTACAGGGGAGTAGAGCCTGCAGGGCTTGAGCCCATTTATAGTCCTGAGAAGGATATGCTGATCTCTCTCTGCAGCCCTTCTTTCCTGTGAGCAAGTGGCCAGCTCAACCATCTTGGACAGGGCTGTGCTGGGGAGTGTTCTCAGAACCCTAGGAAATTCTTCATTCATTCCATCAATCATTATTTATTAAGCACCCACAGTGTACCAAGCAGTATGGACAGGGATATGAATAAATGGCCCATTTTAGGAATGACTTATCATCCGGTCCATGGTTCCTTCCTTTTCTTTGGGATGACCCAATCACCATCTGGGGTGACATTATGGAGCCCCTAATGCTACCATTGTACGTCCTGCCCCAATCAACATGACCTTATCTACAGCAAAACATAGAGGTGTGTGTGATGTTTAAAAAGGCTTGAAAAACAAAGTTTTAGGGTAATTTAATCCTTTTATGAATAAGGTCAGCGGGTTACTAATAAAAGGATGATCATTTGGCTATCTCGCTTAGACCAAAGACAATTGTGGCGGTAGGGTCCTAGTTTATGTAGCTTTACAATACGGGTTGATGCCTTCTCAGTATCATGTCACTTCCTGGAAAGAGAAAATCTCTCTCTTCCACCAGACTTTCAGCTCTGAGTTTTATCTATATCCACCCAAGTTTGAGTAAAACACAATGGGCAAGGGGCAGCTGGGTGGCGCAGTGGATAGAGCACCAACCCTGTAGTCAGTCCTCCTGACTACAGGACCTGAGTTCAAATCTGCCCTCAGACACTTAACACTTCCTAGCTGTGGGACCCTGGGCAAGTCACTTAACCCCAATTACCTCAGCAACAAAAAAACAAACCAAAAAAAGGGGGTTTCCTCAGCTCAGATTAAATTCTTTTCAAGGTTGGGTGGGGTCTGAACAAGATCCCGGAGAGTCAGTAATGTCCTTCAAAAGGAAAATTGAACTTTGGAGGAAGGAGGGCTTTGAATGTCCAAGATATTGGTTATTAATCATTATTATTTATATATGGAGAGGAATGGAAAGTAGTTGGGAGTCAGGAAATCTGGGCTCTCTTTTTTTTTTTTTTAATTTTTAATAGCCTTTTATTTACAAGTTATATGCATGGGTAATTTTACAGCATTGACAATTGCCAAACCTTTTGTTCCAATTTTTCCCCTCTTTCCCCCCACCCCCTCCCCTAGATGGCAGGTTGACTAGTAGATGTTAAATATATTAAAGTATAAATTAGATACACAATTAAGTATACATGACCAAACCGTTATTTTGTTGTACAAAAAGAATCAGACTCTGAAATATTGTACAATTAGCCTGTGAAAGAAATTAAAAATGCAGGTGGGCAAAAATAGAGGGATTGGGAATTCCATGTAGTGGTTCTTGGTCATCTCCCAGAGTTCTTTCGCTGGGTGTAGCTGGTTCAGTTCATTACTGCTCTATTGGAACTGATTTGGTTCATCTCATTGTTGAAGAGAGCCACGTCCATCAGAATTGATCATCATATAGTATCATTGTTGAGGTATATAATGATCTCCTGGTCCTGCTCATTTCCCTCAGCATCAGTTCCTGTCAGTCTCTCCAGGCCTTTCTGAAATCATCCTGCTGATCATTTCTTACCGAACAATAATATTCCATAATATTCATATACCACAATTATTCAGCCATTCTCCTATTGATGGGCATCTAGCAATCTGGGCTCTCTAGCCCATCTTTCCCACTGACTTGCGTGTGACCGTAGTAGATTTACATTTACATTTGGAACAAACTTGAGGAGGTGACGAGCAGGCGAGAAGGAGCTCACCTGGGGTGCGACAGCTAGGATTTCCAGGATTCTGGGAGGTTTGGACTTGGCTGGATGCTGCGGGGAGTTGAAGTGTGGAAGGGAGGAAGTGTGTAGTCATGGAAAAGCTACACTCCGGGAATAGTGCTGCCAAACTGATGAGGGTAGGGTCCGCCAGGGAAGTCATTGGGAGTGGAGGAAGTGGACACCCAGCAGGAGTGTGGGAGTTGGGCCCGTGGGGCACTCTATCCTACTTACCGTTCTATCTCTAGGCCTCCATCATCAGTCTCACACAGGTTCAGCCTTTATACTCCTGGAGCCCCAGAAGTTCTTGCTATTTGCTATCTTAATGACAGCAAAAGGGAAGATTAATTTATTCCTTTCCTTTCCCTTCCCCACAGAGCAAACCTTATATTCAAAAAACAAACACTATTTCCTAAAATGCTGCAATTATGGCCCCGAAACTCCTTTAGACCATAGCTCTGCTCACCCTGGAGTTCCCTGAGTTGTTTTAAATTCCCATCTGGAGTGAGCAGTGGGCAGTAAATGGACTGGCTTCAGTCCCAGAGGAGTAAAGAACCCAGCCTACAGACTTCAAAGAAAGCTGGCGCCATTGAGGAAGTAAAAGGTTGGGGACTTTGAGATTTTCAGTCCCAGGAGGGAAGGCTTCCAGATTTAGCCTTTCTGAAACACATGAAAGTTTATTTCCCTTGAAACAGGAAATTGAAAAACATAAACAGCAAAAAAAAAAAAAAAAAAAAAAAAAAAACGGGGAGAAACGTGTAGGCTGTGAATAATACCATCCACCTCCAGACATACTCCACCTTTCAAGCCTTTCAAGTCTGGGGCTGACCTAAGCTAAGCTGGGGAAGGTTTTTTTGTTCTTTTGCTTGTTTTCTAACCTCCAAAGATTCCCTGGAAACATAAATCTTCCCAGCCCTTCCCTCCTTCTAACAGAAAGAGTTGTGAAGAGATCATGTGCCAAGTCAAATACCAGTTCGGTGACTCTAGGTGAGTCCTTTAGGTAAAGGCTTTAAGTCCCTCATTTAAAAAAAAAATAATAGCTTTTTATTTTCAAAATATATGCAAAAATAGTTTTCAACATTCACCCTTGCAAAAACTTGTGTTCCAATTTTTTTCCCTCTCTTACTTCCATCCCCTTCCCCGAGACAGCAAATAATCCAATGTAAGTTAAACATGTGCAATTCTTCTATACATATTTCCACCATTATCAGGCCGCACAAGAAAAATCAGATCAAAAAGGAAGAAAATGAGAAAGAAAAAAACCAAGCAAACAACAACAAAAAGATGATAAAACCATGCTGTGATCCACATTCAGTCCCCAGAGTTCTCTTTCTGGATGCAGAGGGCTCTCTCCATTACAAGTCTTTTGGAATTGACTTAAATCACCTTCTTGTTGCAAAGAGCCATGTCCATCAGAAATGATCATCACATGATCTTGTTGCTGTGTTCAGTGTTCACTTGGTTGAGCTCATTTCACTCAGCATCAGTTCGTGTAAGTCTCTCCAAGCCTCTCTGTATTCATCCTGCTGGTCATTTCTTACAGAACAATAATATTCCATAACGTTCATATACCACAATTTACCCAGCCATTCTCCAATTGATGGGCATCCATTCAATTTCCAGTTTCTAGCCACTACAAACAGAGCTGCCACAAACATTTTGGCACATACAGGTCCCTTTCCCTTCTTTAAGATCTCTTTGGGATACAGGCTCAGTAGAGACACTGCTAGATCAGAGGGTAAGCACATACCCAATATTTTGGGGACATTCAGAGCCCTCCTTCCTCCAAAGTTCAGTTTTCCTTTTGAAGGACATTACTGACTCTCTAGGATCTAGTTCAGACCCCACCTAACCTTGAAAAGAATTTAATCTGAGCTAAGGAAGCCCATTGGTATTTTGTTTGTTTGTTTTGTTTTTGCTGAGGCAATTGGGCTTAAGTAACTTGCCCAGGGTCACACAGCCAGAAAGTGTCCTTTATAGTCTTTTGAAGTCCCTCATCTTAAAGAGTGAATGGATGAAAAAGCATTCATAAGGCAGTCTCCCAGTGCCAAGCACTGTGCTTAAATGGGAAGAGGGTGAGAATAAATGACATATTTTTTCCAAGTTAAAATGATAACTAGATCTCCAGAGACTAGTGGGGGCAGCTGATGGAGGGCAGATTCAGCAGGGTATCAGCCTGGGAGGGTCTTCCCCACTGACTGGTTCCAAGGACATAACCACTCTTAGGATCAGAGATCCAGAGCCTAGAGAAATCCAAGTGGTTATCCAATACAATACTTATTTTCCAAATAAGGAAACAGACCCCAGAGAACCTGTTATGAAGTAGGAAATAAAGTCACAGGCTGGATTTGAACCCAAGGCCTCTAACTTCAAAGCCAGAATCACTTTGGTTCTCTGGTATTAATTTGAATTCTACTATGTATAGGATTCAGGAAGACATAAGACAGTTGGTAAGTCATGTCTTTGTCTTCCTAGACTAGAACTCCTTGAGAATAGGGACTGTCTCTTTTTCCTTTTATACCCCCATTGCTTAGTGCCTAGTACATAGTAGGTGCCTAATAAATGCTTATTGAATGACTGATTCCTGGAGTTTATATCTGTTGGGGGTTGGAGTGGAGGGAGACCAGGAGGAAAAGGTTGAACTTTGCACAGGATGGGATGAGGAAAAAGAAGTCTAAATATTAAGGGTGTCTCCTTCAACAGGTAAAGACAACTGCAGTGAGAATCTATTAAGAAAGAAAAAAAAATCAAAGGGAAAGCTGCCAATGGCCTCCTTCCACAAGCCCTGTGAGCTCCTCCTTGTTCCCATCCTGCCCCTGGCAGTGGTCCACAGAGAAGTCGCCTCCCAATTTCCCAGCTGATTTGGTTTTATATAGTCCATTCTTGGGAGATTTCTAAGCTGTTTGCTTCAAAATTCAAATAAATCTGCTAGTGTTGATGGGGAGCACCAGAATTGCTTGGTATGGTTCTGGAGAGATGTGATTCTAAGCAAAAAAGCTAAGGAGATAAATTGAGTGCTGAGTCTGTGTATCCCTAGGTTTAGAGCTAGAAAGGATCTCAGAGACCATCTAATTCCCTCATATTACACATGGGGAAACTGAGGCTCACAGAGTTTAAGCCACTGTATATGGGCATCTAGGTAGCAACTGGAACAAACAGGAGTGATCTTCCTTGGTTCCAAATGCAGTTTTCTAGAATTTAGGTTTCTTAACTTTCTTTGTTGTCATGTTTCCCTGTGGCAATCAGGTGGAGCTTATGGATGCCCTTTTCAGAATCATGTATTTAAGTGCATAAAATAATAGAAGTTTACAAAGGAAAGCAATTATGCTGAAAAGCAGCTATCAATCTCTTTTTCTTGTTGTGACTTGACTCTCCAAGCCCAAGTCACACCAAGAAAAATAGATAAATATGAAGTGAAGCTGGAGGAGGGAAGGGGCAGGATCATCGCTCACCCAGGCTTTCTCTTTAGACCCCACCCCCACCTTGGTGTGTCTGGGGGGTGCTGTGTTGTGCATTTTGTTCTGTTTCCTTTTGTCCTTCTCAGTTTCAGGTGCCAGTTACCACATCCTCCCCCAGAATCCTGGCTCTAACCTCATCATGTTCACTCAACTGAATAAAGGCACAAGATAGGGGATTCAGAAAACAAGAGTGTCTCCATCTCCACACTGGGCCAATTGAATGTATAAGCTCCAAAGGTTCCTTTAGATATTTTCCCCCTGCTTCAAAATTGGGGTTTCCCATAAATATGCATGAGGGAAGTTTTTGGTAAATACAGTTCTTTCAAATTCAGAACTTGTGATCTCTGAGGAAGCAGAAACAATTTTCTTTTATTTACTTCTGTTTTCTTTCATTTACTTACTACACTCAAGTCTCCAAATGGACAAAGTTGTATAATCACACACACATATATGTATACATACACTTATGTATGTGTGTGTATATATATTTATATGAAATCTTACATGTACAGACAGAATCATGATTATTCCCAAATACAAATTTTGTAGACACAAAAAAAGTCATGTTTCACAGTGTTCTCCAAATATTTCTCCTTGTTAGGCTTGGCTCTGCAGAGCCGTTCGCAATCCACCAGTGAAAGAAAGACCAAAAACAGGCAAAGAAAATGAATTTCCCATCTCCCAGGGAAACCTGGTCCGGCCCTGAGCTTTCCAGACTATTTGGAGCTCTCCCACAGGGATCTGGGACCTGGAAACTTCTATGGTCTTTCTCCTTTCTCAGTTGAGAATATTATCCTAGGTGGAAACACTTCCATGATTCCTTTTATGCCCAAGGTCATCCAATTGGGGTTTGGACAAAGCATCCCTTCCTGTACCGGATACACTCAGAAACTCTGGGGGTTTAACTCTACCATAGGAGCTTCCCTTATAGAGAGATGTTCAGTGAATATTCTCTGAGTCCTTATTTCCAAGGATACCAGAAATGACCTCCATGGATCTATGCTACTGCCAGGACAAACTGTCCTATCAGGACCTAGAAGACCAGTGAGTCAGTTAGACAAAAAGCAAAGATCGTCTGCTATTTAGGGACTGGAGACACAAGCATCTCATCCTAACCAGGTGAAGAGTGTTTTACTTTCACAAAAGGCAGGATAGTAGAAGTCACTTTAAAAGCCAAATAATATGACCCATTCCACCGAACACTAGCAATCTAGGGTCATCAAGTTCCTCACATTAAGCTTCCCATCAGTACTAATACAGGACCCATCTGCATAGCAATACAGGATTTAAATATTAAAACCCTATCAGTCCTCAGTCAGTCCATAAATAACAAATGTGCAAATTTCTTCCAGTGGAAGTGACTTGTGCTGTTCCTTTGAGCAGAGGGGGAGGGCTGCTCTGCACTCTAGATTCATTTAATCACTGAAAATTAAATTAACCTTTACAAAGAAATCTTGACTTCCCAGGAAGCATCTTAGCTCAGTTTCCAAGAGAGCTTTTTTCACTTGGGACCCCTTTTCACCCCAGAAATTTTTACATGATCCTAGATGTGTAGGTAAAATAGGTATTATGTAGGTTAAAATAGGCATACAAATCAAACTTTACCAAATCATAATTTTATGATTCCCAACATGACCTCATATGTGGTTTTGACCCACAAGTTTAAGAAACTTTGCTACACCCTGAAGTCAGGAGGACCTGAGTTCAAATGTGAGCTCAGACACTTAACATCTCCTACCTGTGTGATCCTGGGTAAGTAATTGCCTCAGCAAAGAAAAAAAAAAAGAAAGAAAAAAGAAAGAAACTTTGCTACATAGAGTCCAGTCTCAGTTCCAGGTTCAAAACATTCTCAGATCTCAAGTCCCAAAGCAATCTAGCTTTTCAGGATTCCCCTAACTCACATCTGCAATGAGGCTCCAAGGTCCCCAAGACTCCAACCTCAGGTAAGATGGGGATGACCACTAGCATCTGAAACTGAGAAGGGCAAAAGGAAATAGAGCAAGATGCACAATACAACAAGCCAAGACACACCAAGTCTAGAAAACAGTCTAAAAAGGGATTGGGGTGAAGAGGTATATCCCACTCCTTCCCTCCTCCAGCTTCACTTTATGTATATCCATTTTTCTTCCTTTCATGTTAGTCTCACCAAGAAATAGAGATCGATAGCTGTTTTTCAACAGCTTTCCTTTGTAAACCTCAATTATTTTGTACATTTAAAAAAAGATAATTCTGAGAAGGAAATCCCTAAGTTTCACCTGACTGCCAGAGGGAAACATGACACAAAGAAGGTTAAGAAACTTAAATTCTAGAATGTTGCATTCGGAACTAGAGAAAGGACAATCCTATTTCCTTCAGTTGCTACCTATGTGATGTACAGTGACAAACTCTATGGGCCTTAGTTTCCCCATTTGTAATATGAGGGAATTGGACTTAGATGGTCTGTGAAGTCCTTTGACCTCATGGCCCGATCCTGCAGCTTTGGGGCAGGATGCTTGTTAACTGGTGGGGCACAGGGATGTCAGTCCAGCCACCTCAAAACTCTTAGCTGCTGAATTTCCATTCCCAACTGAGTGTAAGATACTGCCCTCTGGTGGCCAGAGAACATTTGGGTACCAGTTTCAAGGATACAAATAAAACAGGTTTTCCGAGGATTTAGAGTTGCAAAAAACTTTTTAGAGATCATTTAATCTAAGCTAAAACTTTTTTTTGCATCTAAAATATATTCTAGATTTAGCTAACAGTTAATAAAAATCTAAACAAACCCATCTAAATAATAAAAACATCTACATTTAGCAAATAAAATGAGCATTTCTATATGCACAGAACAAAAAACAAAGATAATATATCAAACTACGTGTCTCTATTATGTATAGTTTACTTTGTAGATAAAAAATTTGACATGTAACTCTTTTTTTTAAAGTAATACCTTTTTTTAAAGTAATACCTTTTTATTTTTCAAAATACATGCAAAGATAGTTTTCAACATTCACCCTCGTAAAACAAACCTTATGTTCCAAATTCTTCTCCCACTCTCCCTAATCACCCCTCTCCCCTAAACAGCGAGTAATCCAATATAGGTTAAACATGCGCAATTCTTCTAAACGTATTTCCACATTTATTATGATGCACAAGAAATACAAGGTCAAAAGCAAAAAAAATGAGGAAAAAAGAAAAAACAAGTAAGTAAGCAACAACAAAAACAGTGAAAATACTATGCTTTGATCCACATTCAGTCTCCATAGTTTTGCCTTTGATTGTGGATGAAATTTTTCATCCCAAGTCTATTGGAACTGGCCAGTGTTGAAAAGAGTCACATGCATCAGAGCTGATCATCACATAATCTTGTTGCCGTGTACAATGATCTCCTGGTTCTGCTCATTTCATTCAGCATCAGTTCATGTAAGTCTCTCCAGGCCTTTCTGAAATCATCCTGCTGGTCAGTTCTTACAGAGCAATAATATTCCATAACATTCATAGAGCATAACATATTCAGCCATTCTCCAACTGATGGGCATCCACTTAGTTTTCATTTCCTTGCTGCTACAGAAAGGGCTGCCACAAATAGTTTTGCACATGTGGATCCTTCCCCCCCAACCTTTTTTAAAACAACATGTGACTTTCAAAGCTGTCCTGTTTATCTGTGATTCTTTCTTGTCCTTTATTCTCTTCTTTTCTGTGCATTAAAAAAAAATGCTTCAATGTATCTTTTCTATCTTTTTTTCTTTTTGGGAGTCCTATCCTTCCCATCTACTTCTCTCTTAAAAATAAAAATAAAACCCTTCTAAAAATTTACATAATCAACAAAATCTCACATTGACCATGTCTGAAAATGAATGTCTCAATCTTTCCCTTGAGTCTACCACCTCTTTATGAGGAAGTGGGAAGCATACTTCAATCACTGGTCCTTTGTAATCTTGATTGGTCATTGCATTGATCAGAATTTTTCCAACTTTCAATCTGTTTTTCTTTAGTTTCTGTATAGATAGAGCACTGGATCTGGAGCCAGAAAGTCCCGAGTTCAAATCTAGTTTCAGACACTGACTACTAATCATTTGATCTCTACTTGCCTTAATCTCCCCATCTGTAAAATGGGGATAATAATAATAGCACCTATCTCCCAAGATAATACTTGAAAAGCACTTAGTGTCATATAAATCCTTATTTGCTTCATTTCTTCCACTCCACTTCATTCTATATTAGTTCAAAAAATTTTTCCAGGTTTCTCTGAAACTTTCCCTTTCTCACCTTTTTTTTTTGTGGATCCATAATTTTCTATTATAGAAACTACCTGCCATCTAGAGGAGGGTTTGGGGGGAAGGAGGGGAAAATTTTTTTTCCATAGAAGTTAAACAGTATATTAACAACCAAAGTGGCAGAATGATGTAAAAGAGAGAACTTTGGTCTTAGAGCTCTGGCACTTTCTTTCAACTCTAGTTGAGTGATCATAGGCAAGTCCTTTAACCTGAATCTCATTCTCTATAAAATAAGAATACCAGTCCTGTCAACCTCCCATTTTTGTGACAGATTAAATGAGAAATATTACATGTCAAAACACTTTGAAAACTATTCAAAAAATCCCCTAGTAGAATCAAATAATGTTTTAAGAGATATAATAATTTTAAGTTGCCCTTATCTATTCATTATAGTAGGTTCTCCACATCCTGGCTGTTTATAAACCACAAAGTAACGTTCTATATATTCTATTATAGGGGCTGCTAGGTGACATAGGGGATAGGACACTGGTCTTAGAATCAGAAAGACTCCTCTTCATGAGTTTAAAATCTAACCTCAGGCACTTACTTGCTGTGTGACCTTGGACAAGTCTCCCTGAGCTTCAATTTCCTTATCTCTCACATGAGCTGGAGAAGGAAATAGCCAACCGCTCCATTCTCTTTGTCAGGAAATCCCCAAATATGCTCATAAAGAGTCAGACAAAATTGAAACCACTGAGTTATGATGTATTATATTTTTGTTAATTTAGTTGAATGTTTCCCAATTCTATTTTAAAGTGGTTCCAAGTTGCTGTGGGAATTTAACACCTCTGTTTTGAAGGGTCTTGGTAAGGCATTGCTAGATCAATTTAATTTTTTAAAAACCAGTTCTATGAAGAAAAATTACCAAGTATAATATCAAGTACTTACTATGTACCAGGTAATATACAAAGGGAGAGAATTTGGAACTCAAAATTTTAAAAAATGATTGTTCAAAATGTTTTCCATGTAATTGAGAAATATTTAATGAAATAAATGAAAATAATTTAAAAAAAAAAAAAAAAAGGAGGGACAGCTAGGTTTCGCAGTAAATGGAGCACCAGCCCTGAAGTCAGGAGGACCTGAGTTCAAATTTGACCTCAAATACTTAACACTTACTAGCTGTGTGACTCTGGGTAAATCACTTAAGCCCAATTGCCTCAGCAAAAAAAAAAAAAAAGAAAGAAAGAAAAAAAGAAAAGAAAAGAAAGGAAGAAAAAGAAAAGGAAGGAAAGAAGGAAGAGAGGGAGGGAGAGAAAGAGGATGGAAGAAAAGAAGGAAGGAAGAAAGGAAGGGAGGAAGGAAGGAAAAAAAGAAGCCATACATTTAAAATGAATAAACAACGCAAGGTGCTATTATTATCCCCAATTTTGTTGTTGGAAAGTATTAAATAGCACCTTATTGTTTTCAGTTGCATGTACACTTCTGACAAAGTCAACAATCCTTCCTCTTACATCAGGATTATCTATAATAAAGTGATTTTGAAGTCATAAGCCTCTTGTAGACAGCCTATCTCAGGATATAAGTTGATAGTGAGAATTGATATTCTTTCTGTAATACCATCTCTCACCATGGCCCACCACCCAAAAAATCCTACTCCCTACTTCATCAGGGCAATAATACAAATCTTTGTCCCCTTAGTGACCCCTATGGAAGGGCTGCTTCCTCCCCATTGGCTAAAATGAACTTTCCCTCATTCTCATCTAATGACTCAGAATCATTACCAAGTCAATTTGTGATGGAGATGACTTCGGGGAGTTGGACACCCAGCATGGTCAGTCAGATACATGATGATGTCATTGTTCATCAATTAGGACAGTCCTCTCACCCCAAGATGGAAGAGTTACATTTCACCAGTTCCAGTCAGTTTGAGGGCCACTTGGGTAAAGAGTAGTTTTGAAATCTTGTCACATGATCTTGTTACTAGCAATGTATGATAGCAATAACCAAAAATCCAGATTGATGCTGGACCGTTTCTGCAACCTCTACTTCTCTTGTAACATCTCCAATCTGGTTGTTTTATTTTTGTTTTTGTTTTGACATATGTCTCTGATAGGTACTAGCATATTCCACCAAGAACTATGGGTTTTTTTTTAAGTTCTTATTATAGCTTTTTATTTACAAAACATATACATGGACAATTTTTTTCAACACTGACCCTTGCAAAAACCTTCTGTTCCAACTTTCCACCCCCTTCCCCCCACCCCTTCCCTAGATGTCAGGTAGTCCAATACATGTCCAAGTATATGTTAAATCAATATATTTATAAATATTTATACAGTTATCTTGCTGCACAAGAAAAATTGGATTTAGAAAGAATGTAAAAATAACCTGAGAAGGAAAATAAAAATGTAAGCAAACAATAACAGAAAGAGTGGAAATGCTATGTTGTGGTCCACACTCATTTCCCATAGTTCTCTCTCTGGGTGTAGCTGACTCTCTTCATTACTAAACAAGTGGAACTGGTTTGAATCATCTCATTGTTGAAGAGAGACACGTCCATCAGAATTGATCATCGTATAATTTTGAACAACTATGTTTTAAAAGGCAAAATCTTACTTATAAAATTGGCACATTGTTCCTGACCAAAAACATGTAATTGAGATAATATAATAGCACCTACCTCCTAAGATAATATTTGAAAAGCACTTAGCCCAGTTCCTGGAGAGCCTTTGATTGTCCAATCTTACGCTCTCCAGGCCCCAGACTCCTTGGCCCAAACTATGGCCTCTGTCCAGGAACTTGTAAAGATGAAGATCTGCTGTGCTGCATCCCTCAAGGCTCTCATACATGCCAGTCATTCAGCCTGGAGCTCAGCCAACTGGAAGGACATGCCATAATCCCCAGGGTATCTCCTGTTACGAGATTAGCGGCTACTGAATTTAGTCGCACGTGCCTTGCTTGTACTTGATGGAACCATAATAAAACGGTGTCCTTACAAAATGGAGCCTAATGGACCCATAAAGAAGGCAGGCCTTCAGGGTGTGGACGAGAAGTTTCAGGCCCTGACATAGTCACACCCCTGGTTTGTGATAGACTAGCCTCAGAGGGGATCAGAAAAACATGGTTCCTAATGCATCGTTTTCATTTAGCAATATTATCCTCCCATGTTCTTACTAGAAGTTCCATCTTTCATCACCTATACTTTAATAGGCAACTCTGGATAGGGTTGATTGTTTGATCCTTGGTCATCTGGTTCAGTAGCAATTAGATCCCTATTGTTTCCCCCCCAAAAAATTTTTTTTTTCAGTGGGTGCCTGCTCCAGGGATCTTGGAATTCCAGATGCCTAAGAGCAGCATATCCTGGTCCCTTCTGGGTGCCTTCCAAAGGTTCCAGCCAACCTGGTCTTTATGGAAAGAGACATTCAGAAACATGAGCCATGTTCATAAGGGACCAAGGACAGGGGCTGTTGGGTAGCCTGCTGGGCTCCACTTAATGCCTTGTTAAATGGGGCCATCAGGAGATTTGAGTAAATTTCTTAGAGTTTTCCAAATTCTAAAGACTTTAATAAATATCTGGGCTTCCTTCTTAGATCTTGGGGAAGCTAGTGTCAGTAGCTATTCCAGATTATGACTGGATTCTCTGGGCTTTACCCTCCCACTGTATTCTCTACAACTTGACTGAGTGATCTGGTCGCTGGATTTTCTTAGGGTCATGATGGAAATGGAGCTGATAGAAAAAACACAGAAAATTCTCTTATGACAGTTGACTTCCTAATCCCTATCTATATGGGCTACCATCAGATGTAGGACCTCCACTAGTATAGTTTCACTGTACTTCTAAACCTTCAGGAAGGGAAGCCTCTTTTAGGTTTCTACCCACCATAATGTGGACTTTAAGATGGAGAGTTCATGTTAGCCTCTTTCAGCCTCCTTTCCCTTTGGATTAGAAGATTAGCGAGTAGAATAACATCCCTCCCAGTGCTCTCCTTTAGAAAGGGCAGAAACTGGATTTTGGGGCTCACTCCACTCTGCATTTGCTGCCCTCCCTGTTTTTTTCAGCTCTATGGAACAAGTGCACTCCCCCCACCCCACTCCCACACACACATAGGGGTTACTTCCTGGTGTTCCTCTCCCTGTCCCTTCTCCCTCTCCACCTTTCCTGATTCTTTTTATGTTGTCTCACTCCCTCTCCATTAGATTGCAACTTCCTTGAAGTCAAGAACTATTTTTTTTATTATTATTAATTATAGCCCTAACACTTAGTACAATGCTAGGTACATAGATGCTTAATAGATGTTTATTAGTTTGGATTAGATATCCTCCTGGAAGAATGGTGAAAGTGTATTGTATTTCTTCCCTGGGGAAAGCAAACTAGTCCTGAAAAAAAATTAGTAAGATTAATTACGCCATACCACTCACCTTGGACCTGGACTACCTTGTTTAAAATGTGACGTTTAAAAAGATTGGGAGGGGGCAGCTAGTTGGCTTGGTGGATAGAGCACCAGCCCTGAAATCAGGAGGAAAAGAGTTCAAATCTGATCTCAGACACTGTGACCCTAGGTAAGTACTTAATCCCAATTGTCTTAGGGGAAAAAATTAATAGTTTGAGAAACATAGTTTCTGGGTAATTAATGATTTTATTAATAATGTTAGCATATTGCCAAATAAGTCAATGACACTCTCGGATGCCAGAGACTCCTCATGGAATCCATTCAGTGCTCATATGCCTTTGGAAGAGTGGGTGTTCCTGAGGATAGAAATAGTCTCAGATTAGTTAACAAGTAATAAGAGAGAATGAATGTTATAATGAGATCTTGGCATATGTGACATTGAGCACTTGGTCAAAGAGATTTATAGTTTCCATACCACCTATCTGACAACAGGGAGAAACCACATTTTCCCAGAGCTGTCTGAGTTAATACAATGGGCAGGAATCCATTTAATCACCTAAACTTAGAATTTCTTTACTGTCTTTGATTGGATTTTAGACTAGGTAAGTCTTTGTCCAAGATTTCCTAAACTCTTGATTTCTGAATGACAAACCAGAAAAGTGGTCCTTGGTCCTAATTCAATAACTTGTTATTAAACACAAGAGTGAAATAATCATTTCTCTCAACAACATTGATAAGATAAGGAACAGCTATAGAGAAATAAGCCTGATTACTTTGTCCATTTCCCTGTAGTTCGCTGTAACCTGCCTGATATTGGGTTGTAAGTACAATGAAATACTCCAGCTTTCTTCATCTTTATCAAAGGAGAAGAAATAGCTTTCACTTCTCCTCCCTTTCCCTCATACCTGATGCCATATAGAGTTAACTATATGGGATGGTTCAGGTAACTCTAAAGATTTCCATCTGAGCCCACCAGAAGTAACATGCCTAGAAGTTGCTGAGAGATTGAGCACTAATTTTTTAAATTGTATTTTATTTTTCCAAATAACATGCAAAGATAGTTTTCAATATTCACCTTTGCAAAACCTTATGTTCCAAAGTTTTCTCCCTCTTCTCCCTACTACTCCCTCCCCAACACAGCAAGCAATCTGATATAGGTTAAACATGTGCAATTCTTCCAAACATAGTTCCATATTCATCATGCTGTGCAAGAACAACCAGATCAAAAGAGAAAAAAATGAGAAAGAAAAAAAAAGTAAATAAATAAACAACATCAAAAAAGGTGAAAATCCTATTCAGTCTCCATAGTTTTCTCTCAATACAGATGGCACTTTCCATCACAAGTCTATTGGGATTGGCCTGAATCACCTCATTGTTGAAAAAAGCCAAGTCCTTCAGAGTTGATCATCACATAATCTTGTTGTTACTGTGTACAATGTTCTCTTGTTTCTGCAGTGAGCACTAATATTGAGCTCACAGCATCTTTTCTTCCATCTGGAGCAAGGATTTGTTGTATACTTCAGGCTCTGGTGGGATTGAAGGGGTCCCAACTGCCCTGGTGCTTAATTTTCCTTTATAGTTTTCAAGTACCCCATAGTGAGCCGGTCATTAATTCCTTTCTTTTCAACTCTGTGTTTTAGGAGCCACATCTAGAACTCTCTTCCTGGGCTGGTATCGAAGCCTTCTGCCACCTAGCAGGATGGCAGTGACAGCAGGTTCTGTGACTATTCCCCCCATTCCCATTAGTGACTACTTGCAAAGACAACAACCCAAGCCACTATCATCCCAACATCCTGCTCAGATTTCACCAATTGATCAGCCTGAACAAGCATAAATTACTTGTATGGTTGCACGATACCCATAACTACAGTTTGAAGCCATTCTGGTTGAGTTCCACCCAAAAGTTGAAATGGAACTGCACTGATAGACAAGTTGAGTCTGGAGTGTAGCAGGCCTTGGTGAGGGACAATAAATTCAAAATATTAAACCCATTTCCTTTGGGAACTTCATTCCCTTCAATTGTAAGCTGACTACAAGAGGAATTCACCCTTATACAAATAAGGCCAAATACAAATAATTCCTCACCTCAGCCACTTACAAAGGGACTAAAAGTCTGTCTTTTGTGATTCAAGCCTGTTCCAATAGACTTGTGATGGAGAGAGCCATCTGCATCCAGAGAGGACTGTGGGGACTAAATGTGGATCACAACATAATATTTTTACTTTTTGGTTGTTTGCTTACTTTTTGTTTTCTTTCTTATTTTTTTCCTTTTTGATCTGATTTTTCTTGTTCAGCATAATTGTGGAAATATGTATAGAATTGTACATGTTTAAAATATATTGGATTATTGCCGTCAAAGGGAGGAGTGGGGGGAAGAGAGGGAAAAAATTTGAAAAACAAGATTTTGGTAAGGAATGACCAGCAGGATGAATACAGAGAGGACTGGCGAGACTTACATGAACTGATGCTAAGTGAAATGAGCAGAACCAGGAGATCATTATATACCTCAACAACAATACTGTTTGAGGATGTATTCTGATGGAAGGGGATCTCTTCGATAAAGAGAGCTAACTCAGTTTTAATTGATCAAGGATGGACAGAAGCAGCTACACCCAAAGAAAGAACACTGAAAAATGAATATAAACTGCTTGCATTTTTGTTTTTCTTCCTCGGTTATTTATACCTTCTGAATCCAATTCTCCCTGTGCAACAAGAAAACTGTTCGGTTCTGTACACATATATTGTATCTAGGATATACTGTAACCTATTCAACATGTAAAGGACTGCTTGCCATCTGGGGGAGGGGGTGAAGGGAGGGAGGGGAAAAATCGGAACAGAAATGAGTGCAAGGGATAATGCTGTAAAAAATTACCCTGGCATGGGTTCTATCAATAAAAAGTTATTAAAAAAAAGAAACACAAGATTTTGCATGGGTGAATATTGCATGTTTTTTGAAAATAAAAAGTTAAAAAAAGTCTGTCTCTTCTAAAGGTTCCAACACATTTAGTTGCCTCTGTAAAAGGAGGTTCTCAGAGAATTTTCACAGACCATTAATGTCTAAAGCATAGAGCCTTTCAACATTGGCTCCATCTGATCATACAGTAAGGAGTCATTGCTGGCAGGACTCCTGTTTCTGTTAAAACTGTTCCACAATCTCTATCACTCTTAGCGTCTGCTTATACTTTGTTCCCTCAGGGAAGAGAATCACTGTTCTACTGCGAGTAGTGATAACATAAGCCTGATCCTCACTCTCTGTCCCAAATCTAGTAGCCTTCTCCAGATTGTCCACATTACTCACATGCCAAGTGTATTATTGCCAAAAAGATTATTTAACAGAGAACTTACACATGGCAAGAGCTCACAAAGTGGTCAGAAAAAGTGATACAAGGACACTGTCACGATCTCTCTTAAGAACTTTGGAATTGATTGTATGACATAAGAGACGCTGACACAGAACTGTTCAGCATGGCGTGCCCTCATCAGAAAAGGTGCTGTGCTCCATGAGCAAAACAGAATTGAATTACCTCAGAAGAAATGCAAAAACTGCAAAGTTAGAGAAGCCACCCCAAATGGGCATAGGGACTATTTGTGTCCAACTTGTGGTAGAGCATTTGGAACTCGTACTGGTCTGAGCAGCCACAGTCAGACACACGTAACTAGACTCTGACATAGTGATTTCATTTTGGTCATCTTTAAGAACAGAGGAACAACTCAACCCATCCTTCTCCAGGCTCCTGGTTCTCAGTTTAGCAGGAATCACAACCTCTGGCTAGATTCCTGCCTGGGGCCCCTTTCTCTCCATCTGGTCAGAAGACATCCTTTCTCTTGCTAGACAATCACTAGTTGTCCCTCCCTCTGATATCATTGCATGGCCACTGAAAGCTCAGACTTCTTGGGCTTTCTGAATGCATGGTCTGTTTTATTTTCAGTCTAAGTGTTCAAGCAGTCCAACTCATGTAGCACAGACAACAACAGCTGATGAATGCTGGCCTTAGAGACTTTTTCTAAAAGTCCTTGGACAGCCTAATCCAGCACTGATGGACCTATTTCCTCTGCCTGAGCTGCATCCTGCTGCCCATCTCCATACACAATCAAGAGAGCTCTGGCCACTGGGAGCCAGGCAATGTCCTTCCATCTGAACATAACTGTTGAGGGGTTGCCTCAGACAAACTGAGATCTGGGCAAGGCCTTAGCTTAAAAAGGGCAAGGGGGGCCATTGATCCTTGTCCCGCTCTATGTCTTGCCAATGGACTCTGATGACTCTGGAGGCGAGAGTGAGGCTGATAACTTTGCACATCCCTGACTCACTTAAATACACTTCATTTTCAAGTCAAGACAGCAACCTAATTGTCACTGGTCCTCTTTGAGAACAAAGAACAAACAACAATACCACTTTCATCCTCTGTATTTGCAGGGTTCTTCCCCCAACCCAACCATCTGTATGGAGTATAGTCAAAGCCTTGTTTTTTTCCAGTGGCAATGCACAACTGTGAGAGTCGGACTGTCAGGAAAGCAGAAGTGAGGCTTTCAAATTGTGGTACCGGAGCGGGCTTTTGAGAATCCTTTGGTTATCAAGGAAGTCAAATAAATCAATGTTTCAAGAAATTAATTCAGATTATTTACTGGAAGGTCAAATGCTGAAGCTGGAGCTCAAATACTTTGGCCACAAAACGAGAAGAAACGATCAAAGGCAAAAGGAGAAGAGAACGGCAGAGGATGAGATGGATGATTAGTGTCATGTAAGCCACAAACGTGGGCCTGGACTTAAATCGCGGAAGACGGAAGGGTCCACGGGGTCACAAGGTGTCCAGTACGACTAAGTAACAAGGAATAAAAACCTTTCCCACTTTAGACTGGAGGACTCGCAGTTAAATGAGCTGTCCAAGGTGACAGCTAGAGTTATCCGAGATCCCATTTGAACTCAGCTGTTCCCGACTCCGGACCCAGCGCTCTGTGCACTTTGGCGCCTCCTTGCGGCTGAGTATCTATTTCGAAGATGATCTTCCACTGGTTCACTATATTTCGGGTTTGTTTCTGGAACTTGCTCATTCTCCCTTTGGAATGGAAGCTTTTCTGAAGGCAGGGTCTTCTTCTTACCTTAATCTAGTGCTTCTTATACAGCATGCATTTAACAAAAGTTAACAGCCTGACTTTTCTGGGACTCAGTCTCCTCACCTGTAAAATGGGTATAATAATAATAATAATAATAATAATACCTCACTTCACAGAGTTGTTTTGAGGATCAAATAATTGCAAACCTTGACGTGCGATAGAAATGATAGCTGTTATTACGATTGATGTATCGGAAGAATTATTTCTCTCAGGGTCTCAGTTTCTTCATTTCCAAAATAAATGAGGTTCAATATGACTAATGTGGGAATAGGTTTAACGTGATTGCACATGTATAATCTATATCAGATGTGGTCTTGGTGAGGGGGAGGGGAGGGAGGGAGAAAAAATTGGAACTCAAACATCTTATAAAAGCGAATATTGAAAATTATCTTTAATTGGAATTTAATTGGAAAAACTAAAAGACTATTAAATAGGGAATGGGAATGGGAATGGGAAACTAACGTGGCTTTTAATCCCGCAGAATCCCTGTGTCCTTTCCATTCCTATTCCATTATTGCAGCGCGTTTTGTTAATATTGTCCCTGCCCGGCCGCCACCGCCTCCGTCGCTAAGCCCCGCCCTTCCACGCGCGCGCCCGGGTCGTTTGGGCGCCCACGTGGTCCTGAACCGTTCGGCGCGCGCGCAGCTCCGTAAGTGGGGCGGGGGCTGGGGGCATGGGGCGGTGGGGGCTACGGAGGGGCGCACGTGGCTGCGTAGGCGGGGGCGGAGGGGGTGGTTGCGCGCTGAGCTGGAGGCGCAAGGAGGGAGGCGGAGGGGGGGGCGATTAGGCGCCGGGAGGGGCTGTCTGGGTCGGGGTTAGGTGCGGGAGCCGGACCCTGGACACCGGCGTGCCCGCGCATGGGCTCCACGTTGGGCTCCGCGTTGGGCTCCGTGGCGCAGCGGGAGTGCGCGCCCTCGGGTTCGAGTCCCGGCGGCGGCGGGCCTCAGTTTGTAAAACGAGATTGGGACGATGGTCGCTTTGCCAACTTTGGAGCGTCTTGGATTAACCCTCTTGTTACCGCAACTTGTCGTTGTATTCTCATGGCCCCGCATACAGTAAGCGATCAATCCTTGCTTCTCCATCCGCAGCCCCGGTAAATAAACGCCCCTCCAGTGCAGAGTAGAACTAGCTAGGTGGCGCTGCGGAGAGAGACCCAGGCCCGGAGTCAGGAAAGTTGAGTTACGAGGTTGAAACTTAACTAGTTCTGTAAACTAGTCAGGTCACTTCACCCAGTTTGCCTCAGTTTTCTCATCCGTAATGAACTGGATAGATAATTGGCAAACCGCTCCAGTATCTTGTCCAAGAAAACCCCCGATCCGAATGACCGTCCGCAGTATACAGTAAGAGATGAATAATTGCTTATCCTAGGCACTAAGTGCTTTAGTAAACGACAGTATATAGGAAGCAATTTAACACTGCTCCCTAGACCATAAGTGCTTCATAAATGCCTTTCCAGTATACATACAGTAGGATGTACTTTAGAGCAGAGGTTTGTTAAAATAAATATTCAGTATTTGGCCTAGAAAACCCCAAGTGGGGTCAAGCAGTCGGAGGAATTGTACACCGTATACAGTAAGAGATGAATAATTGTTTCACCCTAGGCAGTAAGGGCTTCAGTAAATGTCCTCGCATACAGGAAGTGATTAACACTGCTCCCTAGACCATAAGTGCTTCATAAATGCCTTTCCAGTATACATATAGTAGGAGGATGTATTTTAGATTAGGGGTTTGTAAATATAAATACACACGAATACACATAAACATACATATAGTTAGATAATTACATTTAAGCGTCATTGGTTACTTTGGTAATCTCTTGTGGTTTTTTTAAAGCCATTTCAAGAGAAGTTTGAAACATCTAAACATTCTAATAATAATTGTAATGATAACAATAGCTATCACAACATAGCATTTTTAACTCATTTTGTTGTTGTTTGCTTGCATTTTGTTTTCTTTTAATTTTTTTCCTTTTGGATCTTTATTTTTCTTGTGCAACAAGATAATTGTACAAATATGTATACAGATATAGATTTAACATATATTTTAACATGTTTAACATATATTGAATTGCTTGCCATCTAGGGGAGAGGGTGGAGAGGAGGGGAAAATTTAGAACACAGGGTTTTGCAAGGGTCATTACTGAATGAATTGAAAAATTATCTATGCATATGCTTTGAAAATAAGCTTTATTTTAAAAAAGATAATAGATAACATTTCTATGGTATTTTAAGACTCATTTTTATATATGTTAGCTGATCAATTTGGGGAAGATACTTTAGACATGGGGAAACTGAGGCTTGTGAAGGTTAAATGCATTGCTGAGTGAGTGATCCTGATCCCAAGCCTTCTCTCTGTCTATTGCCTCCTTTCTCTGGGTAGGGAAGGTGGGGGTAGGGGACCAGGGATGTTCATGTCCCAGGCTGAATCCATAAATACAACTCATAAGGCTTCAGGGAGGTTAACTTAATACTAAACCACCATGGACAGGGCCAGGGATATCCAGAAAGAAATGAACATAATCTGTCCTCAAGAAGCGCAGATTCTAAAGGGGAAGAGACCGCTTGAACAAAGATAATCAGATATTGCATAGAAAGCAGTTTGGTGAGTTGGGCAGAGCAGGAAAGTCCCTCTCCAGAAAGGACCCTTCAGCTACACACTTTCTAGGCACTGAAGGTTTTCAAGAACCCTGAAATGGGATTAGCAAATCTGGGGGGATTCTTGAGTGTGTGGAGGAGGAAGAGATGTACCAAGTTTGGAAAGGCAGGTTAGAGCTAAGGTGTAAGGAGCTTTTAAGTGCCAGATGAGTCTGTATTTTTAACTGGAGGCAATTTGGGAAAGAGACAAATTCAGACCTATAAGGATATCTACCTACCTAATGTACATTCTGCCAGCCATCTATAACTTAATAAGTAGACTCATACATTAAAGATCTGTCTATATGTTTATCCATCCATCTCTATCATCCATCTATCCATCTATGTCATCATCTATATCTACTATCATCTCTCTTTATCTTCTCTCTATCTGTCATTTTTATCACCCATCTATCATTTCTCTTTCCTTTTTCTTCTCCCCTTTTTCTTTTTTCCCTTTCTCCTTCCCCCTCCCCCTTTTTCTCTCTCCCCCTTTTTCTCTCTCCCCCTTTCCCTCTCCTCTTCTTCCTCCCCCTTTCTCCTTTTTCTTTTCCCTTCCCTTCCCCCTTTTCTCTCTTTTTTTCTTTCCCTTCCCCCTTCCCCCTTTTTCTGTTTTTCCTTTTCCCTTCCCCCTTACCCTTTCTCTTTTCCCTTTCCTCTTCCCCTCCCCCTTTTTCTCTCTTTTTTTCTTTCCCTTCCCCCTTCCCCCTTTTTCTGTTTTTCCTTTTCCCTTCCCCCTTACCCTTTCTCTTTTCCCTTTCCTCTTCCCCTCCCCCCTTTTCTCTTTTTCCCCTTTTCCTCCCCCTTTTTTGGTCTTTCTCTTTGTGTCTCTATCCTTGCCTCTCCACTGCTTGGTAGAGGATAGATTGAAGAGATGGGGCCATTGGGAGCAGAGACACCCCCAACCTCTTGCCAATGCGGCCACATGCATTCTCTTCTTCAGTCTTTGGGCTGCCAGCCATTCCACCAGTGACTCTCTGTCTAGTCGCTGAGCATCCCCTGGATGCTCTCCCTCCTCATCTTCGCCTCGTGGCTACGCCAGTGCCTGGCACATAGCAGGTGCTTCATGATTGATGGGTTGGCTTCCTTTCTGACTTAGCTACAATCACCCGTCTCTTACAATCCCAGCACCTTTCCCCAAAGATGATCTCTCTCTTACCTTCTTTACGGGCCTGCTGTCCATAATTTATGCATGTTGTTTCCCACATTAGCCTGGGAGCTGCCTTCTTGCCTTCCCTTCTCTCCTGCCGCACATAGTAGGTGCTTCATAAATGCTGATTGACTGATTGCTTCCTCTCTCCATGTGCCCTTGTAGCTGGTGCCGGAGGTAACCAGAGCGGGGAGTCAGTCCCATCTCCTGTCCATGGGAGCTTCCCTGGTGAAGCTTGAGGCCGTCGTGCAGCAGAGCGCCCGCACCCGTCTGCTGCCCCTGCTGCACTCTGAACTGTGGCATCTCAGGTAGCACGGTACCCCTCCCACGTTGCCTTGTCCTGTTGTTTGTCTCACAAACGCTTCTGTCCAGGCCCTTCTGACGCCCCTTTCTGGGTTCTTTACAGACAAGTTTCCATGGCTGAGCACCTAGAGGCTGTACCCGTGGAAGCCGTGCCCGTGAAGGCCGAGCCTGGACCCGTGGCCAAGGAAGACCCTAATGTTAGGGGAAGCAAGGGTTGGGGCCTGAAGAAGTGGGAGGAAACTGAGCCCCAAGCTAAGAGGCTGAAGAACAATGAGGAAGATGAGGAGCACAGTAAAAAGCTCCCCAAAAGGAAGATTGTACTTCTGATGGCCTATTCCGGGAAAGGTTATCATGGGATGCAGGTATGTGGATAAATTCCTGCCATCTACTGCCCAGGGGCAGCTGTTCTGTGTAATTTCAGTGGGTTTATGCTGGGAAAGTCTGACTTCCAAAAGGCAGAGAAGGGGTGACCAAGAGTGAGCCTTAGGCCATACCTCCTGATCCTAGGGGAGCTGCTGAAACTCACCAGCAAAGATGAAAGTGGCTCCTTCCGGGAGTTCCCCTGAAATCATAGGCCCGTCCAAAAATGCTTTAAAAACATTTAAACAGAAAAAATTAAAGAAAATATTTAATAAAAGCCTATTTCAAGAGGGATGTTTAGACTAGAGAAGATAAAACTAGGGAGGGGAAAGAACACAAGAGAATGTTTGGCTCCAGTTGTTTGGAGGAGAGTTACTTACTTGGGGGAGGGATTGGATGTGCTACTGGAGGCACCTTTAACTCCCAGGTCTTTTGAGATGGCCAAGGATTGTCTACCAAGGCAATACTCTTCCTTTTCTTCCTCTTCCCCCTTCTCCTCCTCTTGCTATTTTTCTTTCTCTTCCTTTTCTTCCTCTTGCTTCTCCTTTTCTTCATCTTCCTTTTCCTCTTCCTCTTTCTCCTCCTCTCCCTGCTCTTCCTCCTCTTCTTCCTCCTCCTGCTCTTCCTTTTCTTCCTCTTCCTCCTCTTCCTCTTCTTCCTTTTTCCTTTGCTCTTCTTCCTTCTCCTTTTCCTCTTTTCCCTCCTCCTCTCCTTCTCATCTTCCTTCTCTCTTCCTCCTCCTCCTCTTGCTCCTCCTTTCCTCCCTCTTTTTCCTCCTCTATTTTCTCCTCTTGTTCCTCCTTTTCTTCTTCTTCCCTCTTCTCCTCTTGTTCTTTTTCTTTTTCTTCCTTTTCTTTCTCTTCCTCCTCCTTTTCCTCTTCATCCTTTTCCTCCTCCTTTTCTTCCTCTTTCTCCTCCTCCTGATCCTCTGCTTTTTCTTTTTCCTTCTCCTTTTCCTCCTTTTCTTTGCCTTCCTTAAGTCCAATGGATGAGACAACATGCAAACTACTAACTTCTTCTCACACATTTGTTGAGAAACCTATGGACTCCTCTTCAGAACAAGATTTTAAAATGTATCAAATATAACACATTGGATTACAATGTTCAGATATGATGATCAATGGATTCAAGTTCAGTCGGGAAGCCTTGGTTGAGGGCTGACATAAGTGCCAGACACCCTGCCCTCAAGAAGCTGCTGCTCGAATGGGGAAGGTGGCACTTTGAAGGGAGATGAAAAGTAAGGGCAAAATGAAGACAATACAGAATAACCTGGAGAGACATGAAGGCACGGCTTCCCTGACCAGGGCACTGGCGATGGAAGCTTCTTGGATGGACCAACCCTTCAGTGAAAAAGGCTTCTGGGCAGAGTGAACTTTTAGGGTGAGAAGGTTGCTGAGCATTGGGATCAGAGGGGGAACGTGCTCCTGCATGTCTGGACTTGTCCCAGGTCGTGCTCTCTGCTTGGTAAAGGGACTGGCTGCATTGACGGAGTCCCAGTGAGACCTGGAGGACTGACATACATTCAGAGGTGAAAACTGCGAAGAGACAGATTGATGCTTGCATGGAAAAGCTTCCCAACCATCAGGTTCCCTCAGAGGGGCTGCCGCTTCTCTCTCCCTGCCTCCCATACTCCTGAGGAGGCTGAGCAGGCGCTGAATGGTCACTTCTTAGGGAGCTCACTGATGCGAGTCTGGTTGAAGTTTGAGGCTAGACTGCCTCCTGGGCTTGTTCTGGTCAGGAATGGATGCTAACCCCCAGCCTGGAGGTGACTCTTGTGGATCTTAGGAGGCCAGGGTCAGAGGCCAGAATGGTTACGGCCCTTGAGGCGTGTTCTTCTGGAGGTCCCTGTTTGGATGCCAAAATGTATCGTCTGGACTAGCTCTCTGGAGGATGTTGGGACCATCCTTGATCTTAGTGGAGGAGTGAAGGAGGCAGGAGAACCACAAAGATGGTGGTCAAGGATGGGGAGGGAGTCCTTGTGCTGATGAAATCACAGATGACTGAGACTCAGGCTTCGAGGAGGTTGTAGGTCATACCTGAGACAGTTTGGATCATAGGAGAGGTGGAAAGGACCTCAGAGCCTGCCTAGTTCAGCTTACTCATTTTACAGATGAGGAAACTAATGGAGTTGAAATCGTTTTACTGGTGGTCACCAAGTAGTATTGGAGACGACCCTCAACCCTGTGTTTCTTGCCTTAAAGTACAAGACCTTTCCATCGTAGGATTTCCCATTTTGGAATTGATGGATCTGGAGATGTAGGAGCACTGATCCCCAAATATCCTGAGGTTCCAGGAGCCTCCCTGTATGGGCCACCAAATGTTGGGATACACGTTGAACCCTCCAAAATATATTGGTATTTCGGCCCAGGGTTGCATAGCATCTCAAACGAATTTGTAGGCTTAGACCATCTCCAAATCAAGAGGCAAAGATTTTATTTCTCAGCAGCCTAAGTTCCAAAAGGGAGTTTTAGTCATTAGCAAGGGGAAAGAAATAGGCTAAAAGTTCCCTAGCAGAAGTGGCTATTTAGGCAGCTAAGTTCCTAATGAACTAGCCATTGGGATGTCAGTAAGTGAGATAACATTAAATGGAGTTAGCTGAAGAAGTGGAGTACCAGTGAGCTCTTTTATAGGAAAAAAATAACTTTGGGATTCAAATTTGGTCTCAACAAATTTATTAGCTGAGTAACTCTGGGCAAACCATTTTACCCTGTTTGCCTCAGTTTCCTCATCTGTAAAATGAGCTGGAGAAGAAAATGGGAAAAATACTTCCAATATCCCAATGGGGTCATCAAGAGTTGGACATTATTGAAACAACCAAACATCAAGAATATGTCATACATGGTTCTAAATACTACACATACACACACACACACACACACACACACACACACACACACACACAAGAAGTCATGAAGATTGGGAGTTATCCAGAAAAAAATTCACAAGTTCCGGCCATCTTTAAGTCCAGGGACAAAAGCTTTATTATGACACCATAAGGTGGACCAGGTTCCTCAGCAGAACTTGCATTTATAGGGGGAAAGATGAAATCTTTTATAGGAAAGGACTCTGAGGAAGGGATGCTTATGATGCTATTTCCTTGTCTCAGAAAGCATTTTATACAAAATAACCTTGGGCTGACATCTATAGCAAGGCCTCCAGATTGCATATAGTTACTGTGTCATTTTAAGATAGTCCTGCCAATGTAAGAAATTCAACAAGGTCCCAATTAGGGACAAGATAATTCTTTCCATATCCCTCCCTGGAGATACCTGGTTGCTACCAAGGACATGACCTTTTGCTGTGGTTTATTTACCCTGCATCCATCTCTCTCTCTTTCTCTCTCTCTCTCTCTCTCACACACACACACACACACACACACACACACACACACGTGTGCATAGGGACTCTATTTTCTCTCTCTCTCTTTCTCTCTCTCTCTCTCTCTCTCTCTCTCTCTCTATATATATATATATACATATATATATATACTGTTGTCATTCAGTTTCTTCATGACCTTATTTTAGATTTTCATTACATGATATTACTTATATTCTATATTGACAACTTAACATATTAAGTACATGTAATATATGATATGGTATAATATGAAATTGTAAATTGATTTTAATTCTGTTTTTAAGACTTAAGCCTGCATAAGTTCAATACTTTTCCAAGAGCTGTGAGGCTAAAATTTTTACCCTTTTACCTTCATTCTTTATCTGTACTTAAGAGAAAATTGCCTGAAGGCCAAACTTTTGAATTGTCATTACTTAGAGTAATTATGTTAGAATAATTTGTATCTTTACCCAGGTATTGTCCATCTTGAAACCTAATCTATCCTCCATTCACCCCAAATTCTATAGAATTCTACCAAAATAGCTGCACATTTCTATTATTTAGGATTACTCCCATTTTCTGGATGGAAAGGAGATGAGGTGACTCATTAAAATGTCTGCTGACCAGGATTGGCTTACTTTTGCCAGGGAGGTCTCAATTATCATACCAATCAGAAGGAATACACACTTAGGATTAAAAGACTTGTCGTCACTCAACTTCATTTGGTCAAGCTGGGGTAGTCATCTCTTCTAAAAAAATCATTTAATAGTTAATTAATTTTTGTTTCACCCAATTTCATGTAAAACAGGGTTTTTTGGTTGGTTGTACATTCATTTTTTTACACATTTCCATGTGAATCAGGTTGAGAGAAAAAATCAGAACAAAAGAGAGAAACCATGAGGAAGAAAAAAACTGAGGAAAAAAGCACATAGTATGTGTTGATCTACATTCAGTCTCCATAGTTCTCTTTCTAGATGGGGATGACATTTTCTATCAAAAGTGTATTAGGATTGCCTGGGGTCACTGAACTGTTGAGAAAAATCTAGTCTGATAGTTGTTCATTGAACAGTCTTGTTGTGGCTATGTACAATGTTTTCTTGGTTTTATTTCCCTTCACTCAGCATCAGTTCATGTAAGTCTCTTCAGGCCTCTCTGAAATCATCCTGCTGATATGGTTTCTTATAGAACAATAATATTCCGTAACGTTCTTATATCATAACCTATCCAGCCATTCCCCAACTGATGGACATCCACTCAGTTTCTAGTTCCTTGCCACTACAAAAAGGGCATTTTTGCACATGTGGGACCTTTTCCCTCCTTTTAAGATTTCTTTGAGATACAGGCCCAGTAGAAACACTGTTGGATCAAAGAATATGCATAGTTCCAAATTGCTCTACAGAATGGTTGGCTTAACCTAAGAGAAGCATAGAAAGGTAAACAGAAAAATATATATATATATATTATTTAAAGGTGAAACTGTAACTCTTGAGAACTGTTATCTGTCACTGGGACAAATGGAGGGGGACAGCTTATGGACTAAGGGTATGGTTGTGAATGGATTCTGATGTGATAATATCAAAGAAAAAGATATTAAGGGGTGGGAAAAGGTCTGTATAGAATGGTTGGCTTAGTTTGCAACTCCACAAAGTAGTCATTTCTATTGGCTTTGAAAAAGTCTTCCTTTATTCATTTCTATCTCCACAATAACATATGACATAAGAAATATTTTGTTTTATTATAAAATATATATCTAGATAAGTATCTCATGTGCAAGTCCTTATATGCACATATTAGTATAGCCTAAATATTTAAAATATCAATTCTATTAAATATTCAGCATATTAAATAATAAATAGTAAAATATGTCCAGATATAGAAATAGATTGTGGTTGAGTTGTTTCAGTTTTGTCCAACTCTTCATGACCCCATTTGAGGTTTTCTTGTCTAAAGCAGTTTGCCATTTCCTTCCCCAGCTCATTTTACAGATTAGGAAACTGAGACAAACAGGGTTAAGTGAGTAGCCCAAGGTCACAGAGCTGGATTTAAATTTGGGTCTTCCTGATATCAGACCTGGTTTTCTATTCTCTGCGCCATCTAGCTGCCCCTAGATAATCATACACACACATCATATTAGTAACATAGCAAGTCATATTATATATAAAATGTTGAGTATGTGTGTGTTTGTGTGTGAATAATTTTGTGTGCCAGGTCCTTCCATTCCACAAATTCTGTAATTCTAAGTGCTGCACTTTAGAATTAGGAAGCTCTGGCTTTAAATGCTGACCCTGACACTTTCTAGCTTGGTGACCCTTGACAAGTCAGGTTTTGTCAGAAGTAGTTTGACGTGCCCTTGGGAGTTTAGGATTTCAGTTGGCATTTTTGTTTTGAGAGAGTTTGGTGTTGTGTTTGAAAGTAAGCACCATCCGACTTTTTTCATGCTCCAGACTTAAGGGAAATGTGGGTGATCCTTATCCCTTAACATATTTAACCTTCAGTCAGTCTTTAGTCAAGCTCAGAGCAGGACCTTTTTACCCTGTATTGCTGTTATCCTTTGTTGCTTTGTATCAGCAGGAGAAAGTAAAACCCATTCTTCCCTTTCTCAGAGGAACTTGGGGTCTTCCCAATTTAAGACTATTGAAGATGACTTGGTGTCTGCTCTTGTTCAGTCTGGCTGCATTCCAGAAAACCACGGTGAAGATATGAAGAAAATGTCCTTTCAGAGGTGTGCACGGACAGACAAGGTATCCTTTTCTTCAAAAACCTGATGCGCTTAAAAAAAATCCATGTCACTTCTCTGCCTGCCAACCAAAGCTCTTCCTTGTAACCAAAATATAATTAATAGTTCAAATTTATATAGTACCTATTGTGGGCCAGCCACTGTGCTAAGTGCTTTATAATTAGTACCACATTTGATCCTCACAACAATGCAGGGAGGTGGGTGCTGTTATTATCCCCATTTTACAGATGAGGAAACTGAGGCAAACAGGTTAAGCAACTTGGTCTTATTGGAGAGATTGAAAGAATTGCAAACTTACAGGCCACATCTGATTTCTTTTCTGTGTAAAAGAAAGGTGTAATTCATACAGGTAAGTAACTGAGTCTGGTAAACTAGTAAATATTTGAGGCCAGATTTAAACTCAGAGCTTCTTGGCCCAGCACTCTGTCCACTTTGTCATCTAGCTATTAGGGGAAAATCAGCTATGTATTGGTTATGTTTGAGAATCTGTTCTTTATTCTGCACATCTTTCTTCTAGAAGGACTTGTACTTTTTAAAATATTGGATTTTTATTGATATCTCCTAGATTCCCCCTATGCCTCCCCTCTCCTTCAGACAAAAACATTAAAAATTTAAAAATGAAGAGAAAAAAAATTCCAGAAAAAAAAAATCTGAAACCACAATGAGGTTCTGATTTGTATGAATGATGGATCCCTTAATTGGTTTCATGCATTCAGATTCTTTCTTCAAAGTTAACCATGTAAAAAATGACTGGTTCCAGCTCAGTGGAAACTTGCAGGGAGAATTAAGCTCCTTCACAGGATCCATCACTAATTGGAAACTAGCAGGAGGTGGGTAGCTTGCTTCTTTGGTGGGAAAATTTATTCTCTGTGAAAGTAGTCTGGACTTAATTCTTTATCATTCCATGGATTCCTAGTTTACTGGACTTTTGTGTTGGTTTTACTTAATTATTGTGAGTGCTGTTCCTTTGGCTCTGCTTCTTTCATTCAGCATCAGTTCTATGAGTCTTTGTTCATTGATTCTCATGGAACAGTCATCTTCCATTACCTTCAGATGCCATGGTTTTTTCCATGGTGGTCTCCCCATGTGTGGTCACTCACTTTGCTTGCTACTACAGAAAAGGGGTGACCATGAGTATTTTTGTACATTTGGGATTTTCCCTCTTTTCTTTGACCTCCTTGGGATATATATTGTCATCATTGAAATTAAGGTAAACTGAGAGACAACAGTTTGAAGCATGACAAATTTCTTAGATTAGCAATAAGCAATAAATTGGGTCAGTGGCCTTCAATAAGCAAAGGCCTTGAATGAGGGCTAATAGGGTCTTTTATAGCAGTCAACAAGATGACAGAGCAAAATCTTGAGCAATATCTTCTAATTAGCTAGGGATGATATAGATTTGAGATTATTAGATCATTTGGACCTTCGCTTCTGAAACTAACTCAACTACAGCCAAAAGTTGTGATGTCACAAGATAAAGATTCCCAAGCTAAGGGCTAGTTTTCAGTTCCCTGAAGGTGGGAGATGTTACTATGCTTTAAGTCATCAAGATTTGACCTAAGTTTTTCTGGAAAGTTCAGGTTACGAAAATGGAGGTAATTAAAAGACAAAAGCCTGACCTTTAGGCATGTTGCCCTGGGATAAAGTTTACTTAGTTTTCTAACAATATCCTGAAGATAACAAAATCCTGAAGAGTTTTGCCCTCTTACCAGGCTTCTTCCACCCTCAAATTATCTTCTGTTGATCTGATTATGCTTAAAAAAGCTCCCAAACCTCTTGTCCTTTTTAAATTGTCAGGCTGATGGCTAGAAGCTAATTGACCAAGTCATTTTATTTTGGATTATAAATTCTTTTTATCATTTTTTTAAAATTAGTGAATTGCCCATATTCTGTCTCCTGGGAAGATTGTAAAAGTTGTGGATATGCAATCTAATTTGCTTATTACCCATAAAAAAGAAAAGTATTATTCAGAGAGATTAAAATAAGGTATCTCATTTTTCCAAACTATGTGTAGATAGGTTTCACTCATATCTGGCATAGGGGCACACCAGCAGTTTGGAGAAGGTCAAATCGCTTTCATTTTTGCCTAGTTTTTCTTTCTCATTTTTCTGGAGGGGCAAACAATCCTGGGGAATGGGACTCTGACTGTGAGTACTCAGTCATTTTGTCAGAGGCACGTGGAAATAGAGTGGACTTCTGTCCCTGCCTCCAGATATATAGAGTTTAGGTTTCTTAACATAACTGAAATTTTACATGGGCATTTCAACACTGTCCTCCTTGTCTGTGTCTTTCCCTACTCCCCCTTTCCCACTCCCCCAAGCTATTCTAACTGGTGTCTCCTTTCCAGGGTGTGTCTGCTGCTGGCCAGATTGTGTCCCTGAAGGTATGGCTCATTGACAACATTTTGGAAAAGATTAATAGTCACCTTCCATCTCATATCAGAATCCTAGGTAAGAACAGGAGATGGGGAGCTTAATGTACTTCTTAGGGTTGGGGACTGTGGGTGTGGAGCATTAAATGCCTTCTTAGAATTGGTTAATGTGCCCTTGAATTCCTGGGTTCATTTACTAAATGAGTTAAAAAATGAATACGTGAAGACAGGTTGGATTAGATGACCTACCACTAGGTCCCCTTCCAGCGCCGCTATTATTGAACTACAGTTAAGATGATGGTCAGAGGTGGACCCAGACTTCCCAGTTGTGATTGGATGCTGCTAGGAAGTGTTGGAAGCTGGATTTAAACTCAGGAAGGTGAGTTTTCCTGACTCCAGGCCTGGCACTCTGTGCACTATGGCGCCTCCTGGCTGTCCTTGGGAGTCAAGAAGACTTGAATTCAAATCCAGCCTCAGACACTTCTCAGCTATGTGATCTTGAGCAAGTTGCAGCACCTCTGTCAGCCTCTGTTTCCTCATCTGTAAAATGGAGGGTAATAATAGTACCTCTCTCTTGGGCTTGTTGTGAAACTCAAATAAGATAATAATGGTAAAGAGCTGGGACAGAGTAAATGTTACATAAATTGCTTATTCTTTTCCTTCTACCCTATTGGACTCTGGGGATTTCCTTAACTTCCATCACTCCCTATTTTGTTGTTAGTTGCTTGGATTTTGTTTTTTCATTTTTTTCCTTTTTTGACCTGATTTTCTTTGTACAGTATGATAATTGTGGAAACATGTGCAGAAGATTTGTACATGTTTAACAGATAAGATTACTTGACATTTAGGAGGAGGGGGGGTAGGGGAAAGGGAGGGAGAAAAAAAAATTTGGAACAAGATTTTGCAAGGGTTAATGTTGAAAACTATGCCTATGTTTTGAAAATAAAAAGCTTTATAAAAATAAATAAAAATAATTTTTAAAAAATAAGCTGGGATATAAAGCAAGTATTCTTTTACTCTGTATCAATAGTTTTCATTTTTGGTCTTGGGACCCATTTAGTTCTTAAATATTATTGAGAACCCCAAAGACTTTTGGTATATGTAGACTATTGATATTGACTGTATTAGAAATTAAAAATAAATTTAAAAAATATATTCTTTTAATGATAATGAAACCATTATATATTAACATAAATAATAGTTAAAAAATGAAAAACAACTTTATTTTCTGAAATAAAAAAGTTGAGTGAAAAAAAATGGCCTTGTTTTACATAGTCTTGCAAATGTCTGGCCTAATGGAAGACAGCTGTATTATCCTTTTGTTGTGGATAAAGCAGGGAGTCTTTTATAGGCACTTAACCTCTTAATGTAATTATGAAAAGAATTTGGACTTCTTAGGACTCCCTGAAAGCATCTTGGGGACCACAAGGGAACCTGGAGCACACTTTGAGAAACAGTTTTCTGTTGCATGCTGCCTTTTGTACATGGGAGATGCTTAAGACATTTTCGTTGAATTTCTGGTGAGAGAGCAACATGGTATTAGTGCACAGTGCACCCAATTTTATCTCGGGGCACTACCTAGGTGACTTTAGCTAAGTCATTTACTCTCTCTTGGCTTCACTTTCTTTTGTCTGTATTTTAGTGTTGGGGCTGGACTATCCCATCCCTGATGGCGTCTGAGGTTCCTTATGGTTTTAGAGCTATTATACTCTGAATAATAGCCAACATTTATATGGCCTTCTATGTACCAGGCATGTGCTACGTGCTTTACAAATATTATCTCATTTTATCTTTATAACAATTCTGGGAGGTAGATGCTATAAGCATCCCTATTTTACAGATGAGGAAACTAAACAAACATCATTTAAGTGACTTGCTCAGAGTCCCACAGCTAGTGAGTATCTAAGGCTGGATTTGAATTCAGGCCCAGTGCTCTGTCCTTTGTGCTACCAGTTAACTATGACTGTATGATTTCTGAGGATAGTTAATCAACAAACGTTTATTAAGCCATTTTCCATATGCTATATGACAGACACTGGATGTACAACTTAGGAGAATGAAATAATCCCTACTTTCAGGGAGCTTACTTCCTAACTGCAGGGAGACAACAGGCACATAAAATTACTGATAGTACAAACACAAATTGATAAAAAGATATATACACGTACCAAGTAGTTAAGTACAAGATAACTTGGGAGAGAAGGCACAAGCATTTGGGCGATCATGAAAAGCTTCCTGCTGAAGACAGCATCTGAAACATTCAAAGGGGTGGTATGTTAGGCGTGGGGGACAGCCAGTGCAAAGGCCTGGAGGTAAGAGCTGTCCCAGCTCTAAATCTACACTCCTAATCTCATTGCAGCATATAACATTTCAGTATTTCCTTCCCACCATTCCCGTTATTGCTCCTCAGGTTTGAAGAGGGTCACTGGAAGTTTTAATTCAAAGAACAGATGTGATGCAAGGACGTATTTCTACATGCTGCCGACATTTGCCTTTGCTCACAAGGACCATGACGTCCAGGATGAGAGGTACCGCCTAAGCCCAGAGACCCTGGAGAAAGTCAACCAGCTGTTGGCCAGCTACAAGGGAACCCACAACTTCCACAACTTCACCTCTCAGAAGGGCCCCAAGGAGCCGAGCGCCAGGCGCTATATCATGGAGATGCACTGTGAGGCTCCCTTCATGCGGGAAGGCATGGAGTTTGCCGTGATCAAGATCAAGGGCCAGAGTTTTATGATGCATCAGATCCGGAAGATGATTGGCTTGGTGATTGCTGTCCTGAAGGGCTACGTGCCCGAGTCCGTGATGGAACGCAGCTGGGGAGAGGAGAAGGTTGACATCCCCAAAGCGCCGGGACTTGGGCTCGTCCTGGAGAGGGTCCATTTTGAACAGTACAATCGACGTTTTGGGAACGATGGGCTGCATGAACCCCTGGACTGGGTGGAAGAGGAGGAGAAGATGACTGTGTTCAAAGAGCAGTATATTTACCCCACCATCATCAAGACCGAGATGGAGGAGCATTCCATGACTAACTGGCTCAATACGCTTCCAAACCACGACTTTGACGCTGGCTCTCAGGAGGCCAAGGCTAATGATGGGAGCACCAAGGTAAGAAAGGCAGGGCAATTTCCATAATTCAGAAAATGGCTCTTTGTTGGGAGGGCCATTACAGCTTCCTGAAACTTATGGGTTTGAATTTGGTCCCAGGCTCTCTGAAACCTGAGTCACTGGGCATCGCTTTTGCTCAGGAATCTTCTGGAGCTGCCTCTTGCATTGGTCATTTAAAATTTCCCTCTTGCTGGTTGTAGCCTGTTTTTCCAAGCTGATTGTGCTCCTTATGATGATTAACAGGTTCTGAAACACCTAGGTTTCTGGATAAATTAAAATTGGTTTTACTGGCTACATCTAGAAAGTGCCAACAAAAACTAGCTCAGCTACCTCCCCAAAGAGACCAAGCCTCTTGAACCTTCAATATTTATAAAACCTTATGAAAAAAGGAATTCCCTGAGGGTGAAAATCAATTGAGTGGTTAATAAGAGAATGACTATTATAATGAGATGTGGGCTATATTTTAAAATGAGAGTCTTGGGGTACTAAAGTGACCTGTGTCATTCAAATCTTAATAAGAGATGTTGATTTCCATGTCTCTTGTCATGACATAAGAGAATCTACACTTCCCCAGACCTCAGTGGGCAAACCTAATAAGCAGGAATGTGCCCATTAGCCCAAATAAAAATTTCTTTTATCATCTGTTAAGATCTTGGCTTGGGTATATCAGATTTCCAGCACTCATTGATTTCTAGAAAAGGGGGAAAAACCTTGATCCTAAGAGAGGAATGTGAATTTCTAATACCCTTCACACGTTTGCCCTGCTTGTTCTCACTCTCCCCCATTCATAACTTAACATCTTTTATCTTTGTATCTTTGCACAAGTATACTTAATGCTTGGGATGCTCTCCATTTTAAACTCTGTGACTTGATACAACAAGCACCCTTCAAGATTCCTTCTTCAAGAAGTCCTTTTTTTATAACACTTTGTGGATACTTTTCTTCAGTCCTCCCCAATGTAAAGTGCTCAAGGGCAGAGACTGCTTCCGTTAGTCTTTGCAGCCCCAATAGTTGATACATGGAATGAGATTTATTAAGCATTTACTACATTCTAGGCACTGTGCTAATTGCTTTTCAACTGTTGTCTCATTTGACCCTAACAATAACCCAGTGAAGCAGGTGCCATTATCATCTCCATTTTACAGTTGGGGGATTTAAATCAGTGACAAAGTAACTTGGCCATGGTCACAGAGTTCCAAAGTGTCTGAGTCTAGATTTGAACTCAGATCTCAGATCAGAACTTCTCAACTGAAGACTCAGTACTTATACCTACTGCACTACCTACTTACTTCTATATAGTAGGTGCTTAGTTTTGCTTCTTGATTGTTTAATTCAAGTCTTCATTCCTTAATAAACATAATGAAGACAAAGTGATTTAGAAAAAGAGAATTGGATTTGGAATTAGGAGTTCTAAGAGCGAATCCTAGCTCTGCCCCGTCAATCAATCAATAAATATTAAGAGCCTACTGTGTGCTGTGTTTCTGTAAGAAAAGGCTTATCACTTCATCAGTCTAGACTATAGTTTTCTCATCTACAAAATAGATTGTACTTGTTGAAGTCCTATCTCTATATCCTCTCAAGGATTTCTTATTAATTATTTCTTATTAAGTATCTACTGTGTGTAAGGCACCTTACTTTGGTGACGGACCTCAGAGTTCACAGTTGGGAAAAGGAATAGACAAGAAGAATCCACATCTAAATACAAGGTAGAAATGTGAAAGTACCTAAAGAAAAATTATTCAGGGGCTGTGTGAATTTAGATTAGAGAGAGATGACTTTTGGCCAGACAGGTAGGTATACCACTGTACATCGGTCACTCTAAGCGACCTAGCCTAATGGCCTTATTGTCTACTTTTGCTCTCCTCAATATGGTATTTACATTGTATGGTTTTAGATGAATAAAGTAAAACCTCTTATTACTTCAAACAACTTTCCAGATTACACAGGAGATTATAACTTGCATCAGTAGTTTTCTTATTCAAGAATTTCTTATATCAATGAAATCAGAAGTCTAGTCCCTATCACTATCTTAATTTTTTTGGTTTTTAAATTAAAATATTTTTTCAGTTACCAAAATTTATCATCTTTCCCTTTTACCACTATCATCCCTCACTGAAAGAAAAAAAGAAAAATGAAGCCCTTTTAACAGTTATACATAATCTTTTTTATTTTTCTCATGATTTTTCCTGTTTGTTCTGATTTTTTCCTCCCAACATAATTCATAAAACAATGTCTATAAAAATAAATAAACTTAAAAAAAACCCACCAATTATACATAATCAAGCAAAACAGATTTTCATTTTGGAGATATCCAAAATTATTTGTCTCCTATTGCACCCTTATTTCACCTATCTATCAAGAGTGTTATGTTTTCTCATGGGTTCTCAGGAATCAGACCCCTGCTTGAGCATTGTATTGATGAGAATTCTTAAGTTGTCTTTCAGAATTGTTTGTCTTGAGACAGCTAGCATGTGCTAATGCAGGAGTTCTTAAACTTTTATTCTTACTATCTTTATAGTATTAAAAATTATTGAGGATCTGTCCAAGGAGTTTTTGTTTATGTGGGTTATATTTATTGATAATTTACTATATTAGAAATAAAAATGAATTTTGAATTTTTGAGTCTTCTGAAAGGGTTTCAGAGACCCCAGGGTTCTCTGGACCACACTTTGAGAACCATGGTGCTAGTGGATAGAGCACTAGGCTTAGAGTCAGGAAGATATGAGTTCAAAATAGTACTGTAATTCTGGGTAAGCCATTTAATCCCAATTGCCTCTAAAAACAAAAATATGAGTTATTTGTCTTTGCATCCTTGTTACTGTAGCACAAATTGTCTCCATTCTGTTCACTTCGTCTTGCATCAGTTCAAACAAGTTCTCCTATATCATCCTAAGACTGTCCCTTTTATCATTTTCTGCAGAATAGTTCTTCTGCTAAATTCGTATACCATAAGCTGAGTTGATATAATAAAAAATGACAGTACTGCCCAAAATATCTTACTCATTCAGTGCCATAGCAGTAAAACGACCAAAGGATTATTTTATAGACTGAGGAAAATTAGTAACAAACATAAGGTCACAAATATCAAGGAAATCAAAGAAAAAAATGCAAAAGGACCCTAATAGTACAATGTCTCAAGCTACTACTACTGGTAATCATCTAAACAATTTGGTACTGGATAAGAAATAGAATGGTAGACCAAGGGAACTGATGAGTTATATTCTCTATAGAAACAAAAGAGCTTAGTGTTTGATAAGCTCTCAAAAGATCTCAGCTATTGGGGTAAGATCATTACCATTTGACAAAAAGTAAGAACATGGAAAGTAGTCTGCCAGAAACTTGACATAGATGAACATTTCACACAATGAGCTCAAAATGAATATATGATTTAAATATAAAGGGTGTTATAAAACAAAAGTTGGGGCACATGGAAGAAATTACTTGTCAGATTAATAGATAGAGAAAGAGTTTAGGTAGTAGTAAAATAGGTAATTTAGATTACATTAAATTTTAAAAAGTTCTACACCAACAAAACCAGTGCAGCCAAAATTAGAAGAAAAGTAGGAAATAAAATTTTTATATCAAGTTACTCAAATTTGTAGAGAACTGAGTCATTTATAAAAAATAAGAGCCATTCCCCAATTGATAAATGATCAAAAGATGTGATGGGGCAGCTAAATGGTACAGTGGATAGAATACTGGGACTGAAATCGGGAAGATAGCTACTCCTAAGTTCAAATCTTACCCTTACACTTACTAGCTGGGTGACCCTGGACAAATCACTTAACCTGACATGCCTCAGTTAACTTATTTGTAAAATGAGCTGGAGAAGGAAATGGCAAACCACTCTATAATCTCTGCCAAGAAAATTCCAATTAGGGACACAAGGAGTTGGGTATGACTGAAGAGAGACTGTAATAACTACCACAAATGATAGAAACAGGAAGTTTTCAGAGGAAGAAATCCAAGTTTTCAATAGTCATATTAAAAAAATGGTCTAAATCACTAATATTTAGAGAAATGCCAACTCTGAGATACCACTTCATATTTATCAGATTGGTTAACATGACAGAAAAGGAAAATGAGAAATGCTGGAAAAGATGGGGAAAAAAGGGACACTAATACATTGTTGGTAGATCTGCAAATTAGTCCAATCATTATTTTTTTAAAAATAGTATTTTACTTTTCCAAATACATGTAAAGATAGTTTTCAGTATTTATTTTTGTAAGACTTTGTTTTCCAAATTTCTCTCCCTCTCTTCCAAACCTCCTCCCTTCCCAAAACAGTAAGCAATCTGATATAGTTTAAATATGTGCAATTCTTTTAAACATTTTCCTATTTGTCATGTTGTGTAAGAAGAAACAGACCAAAAGGAGAAAAACCCTTGAGAAAGAAAACAAACAAACAAAAAAGTGAAAATACTATGCTTCAATCCATATTGTCTCTATAGTTCTCTCTCTGGACAAGGATGGCGTTTTCCATCCTAAGACTTTTGGAATTGCCTTGAATCACTGCATTGAGAGAAGAACCAAGTTCTTCACAGTTGAGCATCACATAATCTTGTTGCTGTGCACAATGTTCTCTTGGTTCTACCCACTTCACTCAGCATCAATTCATGTAAGTCTCTCCAGGCCGTTCTGAAATCATCCTGCTGGTCATTTCTTGTCAAACAATAATATTCCATAATGTTCATATACCACAACTTATTCAGCTATTCTCCAATTGATGGGCATCCACTCAGTTTCCAGTTTCTAGCCACTACAAAGAGGGCTGCCACAAATAGTTTTGCACATGTAGGTCCCTTTTCTTCCTTTTTGGTCTTTTTGAGATATAAGTCCAGTAGAAACACTTCTTTATCACAAAGGGTATGCACAGTTTTATAGTCCTTTGGTCATAGTTCCAAATTACTCTCCAGAATGGCTGGATCGGTTCACAAGTTCACCAGCAATGCATTAGTGTCCCAGTTTTCCCACATCCCCTCCAACATTTATTATTATATTTTCCTGTCATCTTAGCTAATCTGAAAGTTGTAATGTACCTCAGAGTTGTCTTAATTTGCTTTTCTCTAATATATAGTGATTTAGAGCATTTTTTCATGACTAGAAATGGCTTTAATTTGTTCATCTGAAAATTGTATGTTCATATTCTTTGACCAGTTATCAATTGGAGAATGGCTTTTGTTATAAATTTCAGTCAGTTCTCTATATATTTTAGAAATGAAGTCTTTATCAGAACCCTTGGATATAAAATTACTAACGTGTAATTTTTATACTAAAATTATTAAGGTGTGATTTTTATTCTAAGTATGTCTTTTGACTCAGTGGTATTCACTATTAGGTCTGAATTAGGTCTGAATTCCCAAGAAATCTAAGAAAAAGGAAAAGGACCTATTTGAACAAAATATTTGTAGCAATTCTTTTTGTGGTGGCAAAGAATTGGAAATTAAGGGAATGCCCATCAATTGAGGAATAAGTAACTGAGTTGTGGTATATAATTGTGATAGAATATTATTGGGATGTAAGAAATGATGAAAGGGATGGTTTCAGAAAAACCTGGCAAGATTTATGAATATGATATAGAGTGAAATGAGCAAAACCAGGAGAACAATCTTCACAATAACACTGTTACTGTAAGGAAGATCAAATAGCACATAGAATGGCCTGAATCAAAGCTTAGTCAGCAGTGGAATGTCCTATGAACCTGGCCTTACACTGTACATTTTAGTCAGTGAGTGAATTGGAAGAAGCCACATATGACATAATTTTCAGATTAAAAACTGATATGATCTTAAAAAGAGATAACTAAAGATGGTGGATAAAAAAGGTCAGGCTCCTGAAATACCTTGAAAGGCTAATGTAAGATGAAATTTAAGAAGAATGAATTTAAAGCCCTATACTTGGGTTCAAAAAATCAACTTCTCAGGGACAGTTAGGTGGTACAGTGGATAGAGCATCAGCTTGGGAGTCAGGACGATCTGAGTTCAAATCTGGTCTTAGAGACTTACTAGCTGTGTGACTGTAAGCAAGTCATTTAATCCTGATTGCCTCAACAATTAAAAAACGAAAAAAAATTTCAAATTCCCAAGTATAGGATAAGGGAAGCAAAAGTATGTCCAGAAAACAATGGCTGTGGAAAAAACTTGTTTTTTTTTTTTTTGTTTGTTTGTTTTTTTAATAAATTTTAAGGTTATTATGAATGAATAATATATGTGTGAAATTTTAACTCCAAAAGCTAATGGTGTCCATTAAAGGGAGGCAGAGGCAGAATGATTGAAGTTATAGTCCTATTGTACTTTGCCCTATTTAAACCACATCTCATTTAAGGAAAGGCAAAGATAGACTTTATCTCAAAAAGAGATGATGATGACACATCTGGAGAGCAATTTGGAACTCTGCTCAAAAAGTTATCAAACTGCATACCCTTTGATCCAGCAGTGTTTCTACTGGGCTTATACCCCAAAGAGATACTAAAGAAAGGAAAGGGACCTGTATGTGCCAAAATGTTTGTGGCAGCCCTGTTTGTAGTGGCCAGAAGCTGGAAAATGAAAGGATGTCCATCAATTGGAGAATGGTTGAGTAAATTGTGGTATATGAATGTTATGGAATATTATTGTTCTGTAAGGAATGGCCAGCAGGATGAATACAGAGAGGACTGGCGAGACTTACATGAACTGATGCTAAGTGAAATGAGCAGAACCAGGAGATCATTATATACCTCAACAACGATACTGTTAGAGGATGTATTCTGATGGAAGTGGATCTCTTCGATAAAGAGAGCCTTAATTGATCAAAGATGGACAGAAGCAGCTACACCCAGAGAAAGAACACTGGGAAATGAATATAAACTGCTTGCATTTTTGTTTTTCTTCCCAGGTTATTTATACCTTCTGAATCCAATTCTTCCTGTGCAACAAGAGAACTGTTTGGTTCTGCACACATATATTGTATCTAGGATATACTGTGACATATATAGGACTGCTTGCCATCTGGGGGAAGAGGTGGAGGGAGGGAGGGGAAAAATCGGAACAGAAGTGAATGCAAGGGATAATGCTGTAAAAAATTACCCTGGCATGCGTTCTATCAATAAAAAGTTATTAAAAAAAAAAAAAAAGAGAAGATGATGAAAAGGATGATGAAAGCAGTAGTGGTGTGGAGTGGGTAAAAGTGCTGAGCCTGGATAAAGGAATTCCTAAATTCAAATCCCATCTCAGACACTTATTAGTTATGTGAAGTTGGGCAGATCACTTCACCTCTGCCTCAGTTTCCTCATCTTCGCAATGGGAATAATAATAGCATTTATCTCTCAAGGTTGTTAAGAGGAATAGTAAGTGTGAAATAGCATATAACAACACTTTTTTTTTTCTGAGGCAATTGAGGTTAAGTGATTTGTCCAGGATCACATAGCTAGGAAGTGTTAAGTGTCTGAGGTCACATTTGAACTCAGGTCATCCTGATTTCAGGGTCAGTGTCTCTCTACTGTCCCACCTAGCTACCCCTATAATAACACTTTTTAAAATCTTAAAAGGGCTATAAAAATGCTAGTTGTTATTTTTAATTGTTCTTGTTATTATTTTACCATACCCAGTGAAGATCAGTTGAAAAGATGGAGAGGAAAAGACTAGAAAGACTTTATACAGTTTTCAAGTATTTTTAATTCTAATTTGATTTGAATGAGATGACTATTTTCATACACAATTACTGTGGGAATTTTTTTTTGTTTGTACATTTTTTTTCATTCTTTGTTTCTTTCCTTCCTTATTTCTTTCATTCTCTTTTCTTTTTTTTCTCCCTCCCTCCCTTCTTTCTTTTTCCTTCCTTCCTTCTTTCCTTCCTTTTTTCCCCTCTTCCTTCTTTTCTTTCTTCCTTTCTTTTCAAATTTTGCAACAGAGTGGGAGAATGAGTTTAGAGATACAGTTGCAAAAAAAGTAAAAAAGAAAAAAGTTCCTTGAAGCATTTTCTTTTAAATGTAGAGAACAGAAGGGAACCCAGACAAGCAGGATAACAAAGTAATATGGCTGAATTCATGTATTTAGAAAGGAAAACAAGCTATACACATAATAGAGATTCACAGTTTCATGTACAAACCTTATTTTCAGTTTTAATATTTTATTTTCCCCAGTTACATGTAAAACAATTATTTTTATTTTTGTTTTAAAAATTTTGAGTTCCACACTCTCTCCCTTCCTCCCTGCCCCTACTCCTCGTTGAAAAGGTACATTTGAAGTTATGTAAAACATTTCTATAAAATTCATGTTGCAAATGAAAACATAGTTCCCCCCCCAAAAAAAAAACCCCAAAAAAACCCAACAACAATAACCAAAAATCTCAAGAAAAAAAATATGCTTCAGTTGTTATTCAGATACAATCAGTTCTTTTTCTGGCTATGAATAATATTTTTCATCATAAGTCCTTTTGTTTAGTATTAGATCACTGTATTGCTAAGAATAGCAAAGTCATTCACAGCTGGTCATCCCAAAAAACTTGCTATTACTTTTTACACAGGACATTTCACTTGCCTTCATTCAGCTCATGGAGAACTTTTCAGGAGAAATCTCATTTTCAATTCTATTTTATTTGGTGCTTGTAAAATTTTTAAAAACTTAACTTAAAAAAAAAACTGTTCTGCATGACTTAAGAAAGCAGGACTAAGAACCCATAGAGGCCGATTTAGGGAGTTTGAAGTCAGATGGACTTTCTTTAGATTCGTAGCTATCCAGAAGTAGAGCTGGTTGCCTGGAGTGCAGGTAGAGGTAATTTCCCCAAAACCAACTATGTTTTGTTTTTTTTTTAATAGCTTTTTAATTACAAGATATATGCATGGGTAATTTTTCAGCATTGACAATTGCAAAACCTTTTGTTCCAATTTTTCCCCTCCTTCCTCCCACTCGCTCCCCCAGATGGCAAGTTGACCAATACATGTTAAATATGTTAAAGTATAATTAAATACTATATATACATATATATACATACACATCCATACAGTTATTTTGCTGCACAAAAAGAATCGGACTTTGAAATGGTGTACAATTAGCAAGGAAGGAAATAAAAAATGCAGGGATTGGGAATTCTAGGAAGTGGTTCATTCTCATTTCCCAGAGTAAACCAAATGTCTTTCTATAGGGGTTGGATCATAACTTGTGGGCAGATTTGTAAAAGAGATTCTTATTTGGATAGATTGGGCTAGGTGACCACTGAGGTCTCATTCAGATTTGAGATTACGTGGTGCTCTGAATCTGCCTTACTTAAATGATGCTCATTTGGTTTCTTCAAGTTCAGAAAATGGAATATGGTTTCTGTGCTCCATCATTCAAATGTTTCTTCTTTTGTTGACTCATCAGAAATTTGTTCTCTTCTCTTATAGGCCCCTGCTAGTCTTAAAGGAAGTGATGGAGGTGGGGATCATTGACTAAGAGAACAGAAGTCATCAGGGGAGCCGAGCTGTGCCGTTTCTGTATCTCACCAAGGGGGCCTTTGCAAATCCCTCTGCAACACACATAGACACATCCCCAGCTTATTGGTTTGTTTATTGTGATCAGTCGCTGATGATGGAAAGGAGCTGGGAAGATGGAAATTGTCAGGATCCTGGTCCTTGACCTAAGAATGTCAGGGTCAGAATACTTGAAAATTTTATGCTTAAAATAAAGATCTGATTTTATTCTTTCATTGACTTCAGGATCTCAAAGCATGGTAGCCTTCTGTGTTTGGATCACGAAATAAACTGCCTCTAGTCTGCTTTTAGTTCATTCTTTTAATGTTAACCACTTCTAGAACATTGGGAAAAGGAAAATGTGTTGTTTTTTTAAAAAAGAAATGATTTTATTAAATTGTGCTTCTCTACTTGTTACTTTTTTTTCTGGTCAGTTTTTTTCCCCCACCAAGTTACTCTATGGTTTCCAGATTGTGTGAAGTGTTTTTCTTTCTGGACCATTTAACACATTTCCTGAGCATTTCCTACTTGAAAAGGCCTTTTGTTGGGTGCTAAAAGGAAGACACAGACAAATGAAAGCAGCTTTGTGTCCTTAAGGGTTCAATTTAATTCAACAAGTACTTATTAACTGCCTCCCATGAGTCAGGTAGTACATTATACATCGGGGATTCAAATAGCAAAATTGAACTTGGGCTCCATTTTCTCCTCTATCAAATGGGGATAACAAGGCCCTTAATTACTTTTAACTACTTACCTACTGAGGTTATCATGAGAAACTAAAGAAGCACTTTGTGAACCTTGAAGCATTTCCTGATATTTCTGTTTGCCTCATAGTTAGCACAATGGCATAATACTCATTTCCCATTTCTGTGCCACTGTGCTGCTTGGTGGTGGTAACTGCATTCCAAAAGCTGGTTTCCTCATTCTGGGAATGCTCTCTATCCTCCCTTCTGCCTCTGTTTCTCTGGCTTCCTTCCAAATTTGTTTTTAATTCCATCTTCTGCCAGACCACTTTTCCTTTTTTTTCACCTGCAAGTGAGATAGAGATCTCTTTATGAGATGACATCCAGTCTACTTTCTATCTCCCTAGTAATTTACATGTTGTCTTGTCCATTAGGATGTGAGCCCTTTGAAGCCAAAGACCCATGTTTTTGTTTGCCTTTATATCCCTAGAGCTTAGCTTGACACATAGTAAAAGCTTAATAAATGCTTGCTGACTGATTAAATAGAAAAATGAGATGGTTTCTGTTCTCAAGGGGCTTACTGGAATGGAGGATTCAGCATGTTCACAGTTAAATCACCACAGCATATATACAAATAAGTACACATAGGGTACTAACAGTTATGGAAATCAGGAAATTCCTTAAGGGGGCTGGTTCTTGAGCTGAGCCTTGAAGAGAAGTAAGGGGCTGAAGAAGAACCGGGAGAGATAAGGAGAAAGGATCTTTGCCTTTGTGCAGAGGCAAGAAATGGAATGATATATGTAATCTTATTATGATAAAATATAACAGTATATAATCTTCTTCATCTATAAAATGGGGATAATAATAGCACCTACCTCCTAAGGTTATTGTGAGCATCAATGAGATCATATTTGTACATCACTTAACACAGCACTGGCATATAGCAAGAGCTATATATATTAGCTATTACTATTGTGTTTCTAGCTTGGTGCCTCCTGTATGTAGGTGTTTAAATCCTGGCTCCCTTCTCCTTCCTTTTCCACAGTGAATCCTGTAATAATAGATGACATGTTTTTTTTTTTTAATTATAGCTTTTTATTTACAAGATATATGCAAGGGTAATTTTTCAGCATCGACAATTGCAAGACCTTTGGTTCTAACTTTTTCCCTCCTTCCCCCCACCCCCTTCCCTAGATAGCAGGTTGACCAATATATGTTAAATATGTTGAAGTATAAGTTAAATACAATATATGTATACATGATGACATATTATTCTTTTTTTTTTAATAGCCTTTTATTTACAGGTTATATGTATGGATAACTTTACAGCATTGACAATTGCCAAACCTCTTGTTCCAATTTTTCCCCTCCTCCCTACCCCTTCCCCCGGGACATATTATTCTTAAAGGTTTACAAAATGCTTTAATAGGTTTACCTGATCTTCACAACAGCAAGAATTAAGTATGTTGTATCCAACAACTCTATGAGATTAAGTGTTGTGGGCATCATTATCCCCATTTAGCCGATGTGAAAATTGTTGCTGAAGTAAAGTAAAGCAACTTGCTGCAGGTTTGTTGTAGTGCAGTTCATGGCCGATTCTTCCTGACTCCATCTGGGGTTTTCTTGGCAAAGATACTGGAGTGGTTTGTCATTTTCTCCTCTGGTTCATTTTATAGATTTTATAGGGTAAAGAGACTTGCTCAGGATCAAACAGCTAATGTCTAAGCTCATAGTTGACCTTCCTGACTTCAGGCCCAGCATTCTAACCACTGTGTCACTTAGCTGCTCTTGCTAATAAGAATCTGAGGCAGGATTTGAACCCAGATGGGTCTTCTGGCCTTCTGGATGTGTTGTCCCATAGTCTATCCACTCTATCACTCCTGCCTCCCCTGGTACCTATAGCTATCGTCAGCTACCCAAGCGACTGGTTGTTTGGACTCTGTTGTTCTCACACTCTTGGCTCTAAAGCACTAGGGCTCTGCATATGGTATTAATAGTTCTCACCCCTAAATAGCAGTGATGGTGTAGTGGTTATAGAAAGAGTGAGATTTGGCATTGGGCAACACCTTTGATTCATTTCCTGCCTAATGTTTTCTGGCCCAATGACTCCAAGGTTAAGGGATTTGCCACACAGTGTCTGAAGAGTCTTCCAGGTTCCACTTAGGGTAGATTCCATCCACTGTGCTGTTGCTGGTGGTAACTGTCTTCCAAAAGCTGGAATCTTTACCTGCTAAGGAGAGAGTAAGTAATGCAGCTGTCCGGCCCTTGTGCTACTTTTAGATGGAGATTTGATGAATTCTTCCTTAAATCTCCATTCCAGGGAGGTACCTAAGCCCAATTTATCATCTGACTACTCCTCACTCTCCAGATCCAGACATCCTTTTCCATCATATTTACCTTTCCCCCTCCCCATCTTTAAAGCCTATTACTTTTTTTTTCTTTCTTTCTTTTTTTTTTTTTTAAATTGAAGCTTTCTACTTTGAAAACATGCATGGATAATTTTTCAATATTGACTCTTACAAAATCTTGTGTTCCAATTTCCCTTCCCTTTCCCCCCTTCCCCAGATGGCAAGTAATCCAATATGTTAAACATGGTAGAAATATATATATAAATCCAATATAAGCATACATATTTATATAAATATCTTGCTGCACAAGAAAAATCAGATCAAAAGGAAAAAAATGAGAAAAAAATAAAATTCAAGCAAACAACAAAAGAAGTGAAAATGCTATGTTGTGATCCTCACTCAGTTCTCACAGTCCTCTAAGAATGTCGATGATGTGCATCATGACAAGATCATTGGAACTGGCCTGAATCATCTCATTGTTGAGAAGAGCCAGATCCATCAGAATTGATCGTTATATAATCTTGCTGTTGCTGTATGCAATGATTTCCTGGTTATATTCACTTATCATCAGTTCATGTAAGTCTCTCCAGGACTCTCTGTTGATCATTTTTTAAAAGAGTAATAATATTCCATAACTTTCACATACCATAACTTATTCTGCCATTCTCCAAATGATGGGCGTCCATTCAGTTTCCAGTTTCTTGCCACTACAAAAAGGGCTGCCACAAACAGTTTTGCACATGTGGGTCCCTTTCCCTCTTTAAGATCTCTTTGGGATATAAACCCAGTAGAAACACTGCAGGATCAAAGGGTAAGCACAGTTTGATAACCTTTGAGCATAGTTCCAAATTGCTCTTCAGAATGGTTGGATCCATTCACAGTTCCACCAACAATGTATTAATGTCCCAGTTTTTGCATATCCCTTCTAACATTTGTCATTATCTTTTCTTGTTACCTTACCCAGTCTGAGAGATGTGTAGCGGCATCTCAGAGTTGTCTTAGTTTGCATTTCTCTGATCAATAGTGATTTAGAACATCTTTTCATATGACTAGAAATGGTTTCAATTTAGCTGAAAATTATCTGTTCATATCCTTTGAGCATTTATCAATTGGAGAATGGCTTAAATTCTTATAAATTTGAGTCAATTTTCTATATATTTTAGAAATGCCTTTATTTTCCCAATTTATTGCTTCCCTTCCAATCTTGTCTGCAGTAGTTTTGCTTGTACAAGAGCTTTTTAACTTAATATAATCAAAATTATCTATTTTGTGACCAATAAAAAAACTGCAGTTCTTCTTTGGTCACAAATTCCTTCCTTCTCCACAGATCTGAGAGGTAAACTACCCTATGTTCTTCTAATTTGCTTATAATATCATTCTTTAAGTCTAAATCATGAACCCATTTTGACCTTATCTTGGTATATGGTGTTAGGTGTGGGTCAATGCCTAGTTTCTGCAAGCCATGCAAGCTATATCTCCCAGGGCTTTCTCTGTTTTCTCTTGGTAGTAAGATATTTATAGAGTTTAAATGGATGGGAATCTTAGAGATCATAGCTTTATGAAGATTCCTCTGGGAGAAAATTCAGTCATAAGCTATTTTTTGCAGTTCAGTAGGTCCAGAAACATGTTACCTTAAGATAGATTGTTCCTAGGACCTACCCCTTTTTCATTGAAAATGGATTAAAATATCCAAAGAGAGATTTCTCTTTTTTAACTCTTGGGGTAATATAGGAAGAAATGGCATGGAAAATGGGATTTGATTACTGGGCAGTTCTGGAATGTTAACTCAAATTCTGTTTTTCATATATGATCATTTACTTCTTCAAGATTCCTACTAATGTTACCTCAATATAATAAAAATTTGAAGGGATTGAAACAAAGCTCTTCTTGAAGTTGCATATTTTCTTCAAGTTTGAAATTGAAGGCATGACATATTACTTTTGACTGGATCTCTGTATCAGCCTGCTAATTGGTTTTTCTTTTGACTTTAAATTTCCACCTTTCTAGAAAATTGATAATCCTGGGCAAATAAGGTGTATAGTAAATAAAGCACTGGTCCTGCAGCCACTTATTAGCTGTGTGACCCTGAGCAAGTCACTTAATCCCATCACTTTCCCCCCAATATCTCCAAAAAGAAAAAAAATTGACATTCCTAAAGTCCAAGTCCAAGCATGCTCCTCATCTGTTAAAAATAGTTGAACAGCTATCTATTGCCTCTGAACTAAAATGCAAACTCTGGTATCCAAAGCCTTTTATAACTTTACTATGATGTGTTCAGGTAAATGTTTATCAACAAGCTCTCTGGAGGAAAAACTTCTGCAGAACATACTTTTTAGTTTAATCTGTGATGTGTCCAGGTAAATGTTTATCAACAAGCTCTCTGGAGGAAAAACTTCTGCAGAACATACTTTTTAGTTTAATCTGCACCATTAATATTTTTGCCAGTACTTTTTAACTTCTAGACAATGAACAAAAGAACAGATTGAGCCCTGATCTGTAGCTTTGTTGATTTTCGAGGTATCAGTGCTCCCACTGATTATTTAACAACTGGATCCAGTGAGCAGATAGGAGCTGGTTCCACCATGGCCCTCTGGCTCCAACTGAACACATTGCTCTCCCTCATTCTTATTCCACTCAAACTGTCTGAGTCATTGTCCCTCTATGTGACTTTCTGTTTCCAGATCTCAGTCTGTTGTCCTGCATCCCTAGAATCCTTTCTTTCTTCACCTCAACCTCTTCAGACAACCTAGTTCCAAGAAAGATTCAGTACAAATCTCAATCCCTTCAATACTTTCCCAATCATCCAAATTACTAATAATTCCCTCAATTCTTCCTTCAAATGACTGTAAATATTTGGTATTTTCTTGCTTAAGTATGTATGTTTCCCTCCTCCCCTTCACTTCCTCATGTAAGTTTCTAAAAGGTTGGAACTGATTTATTTTTTATTTTGTATCTTTCATCTTTATTACAATGCTTGGCTCACCTGCCTCTGGAACGTCAACAAATTTTAAATACTTTGTCAATGTATGTAAACATACTTATACACACATATGTTTAAATTGTAAGTCCAGTTTCTTCTTTTTTTTGCGTGTGTGTTGTGTCCTGCTTTCTTTCTTTTTTTTTTTAATTAAATTTTATTTTATTTAATAATAACTTTGTATTGACAGAATCCATGCCAGGGCAATTCTTTACAACATTATCCCTTGCACTCGCTTATGTTTCGTTTTTTTCCCCCTCCCTCTTTCCACCCCCCTCCCCCCCACAAGATGGCAAGCAGTCCTATAAATGTTAAATGTGTTGCAGTATATCCTAGATATAATACATATTTGCAGAACCAAACAGTTCTCCTGTTGCACAGGGAGAATTGGATTCAGAAGGTAAAAATAACTCGGGAAGAAAATCAAAAATGCAAATAGTTCACATTCGTTTCCCAGTGTTCCTTCTTTGGGTGTAGCTGTTCTGTCCATCATTTATCCATTGAAACTCAGTTAGGTCTCGTTGTCATAGAAATCCACTTCCATCAGAATACATCCTCATACATTATCGTTGTCGAAGTGTATAATGATCTCCTGGTTCTGCTCATCTCACTTAGCATCAGTCCATGTAGGTCTCTCCAAGCCTCTCTGTATTCATCCTGCTGGTCATTCCTGTAAGTCCAGTTTCAATGAACAAAAATGAGACAAGAACCTTACTAGCATAAATCTAACAATAGAATCAGAATAGAATAGAATGTTTACATTGAGATAGAAAGATGACTAAACAATAATTTTTCCTCTCTATTCGTTTTCCTTCTTTCCCCCAATGTTTCATTTCCTTTCTTCCTCTCTGGCTCCCTTTTGTTCCTCATGTCAGTTTTCCTTTCCAGTCTACTGTCTTCATATATTCTTCTTTTCTTATAATCATCTCTAAATGTACTCTCCTTTCTTCCTTTAATACATTTTTTTCTTTTTCTCTAATCCTTCCTAAAATGCTTTTCCCCTTCCTTATAAAACCTTTGTTTTCTCACTAATATTCAAGGCACGCATCAATCAACAAGAATCTAGTAAATACACACTATGTGCTAGGTTAGGGCAGCTAGGAAGGGAAGTGCATACAAGAGTTTGGAATCAGGGAGGGTCCTGAATTCAAATCTGGCCTGACTGTATGATCCTGGACAAGCCACTTAACTGAAATAAATGTTCAGCTTCCTCATCTGTAAACTAAGTTGGAGAAGGAATTAGCAAATCACTCTAGTATCTTTGCCAAGAAACCCCCAAATAAGGTCACTGAATTGGACAGGATTCCTGGGGATACAAAGGCCAAAATGAAGTATTTTCATCTCTCAAATAGCTTCCATTCAAAAGGGAACATGTTTGTTTATAATGCTGAGTAGATACAAAGTATATACAAAATAAGCTTTCCTTCATTGTTGCAACCTTTCTTTCTAATTCCTCTGAGCTCTGTGGTCCAGCTATCAACTCTTCTCTCTGGTCCTCACACAGGGCAGACATCATCCATCTTCCTGCCTTGGCCTTCAATCTCTGTTCTGGGTTTAGTATGTGCTCCCTTCTCACCTTCTTCATCTTTTGGAATCCCTCTCTTCCTACAAGATGCAGTTCCTACACTACTTTTTATAGAAGCTTTTCTTGACTCTCTTACTCTCCTTCCCAAATTACTTTGTATTTAAGTACCTTGCATTTATTTTGTATTTGTTCTGAATATATAGTTGTTTGTTTTACATTTCTAGTCAACAAGCATTTATTTAGTGCTTACCATGTGCCAGGCACCAGGCTAAATGCTGGTGATGAAAAGGCAAAAACAAGGCACAAGACAACAGAAAAATGACAATGTATAAATTATATATATGTGCATATGTACAAATCACACACACACACACACACACACACACACATATATAGGGAAGGGTCTCAAACCCTGGAGGGAGGAGGGGAGGGAAGCATCTACCCCAAGCATGTTCCCTGGTGGAAAGGACAGATGAGAACAACTTGTTCTTATGGCCTTGAAGGCAGGTGATGCAGGTATTGCAGAGCACTTAGAGCTTGGTTAGTCATGGAAGACACCAAGGTCATCCACTGCATCTCCAGTCAGTACCAGTGGTCTTGACTCTGTCCTGCTACTGGACATTTGAGGACTTTGTGCAACACTGCTTCACTTTAATTTAAATTTACAAAGGAATCAAAAGAGTTGGCAATATATAAAAAAAGTATACATATATAATGCGCGCACACACACACGCACACACACACACACACACATCAAGATAAATTTGGAGTTTATCAAGTCAATTAGCATTTAGCAAATAGGTGGTGCTGTAGATAGAGCATGGAGCTCTGGAAATCAAGAGGACCAGATTCGAATTCGGGCTCAGATACTTAGTAGCTGTATGATCCTGGGCAGGTCACAATCCTGATTGCATTAAAGTGCTATGTATGTGCCAAGCACTAATACTTGGGATACATGTTGTTAAATGGCAGAGGACAACAGGCAAATATTTACAAACAAGATACAGACTGGATAAATGGGATAATCATTGGAGTTGGAAGGCCCTTGCATTAAGGGTGGATCAGGAAAGGATTTTTCCTAGAAGATGGGATTTTCTCAGAACTTAAAGGAAGCTAAGAAAGCCAGGAGGGAGAATATCTCTGGTATGGGGGAACATGCTTAGAATGCCTCCAGTCTGGAGATTGGATTGCCTTGAGGAGCCAGTGCCAAATGATGTTCGGCATTCAAAGCCCTACAGAACCTGCCTCTCTCCTACCTTTCTTGTCTTCTTACATCTTACTCCCTTTTCTCCCAGTCAGTAAACCTCCTGGCTCTTCCACAAACAAGACCCTCCATCTCTCAGCTTTGGGCAGTTTGTTTGGAAGATTCTCCCTCTTCCATTCTGACTATTGACTTCCTTGGTTTCCTTTAAGTCCCAACTAAAATCCCACTTTCTATAGGAAACTTGTAATGCCGTAGAAACTGAGCAAGACAGAGGTTAGAAACCAATTCAATAGTTTATTAAATGGAGAGATACTCTGGGACCAAATGGACCTTGGTCCCAGGGATAGACGAGACTATCATCTCAAAGAGTCCAGCAATTAGGTATCAGAGGGCAAGCTTTTTATAGGATAACAAGAACAATGACATAAAGGGGGAGGTACCTGGATGGGGATAACCTAATGGAGGGGGAGGCCCCTAGGATGACACAATGGAGGGAGGTTACTGATATTCTAATGACATCTAAAATGGATAAACCTTTATCCTGTCAAACATTAAGAAGGAACGTCTATAACCTAACCTTTGTCTCCATTAGATTAAATTCCTCTTTGCCTCTCCACTGCACTAAATGCTGTGAGCTCCTTGAGGGCAGGGACTTAGCATTCCCCGACACACAGAATGCACTTAATTAATGCTTCCAGATTGGTGGGGCGGGCAGAAAGGAAGCCAGAGTACACAGTGTAGGACAACTGCGTAGGTAGGCAGGGCCATGTTATATGGGCTTCACATATAAGTGATCCTGGGTGGGCTAATAGGGAGTCATGGGAGTTGATAGAGAAGGGGAGGTGACAAGGTTAAATCTGTTAAATTAGTTGGACAGCTGAGAGTGAAGGCTGGATCGGAGGGGAGGAGGTTCCAGAACTCATTATTTGATTGATTTTTGTCTTCATCCTAGAATGGAAGCTCCTCGCGGGCAGCGCCTGCTTGTTTTTGTCTGTTTCTCCAGCCTCTAGACCACTAATGGTTGCTGATCGCTCCGGATTGATTGCTTTCCCTTCTTTTCTGAAGCCCTACAAAGGCAGCCGCTAGGACGCGCATTGTTAGTAGTTCTCCTCCCCCTCCCTGGGTCCGCACTCATCAAGTGGCTTTCCTTCCCGTCGGCCCCGCCCGCCAGCCTCTCTCTCTCCCGTCTCCTCTCGCTAGTGTGTTCCTCTCTATCCTTCCCTTCCCTTTTCTATGGTCTTTCTTCCCCTCCCCCCACCTGTCGTCCCCTAGCGTCCCCCAGCGCCTCGAATCGACGCGCCCTCGAGAGTGGGGTTCAGTCTGGGCCCTGAGGTGAGCGGGGGACTACGCGAAGGCGAAAGGGCCGGAGGCGTATGTCCCCGCGGGCTAGCGGCGGTCACGCCTCCTCTCGCTTCCACTCAGGGCACTGAACGGCCGCCGCGGCGGTCTCCACCTCCTTCCCGCCGGACGGGAGCTGAGGTAAAGCTGTCCCAGGAATCGCGGGTAGAGCCAAGGCAAGCGGTGGAGAGAGCTGGGCCCTGGCTGCGCGGGCTCGGCCCGGGCCCCGGGAGGCGCGGCGCGTGGGCGCGCGGGGGCCACTTCCGGTCGGCGGACCTAGAGGCCGCCGGGGCTTCCGGGCCGCCGCCGGACGGACGGACTGACGGACTGACGGAGAGCTGGACGGGGCGCCGGACGGAGGCGCTGAGGGCCGAGGCGGTTCCAAAGCTCAGATCGGAGCTCAGGTGGGAGAGGCCGCCGCGGGCTGCGCAGCGCCGTCGCAGGTTTGCTGGGCCTTCCCTGCTCTTCCCCCGGAGCCGGACATGAGTCCGTCGTCTCCTCTTTGTGGCGGGCGGGAGGGGGACGGCTTGGGCCCAGGGAAGCGAAGCGGAGGCCCCTGCAGGCGGACGGAGTCTCCGCCGCCCTGACCATTGTTGTCAGCACCCCGGGCAGTGCAGGATGAGAGGCGCCGACAGCCAGCTCGGCCGTCCCCCTTTATTTCGGCCGAGGAGGAAACTGAGGCCCTGATACTGGGGAACGACTTGACCTTTCCCGCCTCCTTCACATCCCAGGCGGAGCGCTCTCTGTCCCCGCTTGGGCTTGTTCTGCCTTACGCCATCATCCTGCCAGGCCTGGCACCCTGCAGGGTCCTCCTTGGAGGCAGAGCGATGCCGGGCAGGGGACCAAAGTAACGGTGGAGCTGTCAACTCCCGTCCTTCCCTGCTCCCTTGTCCCGGGGTGGAAGGGGTGTCTGCATGACAGCCTACTGCTTTCAGCCCCAGCTAGGCTCTTCCCAGACCCCGTAGGAAAACCCGATGCAAATTAGAAGCCCATCTGTACCGCTATCTTAGGTGTAGTGATGATGGGTAGTGGAAAGCAATCAGGATGGGGTGTCAGCGACCTGGGTTCCCATCCCAGCCCCACTGCTTCCTACCTATGTGTCTCAGTTTTAAGGGGCATTAAAATGGAGAATACTCTTTTAAACTCCTTTCCAACCCTAAATCTGTAATAAATCAAAAAATAATTCTAATCACCCGGATTTTGATACTGCTAGGTGTGTGTGTATATATATATATATATATATATATGTACACACACACACGCACAGAGCATTGTTAGTAAACATCTTTGTTTTTACGTATTTAGAAACTGAGAATCACATCAAGTGAATCTCTCTAATCCCCTTTCCCACTCTCAGGGTTAATATAACAAGTAAATATTTAACCCAAATCTTAAGACTCCTAAGGTAAAAATAAAATCAAAACCCACAACCATAAGATTGAATCAGAATTTTAAAGCTGGAAAAGGCCATGGCACTGTCTGAAAATTGTTCATTTTCCTAATAAGCCAGCTTTGAAAAAAAGTACATGAAATGACTTAAGCAGTTTCTGACTAGCCGTTTTAATAGGTTGTTTTGACTGTATTTAGTAAGACCCTTTACCAAAATATTTTATTTATATGCAGTATTCCTGTTTGCTTTTGTGAGAACAATTTAAAATGGTGTCAGTACATGCAGTCTTTATTTTAAGTAAATGGCTCAGTTAAAAGTGATACTGAATAATATTGACCTTATTGTGTATATTTAGATGTTGTAACAAAATAGTGATGTTTATTTCTTTTCATTTAGAATATTTTAACTAAATTAACATTGGTTTTAAATGCTGTCATAATATTGCAGAGGTGCACATTTTCACAGAAATTTTACTTTTCAAAATGTAATCTTAAAAGGAAAACAAAGACAGGGATATATTTTATTTTCTAATGTGCTTTTGTTAAATGGCCTAAAATTCTAAAGTAATTTTGACTCTTAATTTCTGAATTAAGGTTAACTAGTCTCTCCCCCCTTTTAAATTAGTCAGTGAGAATACAATTTTTTAAACTATAAAAATAGGAGAAATATACAGAAATGGTTGTGAGCTGCCAACAATTGTTTTGAAAATTAGTACCTTAGAGTTTTCCTTAATGAATAAACAGATTCAGCTATTCAAGATGGCATATGTCATCTTTTCCAGCTCTAAGATTGTGTGATTTTTGAGAGTTGAGAAGAAAAAGTACCCATAAAGGAGTGTGAGGAGGAAAAGGAAGTTGCTACGTCCAGAGAAAGAAAATTGGTTGTGTCTATTCATGGACAAGAGGTAAAGAGAAGGACAAAGATAACCCTCACTGTCATTTTGTTTAGCAGTTTCCCTGGGAAGCTTGCTCTCAGGTGCAAGAAAGCATAAGAGAAGATTGAGGCTTTTGCTTCCAGAAAGCACAGAGAACTGGGAGAATTTCATAGTGACCTGCACAGGTCATGTTCTCCTTGTTTCTGCCAGCACAAACTGATCTTCCCTAGTGAAGAGAGGAACTCCAAGTGGTCCTCTGAGTTCTTAAGCTACTAGCAAGAATGTTTTTCTTAAATAAATGAATGAAGAATTTGTAAAAACAAAGAAGAAATGGAATTTGAAGAGACAGAGAAGGACCCTGATCTGTTGGATTAGGAAATTGGAAAGTGGAAGATTGTGACTGCAGAAAGGGAAGAAAGACCCCTTAATATTTGGAAGTAACAGGAGTCCTTTGTAGCTAGCCAGTGATAGTGATTAGAATGCAGGCTCACTAGTCAGCAAAACCTAACATCAAATATGATCTCAACTACTGACAATGTCACTCTGGGCAAGTCATTTAACATCTGTTGGACTCAGTTTCCTCTGTAAAATAGAGGTAATAAAAGCTCTTACCTTTTCCAGTTACAAAACCAAATTGCTCTATTAATTCTTAGCTAACTACTATGTTGTAGAGGAGGAAAAGGTAGCTGCTTAAGTACTAGGTAATGGATGTACAAGTGTTACTAGATGAAAGATAATGCTGTAAAGGTCAGAGTAGGAAAAATGAACAGTGATGGCTGGTGAATGACTCTGTTAAAAGATACAAAGGCAGCTCTTTGTTGATTGAACATTAATAATAAAGAGGATTGCTGGGGCAACTAAGTGCCAGTGGATAGAACATTAGCCCTGAAGTCAGAAGGACTTGAGTTCAAATCTAGTCTCAGACATTTAACATCTCCTACCTGTGTGACCCTGGGCAAGTCACTTAACCCCAATTGTCTCAGCCAAAAAAAAAAAAAAAAAATAGAGGATTGCTGTCTTTCTGCAACTTAAGAGAATCTTCCAAGATTGTTGAACTGAATGAGATTCATGAAAACAAAATTGATAGTACTAGAAGGAATCTGGGCCACTTTGAGAACGTCTTGAGCCGGAAATTGGTCACTTTAGGGATAGAGATATCCTTTTCACCTCTACTTCCTACTGAAAGCAAGACTTTAGAAGAAAGATAATGTTTTAGAATAAGATTTGAGTCATTGTTTAAAATGCAGGAATGATAAGAGACTTGGCCAGAAATGGAATACATGTAAAGATAGGCTAATAAAAAACAAATTTCTGTCTTAGCATCTTTCAAATCTAATTTAAAGGACTTGATACTGAAAAGATAGGGGAAAAGAGAAAATTCCATGCATTTATAAACTTAATTAGATCCCTTAGGAAGTAGCTACAATGAAGGAATAAGAGTTGCAATAGAGACATTCAAGTGACACAAGTTTTAGGGAAGCATTTGGTCCAACCTCTAGTCTCAAATACACAGAGAATGATTAACAAACTAGATGAACTAGCGATCCCAAAATAAGAAGGCAAAATTGCCATATCACTGAGACTAGTACCTGTGACAGGTTCTGGAAGGGAATGTCTTTTATTTATAAGTAAAGGAATTTGGAAAAAGAGATTGAATAGAAATATAATAGTATTGTATATTAAGAATAATAGTGTCATATGAGAAGATCCAGGAATCAGGGGAAAGGGGTTTCTGTTGGGGTATAAACAGAGGCAAAAATAGCAGTATTGTTACTGGAGTAGAACATAGGTCACCTACTCAGAAAGAGGGAAGGAGCAATGTGTCCTGACATTAAGGCACAGTATAGTAGTGATCCATACATATGTTATTGTCAAAAGGAGAGCAGCTAATATTTTTTTGGTTTACTATAAAATTAGATAATTTCATTCTTTAAATGGCAGAGGCATAGCAAAGGGAACTTCTGTTCTAGATTTGATTTATACTAGCAGGGGAAACTGGTTGCTAAAGAAAAATGAAACATCCATTCTAGGAACACTTAGAAAAGCAGGCAGATCTCACACTTGCATAGATTTTGGGAGAGGAGAATCCAGAGGGTTTAGATAAAGGGTGATTAAGATCTTGTGCACTGAAATTAAACAGTGAAAATCTGCAGGTATCTGAAGCCCACAAGGAGAAACTGTTTTTGTTAAGTAGAAAAAAAGGAATCACCTAAAGGTACTGTTGTATATTTGTAAGGTGTTATTTCAACCCATGGACTTTCATTTATTTTAAACATTTTCTCTTTAGAGAGTTCAATTTATATTGCTTTTTATTTTTATAGTTTTATAGCTATAACTTGTTTTGACACCAGTCACTTCCCAGTATATTCTCGCTTTATTGAACCTTCACTTACAATAAAAACAGTTAAATAAAACCAATCAATGCAGTGATAAATCTGATAACCTATGTAGTATTCTATATCTCTCTAGTCTTCCACCTAATTATCAAGAGGAGGGAGATGTATTTCATTGTTCATTCTCCCAAATTGAGATTGATCATTATAATTAGTTTACTAGTTTTTTATTTACATTATTTCTTTTCTTTTTTTACATTGTTTGTGGCTACTTCATTTTTCTGTTGTCCTTACTTCACTTTGCATCACTTCATATTAAGGCTTCCCAATCCTTTTCTGAATTTTCATGTTAAGTTCTTATAGTATAATAGTATTCCATTACATTCATACACCCCAGTTGACCAGCAGTTCTCCAGTTGATAGGATCCCACTGATTCTGGTTTTTCCAACTACAAAAAATGATGCTGTGAATATTTTGTGGGGCCTATTTGTCTTTGGCTTTTTTGGATAGAGTCTATTTGGATTAAAGGTTATGAGTAGGTTAATGACTTTTCTTATACAAGTCAAAATTTTAATGAAAATTATCAAAAGAAATTTTATAAATAGTATTTTTTCTAATTGCATGTAAAGATAAACATTTTTTATAACATTCATTATTATAAATTCAATGTTCATTTTTATAAAATTTTGAGTTCCAAATTTTCTTTCCTCTCTCCGTTCCCCTCCCCAGATAGCAAGCAACTTGATATATTTTGTGTATTTGCAATCATGGAAACATATTTCAACATCAAAAGAAATTTTCAAAGTAAGGGAATATAATGTAAGACAAATACAAAAGCATTGCCCTTAGTGTCATAGTGCTTAGTCCTTCAGAAGGAGCTAAGATTACCAAGGACATAAAACCATAATTTTAAAAGATTTCTTGTAGCTGTAATAAAGGCAATAGAGGATCAGAGAAGGATTAATAGGATCAAGGGAAGAATGGAATGATCTAAAAGACCCTAAATGTTGACAGGAAGGAGATGGAACTATCCCAGTTTTCTTTTGCTGTTAGGCATTTGTCTTCAATTTGTTCAAAACAAAATAAAACATTCTCTGTTATGGAGTTTATGTTCTTTTGGGAGAAACAATATATACATATATAAGTAAATAGAAAATATATTCACAGAAACAAGGTAAACAAGGGGTGGCCCTAACATCTGGGGAAGGAATCATCAGAAAAGTCCTTATCCAAGAGTTGGTCACATTTGGACTGAATTTTGAAGGATTCAGCGATTCATAAGGGGAAAATGAAGAGGGAGGAGTTGGGGGTGGGGTGAAAACAGGATATTGTACTGGCAAAACAGCTAATAGGCCATTATGTCTGACAGGTAGAGAGAATGGGAAGAAGAGTAATATTGAATAAAGTAGGAAAGGCAGGCTGGAACCTCTCAAGGGCTTTTGCCAAATGGGAAAGTTTGTATATCGTATCTCCCTAAAAAGGAATATATATTTCTGTGGTATTTCCTAAATACTAGGCACAGGGCTTTTTACAAATGTTATCTCATCTAATATTCTCAGTAACTCTAGTGAAGCAAGGACTATTATAATCCTCATTTCACAGTTTAGGAAACAAGGCAGACAGAGGTTAAACGACTTGCTTAGGGTCTTCAGGTTTGAACTCAGATTTTTCTGATTGGAAGCCTAATGTTCTATTCTATGCCTTTACCTAAATAGGGAGACGTTAAAACTTTATGAGCAGGAGGGTGACACGGTTGGTAGAGAATGGATTGGAAAAGTAAGCGACTGAAGATAGGGAAGCTAATTAGGAGTGGGGGGGGGGGGAGAGAGACAGACAGGAGGGAGGGAGGGAGGGAGTATGTGTGTGTGCTCTGGTTCCGTCTCCCACTGTGAGAGTCAACCTGGAGACTGTTCCTGTAGGATAGGAACAGTCTATGTATGAGCCTTCCATGAGAGCTGCTGATCGAGGCCTGAGAAAGATTGTGCCATGGTTCAGCCCATTTGTAGTTTTTCATGTATTTAAGCTCTGGCTTTGCTTCAGCATGTTTCTCAGGAGAAGGAACTTGGGCTTGCAAGTGTTTTCCTCACTTTAAAATTAAACTTCTGTTTTATCCCTGATATTTTAGCCTGCTCCATTTGCCTCTGGCCAATCACAGGTTAGAGACTGTTCTAGTTCAATGGACAGAATCTGAGTAGACAGAAGGGATATTTGTAAGAGATGCTTTAAGAGTTAAAATCTCTGTCCAAAGTTTTTGGATTGTAAAGAATAAAATAAAAATGATTAATGAAGAGTTGAAATCTTAGGCAAGTAGGACATAGTAAAAAGGTATTTGACTGTTTGATATGTTAATGTCCCCAAATGAGCTACATGCCAAGATAATGGCATGGTACTGGGTGCTATGAAGATAAGCCATTGTCAGGGTTCTTTGAAAAATAATGGAGGGGTGAGAGGTATTTCAGGACAGTAGAGAAAGGCAAATATTGTCCCAATTTTCAAAAAAGAGAACGAAAGATAAAATGTGCAAATCCTAGGCCAAAGTATTAAGCTGGAATTCCAAGAAAAAATCTAGAATGTTTAAAGGGATGAATAATTAGTGAACATCTAGAAAAGGAACTGGTGATCTACATCAGACCTTAAGAAAAGGTCATGTGAGCTAGACTAATTTTATTTTATTTTTTTTTGACAGGATTTCTTGACTAGTGGATTTAAGGCATGATAATGTGTTTGTGTAGTTTACTGAGGTTTTAGTGAGACATTTACATTCTTCTTTTGTGGATAGGATAGAGAGATGTGATCTAGGTAAGATTTTTATTGGATGGACTTGGAACTAGTTGAATGGGTAGACTAAAAAGTAGTTGTTTGTAGCATGATTTTAGTTCCATTTAGAAAATCTGTGGTAGTGTAAACTATATTTGGTTTGTGATGTTTTTTATTTTTATCAGCATACATGACATGCATATCATAATTCATTTCATAGATTTTGAGCTGGAAGAGTCTAAGATCATTTAGTCTAAACCCATCATTTTGCAGCTCAGGAAGTTGAGGTGCTCAGAGACTTTTAAGTAATTTCCCCAATTTAAATAATCTCACTAATGAGAAAGTGTGGGATTTGATCCCTTATCTCTCCGACTCCAAATATACTATTCTTTCATTTGTACCATGATACCTCATGGGGAACAGCAGAGGCCAGGTTGGCTGGCATGTAGAATGAGTGAAAGAGGGAAAGTTCCCATAAACTGTGAAGACTGTCTTCTCTTACCTCTCTTTGAAATTGTGAGTTAGAGGCAAAGACTCTTATTTTCATCTCTGAAAAGATGACATGCTTAGCTCAGTGTCTTATGTATAGTAAGCACTATATATATTTTTGTTGAATTAAATTCAAGTTTGTTAGGATAGTATTATTATGGTCCAATCAGTGGTTATTCTGGGCCTGGTTTGGGAAAATCTTGATTCTCCATAATGAGAATTGTAAAAGCGAATGAAATGTTTCCCTTGAGATATTATGCATTGTCTGTCTTTGTTGAAATAATTTGTTAACAGTATCTGAGGGAATGAATTCAACAGCTTTATGACTTTATGTGTAAAAAAATTAGTTTTGTTTGTTTTAAACTTTTCTAAACGAATGTTCTAGGTTCATACTATTCCTTTTTCTTTTTTGATCTTCTGAGTATGTTGATTTATTTTTTTAAGTAGTTATTTTTAATACACATTGCTTTATGAATTATGTTGGGAGAGAAAAATCGGAACACAAGGAAAAAACCAAAACAGAAAAGAAAAGTAAACATACCATGTGTTGATTTACATTCAATCTCCATAGTCCTTTTTTTTGGGTGTAGATGGCATTTTCTATCTTAAATCATCCTGTTGATTATTTCTTTTAGAATAGTAATATTCCATTATCTTTACATACCACAACTTATTCATCCATTCTCCAGTTGATGGACATCTATTCATTTTCCAGTTCTTTGCTAGCACAAAAAAGGCTGCTACAAATATTTTTGCACACATTGGTCTTTTTCTTTATGATTTTCTTGGAATATAGGCCCAGTGGAAACACTGTTGTGTCAAAGGGTATGCACAGTTTTATAACTCTTTGGGCATAGTTTCAAATTATTCTCCAAAATGGTTGGGTCATTTCACAGCTCCACCAACCAATAAAACCAAAAAAAATTCATACTATATAACTTTTTTGATTCTAAACATTAATACCATGGATTTTAAAGTTGGAAAGGTTCTTAAATATGATCTTGAATACCCCTCCCTCCCCTTTTCCCCTCCTGTGCCTACTTTGGTTCTATTTGGCTACTTGGAATTTAGATACCTTAATAGAGGATAACAAAGCTGTTAAAGAAGCCAGTAAAGTTTTTAATAACAGACCAGTATTTACTATGAAATTATTTCTTTATATGTTAATAAACTGTCAATTTGCATGTTTATTATTAGAATTAACACCATAAAAAAAGAGATCTTGAATCTTTAGAATGTGATTGTTCTGTCAGCTGGTGGTTCCATGAATAAAGTATAGGATCTAAGTCAAGAAGACTATAGTTCAAATCCATCCTCAGACTCTTAATAACTGTATGACCCTGGGCAAGATATTTCACTTCTATGAAAATGAAATGAAAGCCTCAGTTTCTGCAGCTGTAAAATGGATAATAATAACACCCTTTTCTCAACATTGTGAGGATACGATTAGGTAATGTGCTGTGCAAACTTCATTTATTTATTTTTTTATTTGATTAGGCAATTGGGGTTAAGTGACTTACCCAGGGTTACACAGCTACTAAGTGTTAAGTGTCTGAGGTCACATTTGAATTCAGATTCTCCTGATTCCTGCACCATCTAGCTGCCCCTGCTTGCAAACTTTAAGGTGCTTTACTACCATTTTTCCCCCAAGTCTTGGCCAATATCATCCCTTACTTCCACTAATCAGTTCAACCTATATCTTTCAATCTTGTAGTCTAATGGTTTTCTAATTGTTATGAGTTAACCAAGTTTATTAATTACCTGCTGTATGCCCAGATATTGTTAGGTGTTGAGATACAGTGACATGTGAAGTAGTTTTTGTCTTCAAAGAGTTAATGTTCTCTCTCTGACTCTCATTTTCTCTTATTTTTTTTTATCTCTTTCATTTTTCTTCTCACTGTCTCTATCTGCCTCTTTTCTCTATCTCTCTCTGTCTTTGTCTGTCTGTCTGTCCGCCCCTCTCTCTCTCTCTCTCTCTCACATTATTTCTCAATGTCTCCTTCTACCATTCTGTTTCTCTTTACTCCCATCCCCCTCCCTTTATATATTCAGGATAGATACAAGGTAATTTGGGAGGAACGATACTAGTAGTTCAGAGTATGAATAAAGATTTCTTATAGAAGGTGATACTTAGTGATGTATCCACTCCGTCTTAAAACTAGAGATTGCAAGAGAGAGGAGGAAGTTTAATGCATTGGAGTAAACCAGTGCAAAGGATAGAGACTCAGATGGGGACCTGCCCTCCTCTCTCCCCCTCCTCTACTCTTCCCCCTTTTTTGAGCTTCTTTTCATGTGTTGTCTTTATTCATTAGATTGTGAACTTTTTGAGGGCAGGGACTGTTTTTTTGCCTTTGTCTTCTATAAGCTAAGCATTGGTTCCTGGCACATAATAGTTACTTAATAAATGTCTGTTGGTTGATTGATTATTGCCTACTTAACTGGAGTATATGAAAGGGATTAATATTGGAAAGTAGGTTGGGGTCTTGATTGTAAAGAACTTTAAAAGGACTTCATATTTGCTTCTAGAAGTAACAGGGATGATTATAGTTTACTGAGTAGAGACTGATAGACCTATGCTTTAGAAAAATCTCCATAGTAAGTATATGGAAGCTAGATTGGTGTAAAGTGAGATTTGAGGCAGTGAAATAAAAGACCTCTTTTACTACTTTAAATTTGGGGCACAGAAGACCTTCTACGCTAAACTTAATAAGCACTCAGAAAATACTTAAGGATTTATTTGTTTAGTTCATATTTTCTTTTTTTGTTTGTTTATATCTAAAATGCTTTTTTGATAATTTCTCAATTTGGAGAGTGTGTTGCTTAAAAAGTTGAATAGAAACATTTAATTAGTGGGTTTTTTCCCAACTGTAATCTTATCCATGTAAATTGTATGGATAATGCAATTGGACATTTAAAACCAGTATTAATCATTAAATTTAAATGCCATTGATATTGTTATATATCTTATAGAAAACAGTAATTTTTTATATCTAAATTTCTTAGATGTAGATATCACAAAAGCACAGTGTTGTTTTTTCAACACATGTAGGCTAAAAATTATAGTTTTAAACATGAGTAATTCATCCACCTATCTTTCCTTTTTTTAATAATATTTTTCCAAAAACATGCAAAGAAAGTGTTCAATATTTAACTTTGTAAGATCAAATTTTTCTCCCTCTCCTTTCTGCTTCCCCCTCCCCAAGAGCAAGCAATCTGATATAGGTTAAACATATGCAATTCTTCTAAGATATTTCCATATTCATCATGCTGTGCAAGAAAAAAAAAAACATCAAAAAGGAAAAGAAAAGAAGTAAACCAAACAACAACAAAAAGGTGAAAATACTATGCTTTGATTCACAGTATCTATAGTTCTTTTTCTGGATGTGAATGGCACTTTCCATCATAAGTCTATTGGAATTTTCCTTGAATCACCTCATTGTTGAAAAGAGCCACATCTGTCAGAGTTTATCGTCACATAGTTTTGCTGTGCTGTGTACAGTGTTCTTTTGGCTCTACTCCCTTCACTCAGCATCAGTTCATATAAGTCCTTTCTTGCTTTTCTGAAATCAGCCTGCTTATCATTTCTTATAGTTTTATTTTCTTTTTTAAAAATCATTTCATTTGCCTACTTCATGGAGTATAGGGAGATAAAAGTTTGATATCTAGAGCTTTAGAGCTGGAAGATATCTTAATGGTTAGTCAACTCAGTACTTTTATTTTACAGGTAGGGAAACTGGGCCATAGAAAATCAAATGTCTTGTTCAAGCTACAAGTCATTTTTTTTTTTTTCCATTGACTCTGTGGTACTTTATTGTATTTAGCAGCTCTTCCAAATCTCTATTCTCTTTAAACTTCCTACACTCAAACAGAAAGGAGCCACTAAACTATAAATAAAAATCCTTCTGTGCTACATATTGACATAGAAAGCTAACATTATCTTTATTGTTATATTTTAATTTTTGTTAAAATATTTCCCAGTTACATTTAAATCTGATTATATACTTCTCCAATAGTCCATTATACCTCAATTCTATACTATTCCTTCTGCACTTCCTCATCCTCATCCTTATTGAGAAATTTAAGGACTCTTTCCACCTTGAATATCTTTTCATTCTTTTTTAAAGCTCAAAATTCCTCCACTTTGTCCTTTATCCTTTCCTTGTTTTCTCTGGCCTCTGAGGTCAGTGCTTTTTCCTTACCTAGGCCAACCTATTCACTGGTGCTTTTGATCCTATGCATTCCTTTAGGGAGTTTGACACTTTTTGTCATCTCCTCTCCATTCTCCCTCTCACTCCATTTTTAATGTCTCTTTATTCGTGGTCTCTGATGCTTATAAAATGATGCTATGCTTATCATTAGTCCATAAAAAAAGTTCTTCACTTAGCCCTGCTGTCCCCTCAAGCTTTTATCCTGCATCTCTCTCTTCCCTTTCAGAAACTCAGAGAAAAAGTTGTCTTCACAGAGTTGTCTCTTACTTCCTCACTTCTCTTGCCCTTCACAGCTTCTTGATTTCTGACTACTTCAGTGCTTTTTGTAAGTAATAACAATTTCTTAATTCCTAAATCTAATAGTCTTTTCTCAAATCTCATTCTTCTTGACCTCTTTTCAGCTTTTTACATTGTTGACTATCTTTTCCTCCTGGATATTCTCTTCTTCTTTGGCTTCTTTTAATATAGCTTTCTAATAGTTCTCCTGATCTGGAAAAGCTACATGATTTCTGGTTAAAGGATGTGGGTAACTTTGGAAGACCTCTTTTTTTAAAATTTTAAATATGGATAAAAGAGGAGATACAGTTAGATGATTTCTAATATCCTTTCTATCGCTAAATCTGTGATTCTTTGTTGCATCATCATTTATTTCCTTCTTCTTTGCTGTATATGCTTATCAAACTTTGTCTTGGATTCCCTTCCCTTCTTCTCTCCTTGATTAATTAGCTCCTATGGACTCAGTTGTCTTTCTGTAGAGGATTTTCATCTTAGTTTCCCTTCTGAGCTCTGGGCTTGTTGGGCATCTCACTTTGATGTTCATTAAGCATCTCAAACACAACATGTTCAAAACAGAACTCATCTTTACCTCAAAAGCTACCTTTTCTTCCCACTTCCTTAATTTCTCTTGAAGATATCACTATCCTAGTTATTCAGTTGTAGTCATTTTCCATTGTTCACTCATCTTTATTCCTCTACTTCTAATCTCTTGCTTAAATAAGTTTTTTTCATGTTATTGGCACAACATCCCTTTGAATGTCCTTATTTTCATTCAGTATAGCTTTCACTCTAGATTAAGCCTTTGTGCTGTGGTAACAATTCCCTCTTGGTCTTCATAAGACCTTCAGTCTTTTCTGAACTTGCAACTTTCCTCCTCAAGAATTTTCAGGGACTTCTTAGGATAGAGAAGCCAAGGGGGTACAATGGGAAGAGCATGAGTTCTGGAATCAGAGAGTTTGGTTTTAAATTTAATTTCTAATGTTTACTACTTCTGTACTTTTGTGGAAATTGCTTTATCTTCCTGGATTTCAATTTCTGCCTATGTAAAAGGAAGGGATTGGAATAAGTATATTCTTAAGATCCCATCCAGCTTGAGATTGATAATACTATGATAAGATATAAACTCCTCAGCTTGCCATTTAAAGGCCTTCATGATTTAGTCATTTTTATTGATATCTTAAATTTTTGTCTCAACACCATTTCTAGATAAATCCTTTTGCATAGTCTCAGTGTCTTTTCACTTATAACAAAGCACAAAAGAAAGGAAAAAGTCAACTTGACTAAACTGACTTAGATATCAGCTGAATTTGGCAGCTGTGCACCCATGAATTTCATTCTTCTTTGGGACTAAGTTTATCACAATCATCACTTAGTTGCTTTTTTCCCTCCTCTTTCCTTTTTTTTTTTTTTTTTTTTTGTTCTGTACATTATTGTAATTATTATGTTTATTGTTTTCCTCCATTTGCTTACTTCATTTTGTTCCTGTGGGACTTTACATGTTTCTCTATATTTTTCATACTCATCATATCTCATTATTTTTTTACAATATAATTTCATTATATTCATGTACCATAAAGTAATTTTGGTCTGGGGAGTCATGGGGGTGATGAATTGATGTATTGAGCAGTCAATTGACAGTGAAATATTGAAAAGCAATGATAGCAATGATTTGATTTCTTTGCCTAGAGAGCAAGACATGGAAAGCCGGGGAAGAGGGGCTGGGAGGGAGTTATGATAAGTAAGGCAAGTGGTAAAATGATATAGGTGTATGGCTGAAAGGGATGGGAGGTGAAGCATGATTTGGGGCATAGGGCCATCTAGATTCATAGTAGGCCAAGTAAATTAGTTTGTAAGTAGTTAATTAAAAATTTTATTAAGAACCTACTATGTTTTTATTGTACTAAACTTTAGGAATACAAAAGACAATGACATCACGGAGATGGCTATATGTTTTCAAAATAAATAAAAGGTAGTTTTGGGATGGTCTATGCTAGCAGCTGAGACCAGAAAAAAGGTTTTATGAAGCCACTGGTGCTTTGAGCTAAGTCTTGAAAGAAATGAAGAATTCTAAGATGCAAAGGTGAAGAGGAGGTACATTTCAGTTATGGGAGACAGTCATTGCAAACTGGAGAATGGAATAACAAGGAGGCCAGAATTAGTGAATCAAAGAGTGTGAGAAGGAGAATAGAATGTAAGAAGGATGACAAGATAGGGACAGGGCCAAGTTGCGAAATACTTTAAATATCAAACAGGAGTTTATACATATTTTTATTTGAATTTTTTTCTTATTAAAGCTTTTTTTTAAAAGACATGCATCGATAATTTTCAACATTGATCCTTACATGGCCTTGTGTTCCAAATTTTCCACTCCTTCCCCTCATCCTCTCCCCTAGATGGCAAGCTATCTAATATATGTTACACAGGTTAAAATATGTTAAATCCAACATATAAAAACATATTTGTGCAATTATCTTGCTGCACAAGAAAAATCAGATCAAAAAGGAGAAAACGAGTAAGAAAACAAAATGTAAATGAACAACAAAGAGTGAGAATGTTATGTTGTGATCCACACTTAGTTCCCGTGGTCCTTTTTCTGCGTGTAGAGGGCTCTCTTCATCACGAGATCATGAAACTGGCCTCAGTCATTTCATTGTTGGACAGAGTCACGGCTATAGAATTGATAATATATATTGTTATATATTGATAATATAATATTGTTGCCATGTACAATGATCCAGGAGTTTATTTATATTTGATCAGACTTGGTCAGATATACGTGGTCAGACTTGCACTTCAGGAAGATGAGCTTTGACAGATGAGTGAAGGGAGGATGGACTCTTGAGGGGAAAGGCTGCAGTTAAAGACATCATAGAATAGTCCCAAGGAAGAAGTGATGAAGTCCTGCACTGAGATGATATTGCCTTGTGAGTGGGGAGGAGAGGCTGTATTTTAGAAATGTTGTAGAGATACAGAGAGAAGATTTGGTAAAGGCAAGTGAGAGTGAGGAGTCATGGATGATATTGAAGTTGTGACTTCAGGGGCTCTTACTCAATTGCCAATCAAGATGACTTTCCATCAGATTTCCCTGGATTTTTTTTATCATAGTACTTGATGAAAGTTGCTTGAAGGCAAGAATTAAAAAAAAAAAAAAAGACATTGTATCCCTGGTACTTAATATAGTGTTCTTAGCTCCTTTCTCCTGCCTTTCAAATTCCTAGTACCCTTAGATTGGTACTTTATCTTAAGATCACCAGACCCTATATTTAGAGCTGGAACTTAAAAGGTTGTCTAGACTAATGATCTCCAAATTTTTTTGATTGTATCTATTGGGCATGCATCCCCTTTATATTATATATTCATAAATTATGTAGTATATTATGCTAATAATTATGTATGTTATAAAACTTCTACAAAAGTAGAAATCACAAAGTTATAATAAAGATAAAGTAACACTTTATCCTAATGTCAATAGGGAATTAGTGGAATTTATTGAGTAAGTAAGTGTGACATGTCAGACTTGCATTTTACAATAATCATTTTGGCAGCTTTGTGGAAGATTGATTGGAGAGAGGAGACATGAAACAGAGGAATGCCATTGCACTAGTTCTGAAGAAAGATGACCAGGGTCTGAACTAAGGTAATGGTAATGGCATTTTAAGAGAAAAGGAGAGATGAGAGAGATGTTGTGGAAGCAGAAATGATAAGATTTGACAATTGATTGGCTGTAAGGGAAAATGAGAGAATCAGAGGTAACTAACTGCAAGGACAACTTGCAAAACTGTGAAGGAAGATAGTATTCTTAGCAGAAAAAGGGAACTTGGAACAGAAGTGGGTTTTGAGACAAAAGGTAACAAGTTCTGTTCAGGGCACATTGAGTTTGAAATTCTAGACATCAAATCCAACATTTTAGGTAGTTGGTCATATTGGACTGGAGTTGAGGACAGAGACTAGATCCCTAGATATAGATCTGAGAATCATTTCTATAGAGATGATAACTAAGTACTTGGGAACTGATGAAATCATCAAGTGAGGGAGTGTAGAGAGAATATAGAAAACAGGTTTAGGACAAATCCTTGGGGTATAACTTATCATCTGTTGAGAAGTGTGTTGTGAGTAATGGAATAAAGGAGACTGAGAAAAGGGAGTTAAACTAGCAAAAGACCCAAGAGGAACAGTGAGGTGACAACTATGAGAGGAGAGGATATAGACAGGGGGGAAAATGAGCCATAGAATCAGTTGCTACAGAGAAGTCAAGAAGGACATAAATTAAGAAAAGGCCATCAGATTTGGCAGTTAAGAGACAGTGCCAAATGGAGAGCATTTTCAGCATAGGAATTTACTCATTGACTAAATCAGAGCTGAAGGGTGCCCAAATAGCCACAAGATGATAGGGAGCCAGGCAGGATGTGGAGACACTTTTTTGGACTTAGGGTACAACAGGTTTTTGGACCTTCCTGATTGTTCCCTGAAACTAGGAAAGGACAATTTGGGAGAGGTATAGGGGAGTATTGAAAGATTTTAGAGGCAAGCCCAAGATTTGTTGTGGCAGGGAATACTACAGTGTCACCAGTCATACTCTCCTCTGAATGGTTGAGTTCAACCCTCTTGGAGTTCGACCAAGGCCTCTCATTTTGTTTTTATTTTTTGACATATTCTTTTATTTGTTAATGCACACATTTATCACGTTGGATATAAAATATTAAGCATTCCCTTTGATTAATATTTCATTTATTTGTCTAATCTTGATTATAGCCAATAAGTATTCTTTTTTTTTGGCATTTATTTATTTTAATAGTCTTTGTTTTCTTTCCCCCCTCCTCTAATTGAAAAATTAAAAAACAAAACTCATACCAAATATTTATAATCCAATAAAACAGATTCCCACATTGGTCATATTCACAAATGTACATCTCATTCTGTATTTTAAGTCTACTTTTCTGGAAGGAGGTGGATGGTATACCTTTGGTTCTTTTGGAATTGTGGTTTCTCATTGTCAGAGATCTAAAGTCTTTTAAAGCTATTTTTCTTAGTGGTGCTGTTATAAAAATTGTTCATTTAGTTATCATTTTATTCTGCATCCATTAATAAAGGTCTTTTCAATTTCCTCTGACACTTTGAAATTTTGTCATTTTTTAATAGCATAATCAATCATACTCTATTCTACTCATTTACCGTAATTTGTTTAGCCATTTCCCCACAGGTGGCCAACTCCCTTATTTTCCAAGTTTTTACTATTATGAAAAAGGTTGCTATAAATATTTTGTACTTATGGTCCTTTTCCTCTTTCTTTGATCTCTTTTGGAGGTATAGGCCTAATAGTGGTATTGGAAAAGGGACTAGTCTTAAAGGATAGCATAGATTAGTGACTTTTGGAGTACAGTTGCTTTCCAGAATGATTGGATTAGTTTATAGCTCCACCAACACTGTCTGAAGGTGCTTTTTTTTTTTTTTTTGGTACTCCCTCCAACATTGCTCATTTTCCTCCTTTGTCCTCATCTAAGATCATCGACTAAGAAGTGAAACTAATTTGTATTCCTCTAATAGTTATTTAAAATATATTTGGTTGTTAATAGCTTTGTTTTTCTTCCTTTGAAAACTGTCCCTACTTTTTGTCCATTTATCTTTTAGGGAATGGATCTTAGTCTTATATATTTGACTGTATATTCCTTACATATATATATATATATATATATATATTCCTGTATATGACACTTTATCAGAGAAATTTGTTACAGATTTTTCTATTACCTGTTTCTCGAATTTTAAATGCATTAATTTTGTTAGTGCAAAATTGTTTTTGTTATATATAATCAAATTTTCCATTTTATCTTTTTAAATTATTAACTATTCTCCTATTCATAGTCAGAAACATAATTTCTTCCCTGTTCCTCAATTTGCTTTTAATGTTAACTTTTATGTCTAAGTCATAATAACTTTTGGAATTTAACTTAATATATGGTATGAACTGTTGGTCTGTATCTAATTTCTTTCAGAGTGCTTTCCAACAAAGCCTCAACTTTGGAGATCACTTATCTAGTCCAACCCGCTCATTTTGCAGATGGGGGAACTGAGGCCCAGAGATGATGTGATTTGCCCAAGATAAATGTTTATTGAATGAACAGATGAACTAATTAGTAAGTGTTTTTTTAGCTTCTTTGTGCAAAGTACTGTATTTGGTGTAGTAGAAAATTTAAATAAGCATAAGCCATGGTCTCTGCCCTCAAGGAGTATACCATCTCGTTAGAAAGGATACAAAATGAAAAAAAAAAAACTAACAGAAGACAATATGTAATTATGTTTAGGAAAAAAAGGGATCATAATGGGAGGTGGGTGAAGTAGCACTTATAAAAGAAAATGATGTGAATAATGAACTTGATTATACAATATCCTTGTAGAAGTCAGGTTTTTTGGGGGGGAGCGATACTGGCTGGAAAGGTAGATTGTGAACTATGCTAAGTACTATACAAATATTGATCTCATTTGATTAGAATTGGGCTAAGTATAATTGGACGTTATTTTTCCCTGTGTAATCTTTTAGATATTTTAGTCTAATATTGTGTTAATTTATTAGTATGTATTAAGTTTGTAAATTTGATATTTTGGTTATGGTATATCAGTTGAATTGGTAATCCTTTTTGCCTTTTTAAGCCAATATGTTTCAGTGTTTAACATTTATTAATGATAATGAAACTTTTTTTTTTCAAAGAACAAAAACTTTAGGAAATTTTTTTCTTTTATATTAGCAACCTTTTTTTTAAAACTGGATTTTTTTTTAACTAATGCATCAACACATCTTTGTATAATTTATTTTTGATACATTTTTGTGTAAGATGTTGTAACTTTACCTAGTTCTTTAGAAGGGGCAAATTTCATTATGGGAACTACTTCAGCCAACTTAGTAGATACGTCTTAATGAGTTGCTTGAGGTACATAATGTTAAATGATTTGTCTAGGATAGCATAGCAAACATCAGAAGTGAATTCAAAACCTACAGCTTCCCAACTCAAAGTTCAACAATTGATCTTTATTACCTTTATCTTCAGAAATCGTTTCAATAAATAACTGCAGCTAAGAGAAATAAATATCTTAAATTTGTTTTGAAATTATTGTTTTCTTTGATATTGATATTTTTTAATGTGGACCTCTTGCTTTGATGCAAGGAGCATATCTGATGACACAAAATGTGGTTCTGTCCTTACTAGATTTGTCATTGTGGGCAAGTCACTTCGTTTCTCTGGGTTTCAGTTTCCTCATCTATAAAAGAATCAAGAGTATTAGACTTTTGAATTCTTCTGAATACTTCTGAATTCACTTCCATTCTCATCACATAAATTCTATGCAGATATTTAAATATCCATTTTTTTCTTGTATTACAGGTGCACAGTTTTTTTTTTTTGAGTTGTCTTTGATATTTATCCAATTTATCTTGTATACATTTTATTTGTACATAGTTGCTTGCATATTATGCACTTAATATTTGATCTTGGAAGAAATAGGGAATCACTGGAATTTGTTGAACTAGAGGGTAACATAGACTTGTGCTTTAGGAAAATCTCTTTGGCAGCTTAGTGGAAGAAGAGTTAGAATGGGTAGAGATGATTCAGGAAAACCATTTAGAAAGCTATTTCAGTAATCTAGACAAGAAATGATAAAGGTTTAAACTAGGGTGGTGACAGTATGCATAAGAGATGTAAAGAAAGAAAGAATAGGATCCAATAACTGCTTGAATAGGTAGGCTGAGTGAGAGGAGTTGAAGATGACATGAAAATGTGATGCTGGGTATCTGGAAAGGTGGATAGTAATTGGGACATTCAAAAGAAGAGAGAACTTTTTGGGAAAGAAAATGAGTTTTATTTTGGACGTAAATTTGAAATGTCTTCTGGACATTCAGTTTGAAATTTCTTTCAGGCAGTTGATATACACTACTGAAGCTTAGAAGAGAGATTAAGTCTGGATCAATCCTAGAAATTTTCTGTATCTAGATGATTGGATCCATGATTGCTAATGAGATCACTCAGTAAGAGAGATGAGAAGAGAACCTAGGACTGAGCATTGATGGACACTCAGAGTGGGCATGACATGGAAGACAAAAGTAACTAAAAATGGGAAGTCAAATTGATAGAAGAACCAAGAGTAAGGTCATGAAAATGCAGAGGGAGAGTATATCTAGAAGGAAAAAGGTTATCACATTGTCAGGTGCTGATTGGGTCTGTGCATTAGGAGTATCAAATTGGTTGTTGTGGGTTTTAGAAGGGAAAAGACTGGAAACGGGGTAAGGGAGGGGAAACGGGGGAGAACAATTAAAAAGCAAGAGGTGTTGAGGTCCCCTCCTAGTGTTAATGTGATGTAACTGGAGAACAGGAAGAGGAATCATTGTCAGATGTTGAGGAGATGGAACTGACAGGACTTGGTAACTGATTAGATGTAAAGGATGATAGTGTGAAGACTGAATGGTAACTCCCAGGTTGTAGCCTAGTTGCATGTGTTTGTGAATTAAAGAATGCAAATGTTTTAAATGTTTTAGCTTGTCTTGACTGAGTTTAAAAAATCAACTTTTGTTAACACTCTGATTATTTTCCCTCTTTAGAATTCTAAAAATTAGTGGAGAATTAACATATTCAACCACTTTAGTACTCTTACTAGATGTTTAATTTTATCACATTAAATAAATGGTAATAAAAAATAGTGTTTATGCTTCAAGTAATTTAATTTTTTTCCTTCTTTTCTTTAGGAGAGTATTAAATTGGAAGAAAAAAGGAAGCGATAATGCACCATGGCAATGGTCCTCAGAATGTGCAGCTCCAAAGGTCCAGGTCCTTCACAGGCAGCGAGGGGGAAGACCAGCAGTCCCATTCAAATCTGCCCCAATCCCCTGCAGCTCCATTTGCGGCTTCAGCAAGCCCATCTGCACCCCAGTCTCCCAGTTACCAGATCCAGCAGCTTATGAATAGAAGTCCAGTAGCTGGTCAGAATGTAAACATTACACTTCAGAATGTTGGACCAGTAGTTGGAGGAAACCAGCAGATCACCCTTACCCCTTTGCCAATCCCCAATCCAACTTCCCCAGGCTTTCAGTTCAATTCTCAGCCAAGGAGGTTTGAGCATGGTTCCCCATCCTACATTCAAGTTACCTCCCCACTGCCCCAACAGGTCCAGTCTCAAAGCCCAACTCAGCCCAGCCCTGGGCCGGTGCAGACATTACAGAGTGTGCGGGCAGGCACTCCTGGCCCCGGACTGGGGATTTGCAGCTCCAGCCCCACTGGAGGCTTTGTGGATGCCAGTGTCCTTGTGAGACAGATCAGTTTGAGCCCTTCGAATGGCGGACACTTTGTGTATCAGGAGGGCTCGAGCATCGCCCAGATTGCTCAGGGAGGGCAGGTTCAGCTCCAGCATGCGGGGGCCCCAATTACCGTTCGAGAACGCAGACTTTCGCAGCCCCATACCCAGACAGGTGGCACTATCCATCATCTTGGACCCCAGAGCCCAGTAGCTAGTGGTGCCAGTATGCAGCCTCTGACTAGCCCCGGTCACATCGCCACGACTAGCTTGCCACCCCAAATCAGTAGTATTATTCAAGGACAACTGATTCAACAGCAGCAAGTAATTCAAGGACAACAGTTAAATAGACCAATGGGGTTTGAGAGGCCTTCGGGTGTCTTAATATCTGGAGTTGGAGGCTCTTCAGCCTTTGGGATGACTTCACCACCCCCAGGACCCACCAGCCCTTCTAGAGCCACTGTGCCACAGGGTCTTTCCAACCTTCCTCTGGCTCCTGCAGGAAATATAGGAGTGAAAAAAGTACCTAAAAAATTGGAGGAAATTCCACCAGCGTCTCAAGAAACAGCTCAAATGAGAAAGCAATGTCTGGATCATCATTACAGAGAAATGGAGGCTCTAAAGGAAAACTTTAAGGAATATTTGATTGAATTATTTTTCTTGCAGCATTTTCAAGGGAATATGATGGATTTCTTAGCTTTTAAGAAAAAACATTATGCACCCTTACAAGCATATCTTAAGCAAAATGATTTGGATCTTGAGGAAGAGGAAGAGGAAGAAAAATCTGAGGTTATCAATGATGAGGTAAGAAATTTACTTCTTAAAAATTTAGAAGAAAAATGTCAAGAAGGATAAAGTCTTTGAAATGGTAAATAAAATATTTGTATCGATTTTATATTTTTAAGAGTTTGTTTTTAGGTACAGAGGGATTTTATTCATAAAGAAAGATTGATAGCAATGTTAAGAATGTGTTTTTCTTAAGTTCTTTTTTTCTGTAGGAAAGAATAATGGCTGTGTTTTAAAAGGAAAAAAAAATAATGATGGTGATTTTTGTAATTGTAAAGACACTTAAAATGTTTCCATTAAAAATTGGGCTTTCGGTTTGGTTAATCTTACCAAACTGGCATGACTAAATTTTTTTTTACTTCACTCTAGGCTCTTGGCTGGTGATTGAATGGAGTTTTGCAGAGTATTTAATAGCTCAATAAACATTCAAGTTGATTTTCTAGGTTCTGCATCTAAATCTTTAGGGGATGGACTAGTCATTAAATAAATATACATAAAAACACCCATTTGTTTCTAAATAAAGTTGTGGTTATTACTTTACCTATGGATTTCCTCCCCATTTCTCCCATTCCTAAATAGAAAGTTTGAGTCAAAATGCCTTCTTCATAGGACCAATCAGAAGCAGAATTTTCTAGATCTTATATAGTGTCACCCTATTATGTCATTTAAATGTGACAATAACTGTAGAAATATAAAATGATTTATAGTTTTGGGAAATAGTCATTTTAGGCTTTGATTTTCATGGAGAATATGACTTGAGAATTGTATTTGTAGGCTGATTTTTATTTTTGAGATTTGATCTTACTTTGTGTACAGTGGGTGAATTATTGAAGAATTTCCCCAAGCTAAAGGATTCTTAAAACATTGATGATCTTTTGTTTATATTTCCCAGGCCCAGAACAAGTTGATAGGGACGAATTGTACTGTAACGCACTGTATATTGTGCTTCTGTGTCATGTGCTGTGAATCTGTGTTGGTGAAGCTTGTTTTGTTTTATGAGTTAGCTGATGTAATTGTAATCTCTGCCATCTCTTATTCTGCAAAGAAATCAGCCCTTTGGTACCCAAATGCTAGTCTCTTTGCTTATGCTCATTGATGTTAATGGATGTATCTGGTGTGGCTTTGTCATTGTATGTTTTCTTTAACTTTCTGATAATGGGAACCATTTCATATCTTTCAAAAGATATAAATATATAATTGTTTTAAGGTTTTTATCAGAATTGGTATGATGTAATTAAATTCAGTTTCTCTTTGCTTATTTGCCAATGAAACAGACTTAGTCTGTAAATTGATTTCTTCTTTTTGTGCATTTTTCCTTTGTCTTTATCATTTCCTGTTGAACATGGTTCATTGGCCTTTTAATATTGCCTCTTCTGATAATGGAGTTGGCACCTTACTAGTTGCCTGTACACTGACTGGATATATTTTTTTCAATGAAAAGACTGTCTGCCATTCATTTTTAAGGTCTTTTTTTTTTTTTTTAAGACAAAAAGTTAACAAAAGTATATTTTACTTGATAAGTTGAATTAACTGCAAAGATTGCATTCGGAAAACTTTGGCTTTTATAAACTGTCACTCTAGTGCCTATTATTTTTTTTCCCAACCAAATTTGAGTGAAATATCAGTGATAAAATGCCAAAGCCTTTTTGAGCAGTCTTAAAAATTATTTTCCCTTTTTTCTCAAAATATCTTCTCTCAGGTAAAGGTTGTGACAGGAAAGGATGGGCAGACTGGGACTCCTGTTGCTATTGCAACCCAGCTTCCTCCAAATGTTTCTGCTGCTTTTGCGTCCCCGCAGCAGCCATTTCAGGTACTTTTCGATGGTTCTAAAATGTAGTCTCATCCCGGATTTTAGATTCATCCAGATTTGATTATTTTAATCTTCAATAACGTATTTGCTATTCACTATTTTTTCCCAGTGCCCATTCCTTATTTTAAAAAAATCATAATACAACAATGAACCTTTCTCAAAACTATAAACTCTGAAACTGAAATTGCATGATTAAGTGACAGGACAGTTTTTAGTTATTTTTTCTTATTCATCTTTAAAGCAGTGGTAGCTTTCAGCATGCTTGTCATCTAAAACTTATTTTATGTCTGGTTATACATTGCTGAGGATTCTTTGTGTGTGGCATTTTAAATGTTGGGGTCTTTCTTGTGTCTTTGAAATTTATCTACAATTTACAGAAAAGGCGGTACAGTGCAAGACAGAATGAGAGTTTTAAATTTAAAGTCTAGAAAAATTTCATAACAGTAAATTTCTAAATCAGATGCATGCTTAACTTTAGTAGCATTAGTTTTAATATTTTCTAATCCTCTTCATAGGATCTTAAAATGTTAGCGTGGGAAGGGCCCTGGGAGCTCCTTTCTTCTGGCCCTGACATTGTCCAGATAAGGAGACCCAGAGAGGTGCAGTGACGTGTCAGTATCACACAGAAAGTTTGTAACAGAAATTTGACATAGAGCCCAGGTTTCCTCACTCCCAAGCTAGAGCTTTTTTCATTCTGCCATCCTCTTTGTTTAATCAGAAGAAAAAAAACCCATCTACCTACTTTTATGTGTTGACTCTTTAAAAAGTGTCCCTTGCTTTAATTATATAGGTTTCCTTTAAAATTGATCATATACAGACTGAATCATTGCTAAATGTTTTAGGAGAACAACTACTACTACTACTAAGGCACTTTGAAGACATAAAATTAATCTCCTTTTGTAAAGAACAATCATGCTTCTTGATTTGTCTGTTTAGGTTCAGAGATTTGTCCATTTCAAATTGGGGTACACTTCATTTGAATATTGTTGTAGAGTTAAAAAGGCAGTTGTTCTTTCTTGTATACTTCATTGACATTTTAAGTGATGAAACTATGTTTTACTTTGAAATAAGCAAGGACAGCAAGACAACCAGTCTTTTCAATTTTTGGAGTGTATATGCAGAATAAATTTGCTTCTATTTGGTTATTAGGTCATTTAAGGTAAGACAAATTATATGTTGGGGACTCTATCAATTGATAAATATTACTTTAAAATTTTGCTTTGTGTATATCTGTTGCCCTTATCCTTTTGTTTCCATGTCTTTCCATCTCTGGATGGGTACAAAAACCCCAGAGATCTGTTCTAGGCCCTCTTCTCTTATATATGTCATCTCCCTCTTAGTGGGCTCTTTAACCTCCTTAGATTCAGCTGTCTGTCTATGTGGGTGGCTCTGAAAAGAATACTTTCTGCCCTTATTTCTCTGTTGAGATTGTAGTTCCTGGTCTCTTCTTGCTCGCTAGACATCTCCATTTAGTTGTCTCATAGGTATCTCAAACTCAACAAGTCCAAAACAGCACTCAATAACTAGTTCCCTTAAACCCACTCTTCCTAGCTTTTCAATTTCTTTTGCGAGCATTTATCATCCTTAATTTTTCAGTTTCTCCCTTCCCCTTAACTAGTCATTTGCCAGATGTGGTCAGATACACTTATTTAGCTTTTCTTGACTCTGTCCCTTTTTTTTCTGTTCACAACAGGCCACATATCACCTCTCACTTGCATTATTGTCAGAGCTTCCTGATTGAATTTCTTGACCCCAGTCTCTTTCTCCATTCTACATAGCAGTCACATTGATCATTATAAAGTAGCTTTGTGACCATGCTACTCCTTTGATCAAAAACTTTAAGGGCTTTCTGTTGCTTTTGGTGTTTGGTAGCTCTACCTAGACTGATTACCAGTTCTTTTGTGAATGGAATGCTTTAATCAGGCTACTTTTCTTTGCCAGTCTGTCTCAGCTTCTGTATTTTTTCAGATTATTCCCTCATTTCTTCTTTAATCTCTACCTCCTGGATTCCCTGGTACTCTCAAGTGCAACTTCCTTCAAGACAATTTTATGGATTCTTCCACTTTTGATTCTTCCTTCTTCTACCTTCTTTGATCATAGAATTGGAGGTTTACAGCTGAAATAGACATCATTGATTTTATAAATGAGTAAATTAAAGTGACTCTTTTCAGGGACATACAATTATTAAGTGTCTAAGGCACAATTTGAACTGAAGTCTTTCTGATTCTCAAGGCCTCTATCCAATTTTTTTTTTTTTTTTTGGGGGGGGGCGGGGAAAGACAGGAGGAAGGGTATAAATCCTGGCAGCCAAATGACTCAGTGTTTAGGATGCTGGGTCTAGAGTCAGGAAGACCTCAGTTCAAATGCAGCCTTAGATATTTACTAGCAGTGTGATCATGGGCAAGTCACTTAACCTTATTTGCCTCAGTTTCCTTCTCTGTCAAATGACATTTGCCATTTTTTTTTTTTTTTTTTGCCATTATTTTTGCCAAGAAAACTTCAAATAGGATCACAAAGAGTAGGGTAACAGCAATAGATACTGTAGTTATTTCTCTGGGAACATGTATTCCCTGTAGTAGAATGATGGTGACTTGAGGGCAGACTGGCACAGTGCATTGTATATAGTAGGCATTCAGGGAAGACTAATTAGTTAATGAATATACTTTAATTTCTTACTTGAAAAAAACTTTCAACATAAGTGTAAGAAATCGCGAGTTGAAAACAAATAGAGAAATAAATCTGTCTTTATAGTTGTGATTAGGTTTTTACTTTTTAAATCTTTGATAAACTTTATTTTCAAAATACATACAAAGATAGTTTTCAACATTCACCCTTGCAAAACCTGTTCCAAATTTTTCTCCCTTCAGTCCTTCCTTCTCCTCTTCTAAACAGCAAGTAATACAATTTAAGTTAAACATGTGCAATTCTTCTAAATATATTTCTACATTTATCATGCTGCACAAGAAAAATCAGATCAAAAAGGAGAAAAAAGAATGAAAGGAAAAAAGCAAGCAAACAATAACAAAAAATGTGAAAATACTATGTTGTGATCCACATTCAGCAAATATGCAAAATATGGGCTGTCTGTGGGAAATCTTCCTCATTTTGGAATGCAAGACCTTAGCAATTGAAAATAATTTTTCTTGTCTGTTTTGGTAATTTAGGGACAGATGAATTAATGACTCTAGACTTGGAGGATATTGGGAAATTCATTTAAATAGAAATATTGTTATGAATATTTGAAGGGGGGTAGATAATATCACGTTTATATAACCCATCATGAGAAATGCTTTACTTTGGAATTACCAATGGGGAACAACCTGAATATTTTAGATTATAAGCTCAATGAGGAGGAAGAAATGGCCCTCTATGAATCATAGGCCTCCTTGAGTCAAAACAGGAATTTTTTTGGTTGCAAATTGAGGGAAATCAAAGCAAAGGCCAATAGATCAGAAAAAGATATTTAAAATTCTGGCTTCTTTTTTTATTTTATACTAGCAAAAGTAGTCGCTTGTTCAGTCATTTTAGATTCTTTGTGAGCATTTGTGGATTTGGGATTTATTTGACAAAGGCAATCGAAAGGTTTGCCATTTTCTTCTTCAGCTCATTTTATTTTTTTTAAATTTTTTTAAATTATAGTTTTTTATTTACAAAACATATGCATGAGTAATTTTTTAAAAATTGACCCTTGTAAAAACTTCTTTTCCAACTTTTCCCCTCTTTTTCTCCACCTCCTCCCCTAGATAGCAGGTAGTCCCATACATGTTAAATATGTTAAAATATATGTTAAATACAATATATGTATACATATTTATACAGTTATCTTGCTGCTCAAGAAAAATTGGATTTAGAAAGAAGGTAAAATTAACCTGGAAAGAAAAACAAAAATGCAAGCAAACAACAGAAAGAGTGCAAATGCTATGTTGTGGTCCACACTCATTTCCCAGTGTTCTTTCGCTGGGTCTAGCTGGTTCTGTTCATTTATCAATTGGAACTGTTTTGGATTCTCTCATTGTTGAGGATAGTCACTTCCATCAGAATTGATCCTGATATAGTATTGTTGTTGAAGTGTATAATGATCTCCTGGTTCTGCTCATTTCACTTAGCATCAGTTCATGTAAGTCTCTTCAAACCTCTCTGTATCCATCCTGCTGGTCGTTTCTTACAGAAAAATAATATTCTATAACATTCATATACCACAATTTACTCAGCCATTCTCCAAATGATGGGCATCCATTCAATTTCCAGTTTCTAGCCACTACAAACAGGGCTGCCACAAACATTTTTGCACATGTGGGTCCCTTTCCCTCTAAGATCTCTTTGGGATATAAGCCCAATAGAAATACTGCTGGATCAAAGCTTGATAACTTTTTGAGTATAGTTCCAAATTTCCAGCTCATTTTATAATGAGGAAACTGAATTAAATGTCTGAGGCCAGATTTGAACTCATGAAAGTGAGCCTTTCTGATTCCAAATCCACCTAACTGCCCCTCAAATAATTTAACATTTTAAAATTGTTTTTAGTTAGAGGATTTTTATAATAATATCATAGATTTATATCTGAAAGAGACCTTAGATCTTTTACTTGTGAAATGCTAGAAAAAATTTCATGGTTATATATTGTATCATGGGTACAAATACTACTTTTGTTAAAGAAATTAGGTTCTAAATAATTTATCCAAAATGGGAAAATTCTTCTTTGATTACCATACTAGGGAAAGGAAAATTTGCAATCTATTTATCATGAGTCCAAAATGTCATTTAACAATTAAAGGCAAGCCATAGCAAACAGAGCTCTGTTCAGAGAATTATTTTTATAAAATTTTATAGTTTTCAAAATGAATACATTGTAATTTATCATGATCAGGTGTAGAGAATCAGGGACCACTGACACATGGAAAAAATTGATTAAAATTTGTATGTAATTAAAAGTAATCTTCATCAACAATTAGCATGTAGACGTTAAATAAGGAAAACATTTCTAACTTGAGCTGTCCTGTATAAGGAAAACATTCCTAACTAGAGTTATGCTGTAATTGAAAGGGCTGCTGCTGGAGATAGGGCCTCCCCCTCAGTGTTGTTTTGTTGGTGGTGGTTCAGTTATTTCAGTCATGGCCAACTCTTTGTGCCTCCATTTGGAGTTTTCTTGGCAAAGATACTGGAGGGATTTGCCATTGCTTTCTCCAGCTCATTTTACAGATGAAGAAACTGAGGCAAATAGGGTGAAATGACTTGTGCAGGGTCACACAGCCATTAAGTGTATGAGTCTGGAGTTGAACTAAAGTTTTCTTGACTCTAGGCCTGGCGCTCTTTCCACTGTTTCATCTAATTGTCCCAGTAGAAATCTTTATACAAATAAATGCTGGCTACTCAGTATACTTTTGTTGCTTATATTGTGGAGGGGAGTCTTGGTAAGATTTGCTTTGAGGTTCTTAACCTGTGATTAAGAATAATGGCATATTATGAGAATAGGTGGGGAATAAAAGTAAAACCATGACAAAATCCCCATTGGTAATCAATCTGATCACTGTTGTTTTCTACTTCATCCATTTCATCAGCGAACTCCTCAGGGGACAGTACTTCTATACCTCCTTCAGTAACAGCCGAGTAAAAGATCTTTAATTCTCTTGGAATAACTTCCAACTCTGGAAGGTTCTTTGGAAGTCATGTAGTCTAAATCCCTCATTAAAAAGATGAAGAAATTGAAGCTCAAAGAGATTGTGATTTGACCTTCTTGGCATACAATGAATGCTTAATAAAAAAGTTGGTGGGCTGGGTGACCAATGTCTTATAGCTAGTGTCAATGGCTAAACAAAAAAGAGTTGGAACTCCTTCCATATGCCTTCTAGATTCAGCCAGTTCTCATGGCATGAATACTAGTATACTTTACCATCCTGGTTGTCCAAAAAGAGGACAACCTCTTTTTGTCCTCTTTTTGGATATTTTCAGGATTATCATTATGTTTCCTAAACTGTAGTGTCCAGAATTAATTAGTCAACCACCTTATTTGTTCATTATTCAGAATTCAGTTTCTTTTTAGTGAAGATAGGTCAATAAGCATGTACTAAGTAACTATTTACTATGTGCTAAGTGCTAGGGATACAAAGAAAGACAGAAACAAGGAGTTCACAGTCTTCTGAGACAAAATGCAAACAACTTTATAGAAACAAGAAAAAGTAGAGATCTCAGAGGGACAGTTTTAAAATAACGGAGAACTGGGAAATACTTCTGTCAGAAGGTAGGATTTTAACTGGGACTTGAAAGAAGCCAGAAATGAATAGGGAGAACATTCCTTGGAATGGAGCACAGCTATTGAAAAGGCTCAGAGTTGTGAGACTCAACAAAAATCAATATATCCTAAAATAGTTTGGATTGCAGAGTACATAGGGTAAAGTGAGATGTGAGAAGACTGGAAAAGTGGGTCAGGGTAGAGGAAAAGCAAGTTATAAAGGGCTTTGAACACCAGAGGATTTTATATTTGGCTGTGTGTGTATGTGTGTGTAGAGACATAAACCTGAACTTTAGAAAGATTACTTTGACAATTGAGTGGTAGATAGACTGGCGTGTAAAGTAGAGACATGTAGTAGGCAGACCCACCAGCAGGGGGTTGTAATAGAGAGTGAAATGATGAAGACTTGCACTGGAGTAATTGGCAGTGTCAGGAGAGAAGTGGGTGTATTCAAGAGAAATTGACAGGCTTTGGAAATATTGGATAAGGAGATTGAGAGGGTGGTGTAAAATTGAGGATATCACTTAGGGCTGAGCCTGTGCTTATGAGAAGAAGAAATGTCATTGGGAGAAAGAAAATGAGTTCAGTTTTTGATAGATTGAATTTCAGATGTTTCGTAGACAATAGAAGATAGGAATCTGGAGATTAGAAAAGAAGTTAGGGTGGATAAATTAGAGAATTATCAGCATAAACTTATAATCATAATCCATGGGAGTGTGATGACATCACCAAAACATTAAAGAAGATGATTAAATTTTAAACAGCACAAGTCCCCATGATTTTTAGTAGAGACCTTTCCAGGGTATCTTGAATCATTATAATTTCTTTTGAACCTAGCTCTTCATGCATTCCTAAATCCTTCTGTTTTCCACAAGCAGAGCATGAGATCTTTATCAAATGCTTTGCTAAAATCTTAAATAAACCATATCTATGGCACTTCCTTAGTAACCTTTTGTTACAAGGAAATAAAGTTCATCACACTTGGGTTGTTTTTACTTTGTGATCATTACTTTTGTTTTTTTAGATTTTTTAACTCTTCCCTCACTCTCTTTAATAATTAATTTCTTGGGGGCAGTTAGGTGGCATAGTGGATAGAGCACCAGCCCTGAAATCAGGAGAAACTGAGTTCAAATCTGGCCTCAGAAACTTAATATTTCCTGGGCAAATCACTTAACCCCAATTGCCTCAGTAAAAAAAAAAAAAAAAAAAAAAAAAATCAAAACAAACAAACAAACAAACAAACATGAAATAGTTTCCTGAATCCTGCTAGGAATTGATAATAAACTCATTTCACTGTACATGACAGACGCTCCTTTTTTTGAAAATTGGAACATTTCTTCTTCTCTGGAGTTATATGGTACAGGAGTCTCGTCCTTCAGTTTGTGAATATATAAAACATTTGAAATAGTTACTTAGTTTCCTCAAGAACAACTAGATGCTTCCTTACACTATCCATATTTATCTTGACTAACAATCAGTTCCATAGCAGCCATTTTTGTTCTGTTATTTATAGCTTCTTGTCTTCTTTGTCAGGGAAAACTGGCAAAGAATTAAGGAGCTTTACCTTCTCTGCTGTCAGTTATTTCCCCACATACCCTGAGTGGTGCTAAACCTTTTTTGATTCTTAGACCATGGTAGCCAAAAAATTCCTATTTTGGGTTGTCCTTAACTTTCCTCACCAGCTCCATCTTCTTTTTGTAGGTGCATGAATGATTTTATGTTCATCTTCTTTTACTTGTCCTTGCTTCTGCATTCAATGTGCAGTCTCTTAAAGATCTAAGTTGGGCAGTGAAGAATTCTTCATGTAGCCAACTCTGTCTCAGCTCCCATTTTTGCCTCTTATGTTGGACAGCTCCTACTTTTCCCTTACGACTTCAGAATTTCATTCTTGTAAGTTTCTTCTCCCTCATGTGCTGTTTTCCCTTGTAGAATTTTAGTTTCTGGGTTCTCTTGCAGCTTTTCTTTAAACCCATTGAAATTTCTTTCAAAATCTAGGGCATATCTCAAGACTGTGGACCTCTGTGGTCTTCTCCTTTTCTTTCAGAAATTCTGAAACATTGGTGTCAAACTCAAATAAAAACAATGGCTACTAAATTGTACATAAGGATCCTTGTAAGCTTCATGTTGATTTTGTTGTTGTTGTTGTTGTTATATTTTGACAGCCATCTAGCTGTCAAAATATTTTTTTGTTTGTTCAGTCATGTTCCACTCTCCGTGACTCCATTTGGGGTTTTCTTGGCAAAGTTACTGAAGTGGTTATTTCCTTCTTCTACTCATTTCAAAGATGAGGAAATTGAGGCACAGAAGGTTAAATGACCTGCTGAAGGACACACAACTAATAAGTTTCTTAGTCAATATTTGAACTCATGAGGATGATTCTTCCTGACTTCTAACCTGGCACTCTATCCATTTTACCACCCAGCTGCCTATAATATTATTATCTATGTCCTATCATATTTTTATTTATTTTGTTAGCTATTTCCCACTTATATTTTAAACATGAGAATTTTGCTGATTGCAGTATCAGCTGTATGTTTGCTCTAAGAGATAATAGTTATTTCTACTCTAGGCCTCCACAGTTTTCATTCTTACTAGTTCTTTTTTCAGTGAGAATCAAATACAGAATAAATGTTTAAACGTTCTTGTTCTTTCCTATTAAATCAAGAAATTGTTAGCTCTTAAGCAAAGAGCTGCAGCAAATAGCTGAATAATTGAAGTTATCCATAATTGCTATATTGGTCCTTTCTGCCAGACTTTTAATCAGGAGATAATGGCAGTTAAGTTGGACTTTATAAAGTGCAAACATTTGTCAAGGATTTATTATAAGTTAGGGACTGTGTTGAGATCTAAGGATAGAAAGGACAAAAATCAATCCCTGTCTTTGAGGGACACTGTAAAAGGACAAGGAGCATCTAAGCAGATAGAGATGAAGGCACTAGGACATTTCAAATGAGGAAAGCAATGTGAACATTGACAATAGTATCTAGGTTGAGATTTGGAAGGGACTTTAAAGACCATTTCCAGTTGAGGAATTGAGGCCCAGAGAAGAATAAGTGACTTGCTTGCCTTCTGAATTCAGGAAATGATGCATAATTCAGTTTGGCTTGAATATTGGGTTTAATAAGGTAGAGACTGTTTAAAATCTGGACCAGCCTAATTGACAAGTCAGTTTGACCCAGAGATAGGATTCAATTTTTTTTTTGACTGAGAGATTGAATCTAATATGATGAAATAGAATAAGAATGAATATAAAATCTTACTTTTGGGGGCAAAAAGTCAACTTCATATACAAGATGAGGAAAGAACTGATAAGTATTGTCTGAAAAATTTGTGATGTTGTTACTCAGTATGAATGATTTTATTCAGTATTTTATTGCACTCTTGACATGTGCAGAGCATTGTGTTAGATATGGAGAACAGTGAGGATGCAAAGAGACACAGTGAAATATCCCTCATTGTGGAAGGAGCTTCCATTCTCATGGAGGAGACCAAGAGATGCAAATAATTCTGTATAAAATAAATATAAAAACATTATATAGGTTTTGTGGAGAGAGAATGGCACTAATAATGACCAGGATCAGGAAATTTCCTGGGGAAGAGGGAGGATTGAGCTTAGACTTGAGAGAAGCTAGAGATTCCTTTAGGTCAGAGTGAAGAGGAGCTTTTCTTCAAGAAAGAGAGTGTGCAGAGGTTTAGAGGAAGGAGATGGAATGTTGTATGTGGCAGAGAAGTAATGTGAAATTATTCAACAATTTGGTATGAAAACCAAAAAGGCTAATGCTATAGTAAGAGACATGGATCAGAAAGGAGGAGGTGATAATGTCTATGTACTCCAACTAGTCAGATAATTTCATATTTTAGGAATGCTATTGATAATTTGGAAAATATCCAAAGATATGCCAGAGTGATGATGGGTCTCAAGATCACTAGAGACATTTGGCCTAGAAAAGAGATATTTAGGGAAGGAACATCTTAAGCATGTGGAAGATAGTCAGACTTTTTTTCATTGGTCCCAGAGAGCCACAGGAACAATGGTTAGAAAGAGAGCTTAACCCAGGCTTGATGTAAGGGAAAATTTTAGTTAGAGCCATTCCAAATTAGAATGAGTTATCTTGAACTTATTCAAGAATGAGTTACTTTGAAGTTCCCTCTAACTAGAAGTCTCAAGGAAAGAAGAAATGCTGTTACTCAAATAGATGTGTTATTTAGAGGGGATTCTTGAACCTTCAGTAATGGTTTGGTTGGATGGCTTTAGTGTTATCTTCTCATTGAGATTCTGTGATTTCCTTACTAGCCTTATTATTAGAAGTTTGGCCCACTAAGTAATCAGGGTTTTTTTCTTTTTTTTTTTTGGTAATAGTACTCCATCCTTACTTTTTCATTTTATCTCTATATCCCCATTGTCTAGTATGTGTGACATGTAATCAGCCCTTAATACATGCTTGATGATTAATAAATTAAGCTTATTTTGTAGATGAGCAACTGAGGCATTGCCTCAAGGTTACACAGTGGTAGAGTTGAGCCAGAAGATCTGGATCTTCTGACTTCTGATCTTTAATAAATGTGTGATTTTCATTGATCCTTATATAGTTGTGCAGTTTAGCCATCCGTGCACATAATTATTTAATATTAATATTGGACAAAAACAAACTATTGTTTTGGACCTGATGGTTTTCTTGCTCTTTGGCATGAGAGCAATAATTCATGTTTCCCTTTCAAGTACTTAACATAAAACTAGAACTAATTAAAAGGTAATAGTGTAGTACAAAGATAATTGGAGATTTGTATTATTTGTGTGACACTGGGCAACTCATTTAACTTTTCGTCGTCCCAGGAAACTCAGTAAGGCTAATTGCTGGCTAGGGAGTATCTAGACTGCTGGGGGAGGTCCCTCCTCTGCAACTTCTTTTTTACGCATGAAATAAACATCTGACAAAAAAAAAAAGGGGGAAAGAAAGAGTGGGAGGGAAAAAAAAAGAGAAAAAAGAAAAGAAAGATGACTAACATTGGAGTCAAGAAAACTCTTTTTAAAAGTCCTGGCTCTTTTATATTTAAATTATAGCATGATATGCATCATAGGCTTTACAAAGTTGTGAAGAAAGTAATTCTGAAGTGCTATTATATAAGTTTGAGTTAACAGTTGTCATCACATTATACCATATGATAATTATAACAAGTATTAGGACCATTTACTTTTTCTTTATCAACTCTATCTACCTACAAATTACTCATGTTCCATTCCTAAGCACTTCATTGAGACTAGTGGTATATGAAAAATAAATTTTGTTTCTTCCCAGGTCATCATAAAGAGACATCTTTGAGATGTATATTAAGCAAATCTACCTAATTTGCTTTAATGTCAAAAGCACTTCAGAGTCTGTTTTAAGGAACATTTATTTTAATATTTGTATCTAACTTTAGTTTTACAAATTGTATAAATGAAAAATTTATGGGCTATTTGTAGCTCTACATCTTTCAAGGTTTATAGTACAGGCCTTTTAAGATTGAAATATATCTTAATGATGAGAACAAGCATAAAGACATTTAACTCTTTACATTCAATGTATAAATTGAAAAAATTTGCCAAATTAGTTCAACAAACATTCCTTACATCTTCATATGAAAACCAAAAAATTTTACATTTTACTTTGGTAGAAATTTAACCCATACAAATCATTAAATATGAGAAAATTTGAGAAGGTAGAAAACTCTAATTGGTAAAATCGGGTAACAAATCAAAAAATGTATATTTTTTGCAATATATTGGTGGCTTTAATAACTATCAAAGCTTAAAACTGCAGTGAGAATTTTGGGGCATTCTGTATATTTATATATTGTCACATAGAAAATACTTAGGACAACTAATACTAGGCAGGTAGGTGGCATAGTTGGCCTGGAGTCAAGAAGACTTATCTTCTTAAATTAAAAATCTGGCCTCAGAGTCTTACTAGCTATGTGATCCTATTTGCTTCAGTTTCCTCATCTGTAAAATGAGCTGGAGAAGAAAATGGCAAACCACTCCAGCTCTTTGTCAAAAAAAAAAAAAAAATCCAAACAGGATCACAAAAAGTCGAACATGAATGAAACAACTGAACAAGAAAATACTTATTAATACCATAGCAGTGATTGGAATGGAGTAATTTTTTCATATTTAAGCTTACATAATATTTGAAGACCATTATTCTAATCAACAATTCTGATTGCACAGAATAATGGATGGAAAACATGTAGGAGTTCTTAAGATTGGATTTTATATTTTCAGGATATTTATTTTAGAAAAAAATCAAATCCCTGTTATCTACTTGATTTTTTGCTAGCTGCTTTCCCCTCCTCCCCGCCATGCTGATAGTGTTTAAAGAAAAGTTATTTGAGTATATGATTTTTAGAGGTGTTTTTAAGTGTTACTATGATTTTGTGTTAGAAAAATGACTTGACTTTTCAAAATTTTTGCTTGTCAGCCTGCTATATGAAAATATCATAGTGCTTTTGGATTTTCATGTAGGTTGAGCTCTACCCTTATAACTGAGACTCTCTTCCAGAATTAACCCTTTTAGTTAGCAAGGAGTTACCTTGTTTTGCAAAGGTTTGAAATTATACTTTAAAAACAATAATGTGACGAATAATAGCCTTTCTAGAGGTAAGTTGGAACTTTGAAAAACTTTTCATAGCATTTCTTAATAAAATATTTGAGTCTTATTCAGATAAGATTCCATACATATGTTAAAGGAGGGTGGCAAATGTTTAATTATAGTTTTCATGACATTTTTTTGCAATGCACATAAACTTTCAAAACCTCATTTATTTATTTTTCCAGCAGCAAATAAACACAGGCAACCTAGTGGCAGGGGCAGCAAGTACTATAGACACGGAGTCCCTTAAGCGACCACAGACATTCACGCCAGCAGGTATGTCCATAGTAGAGGTTAGAATCTGTCCCAAGAGTTATTTTATTTTTTAAGCTGTAATTAAAGTTTTCTTATAATTAAAGTTAATTCATGAGTGTTACCAAGTGCTTGTGAAGGAAAATATTCTTTGATTCACTTGCAGATTTAATTTCTACTTTGTTAACTTGTAATTAAATTGCCTTCTGTTTTTAATCTAGATGTCACATATATGGAAACATAATCTGAAGAAAGGTTTTCTAAATAAATCAATTGGCTTCATTTCAGTTTTATACATAACTCTATTAGCTACTTATTCATCCTGATATGATTGAAGGGCGAAAATATATTCTTTGTTGATGATCTTTTTTTAAACTGCACACTTTTGGAAAATTATTACAGAGCAGTCTAAGAGACCTCGGCTTGAAGTGGGTCACCATGGGGTAGTTTTCCAGCATCCAGGGGTGACGACAGGAGTGCCTCTGCAGCAGCTAATGCCTACTGTGCAAGGTAAAACTTTAGTGTTAATATATGTGAAAACATAGGAAAGATATGTATATACATACATACATACACATATATATATACACACACATACATATACATACACACACACACATATATTGTCAGACTTTATAAAAATAAAATTTTTTTCTAGCAAAGTATTTCTGAAATTAATTTTTGTAATGGGGGTTATTTCACTTAACTTCAAAATAATATTACAATAGCAGTTCTTGAGAAAATTCTTACCCTTACTGAAAGCCATCTGTTTATTTAAATGTCAACAATCTTTTTTTCATTGAATTTTTGTTTATAAGATTTTGCTCCTTGTTTTGTATGGTTGCTTGCATACAAAACAAAGGATAAATTCTTTACCTAAATCCCTTAGCATTTAACAAGAATGAGTCAAACAAGTTAGTACTGGACAAGGAAGCAAAGAAAAGGCTTATATCCTTTTTACCCTATCTGAAAGTCCAGCACCACTTGACATAATTTTTCTTCTCTTGAAAAAACATAGTGTGCATTATCCTGGTTATTTTATTTTATTCATTATTGTTAATGATCTCTTTGGTAAATTCCACGTCTTCCTTTTATGCACATTTGTGGCAGTTATACTGTATTAGTCATTTTTCTGCCATTTAGTTATTGTACTGAATTTGGATGTATTAAATTTGTTCTAAAGTGTTGATGTCCTATGGTAATGTAATTTGGAGGTTAGAAATTGTTTTCTGCTTGTCAAATGAGCAGAGAATGCTTTAAGACTTCAAAGTTGGTGGTATTTACTTTTTCTGGTTTTGTAGGTGGAATGCCTCCCACTCCTCAGACTGTACAGCTCACCGGACAGAAACAAAATCAACAGCAGTATGATCCATCCAAAGGTCCTCCAGTGCAGAATGCTGCAAGTCTTCATACTCCTCCACCTCAGCTTCCTGGGCGGCTGCAGCCTGCCAATGTCCCAGGCACATCCCTCCCTTCAACCCTGCAAATCTCACAGCAGCCCCAGCAGCAGATGATGGAAACTCAGCCCCAGCCCCAGCCCCAGCCTCAGCCTCAGCCCCAGCCCCCAATTCCAGTAAAGAGTCAGCCACCTAACATACCCATCCCTGCTGCTCCAGCCAGCCAGCCCCCAACACCCCTTCCACAGCCTCTCACGCCAGCACTCCATGTCCAGATGCAAGGAAAGACACAGATGCAAGTGTCTCCCCTTCCAACACAGCCCCAGGTATTCCAAAGATACAGCCTTATATTCTTTAAAAGCTTCTTTAACTTGGAAAAACTTTTTGTAGAATTGGATAGGAATGTTACATGAATTTGGCATATTATATGCTGGAGAAACTTTCTTCCTTTTATCTGAGTTCTTTGAGCACAGCTGCTTAAGTAGCTGGTTGTAGGATTTGTACCTTGGTAGATATTTTGCATAGTTTCAGGGCATCATTTTCTGCCATATTATGTATATTTGGATAAGGCATTATATAAGGGTCAGAATTCATGTCCTAATATAATATTCCCACTAATTAAATTATTTTTGCTATTTTAAAATTACCTTTTAAGAAATGAATTTAGTTCTTATAAATAGCAGTTCATGCTAAAAAGAGCAGTAACTTTATAAAAAACTAGCATTTATTATTTATAGAAAGCAGATTGTAGAGCCTGGGTTTCTAATCTGGAATCTTTGAACTTGTTTTTAAAAATACTTTTATAACTATGCTTCACTATCATTGGTTCCCTTTGTATTTTGTTAATGTGTTTTATAACATGATTCTTAGACAGGGTCTGTGGATTTTACCAGAGATTGCTCAAAGGGCTAGGACATAAAAAGTTGAAGAACTCCTAGCTGCTCCTCTCTGCATGTGTGTGGTACTCTCCCCTTCCACTTACCCCCATCTTCCAACTTTCCCATCTAGAGAAAATAGTTCTTTGAAGAATTACAAGGCTGTTTGTTCGGTCATTCTTTCAGTTAGATTGACTTCAACATACAGTAAATATGATTCTTTTTTTTTTTTCCCCCCTTTTAACAGTTCCATTACTTGAAGTGAGGGTGGAGTAAAGGTAGCTTTTGTTCTTGAACATTTCTAATCTAAAATTTGCTATTAAAAAAACATAGAATTTCATGTAGATATTTTTCTGTTTTTATAAATTCTTTTTTAAGAGATGGGCTTAATATCTTTTCTTGTAGAGTCACCTTTTTGGGCCTGTTGCTTTTCTTTTAATTTTTGTGGAAATAGTTTTATTTTAAAATGATTTCTCATACTGGTGCCAAGGTTATATGGTTGGAAAGAGCCCTAGAAATCATTTTGTCCAGTCCTTTAAAATATAATCCACGACTTCTTAAACTTTTCCCACTTGTGAGCTTTTGCCTGAGAAGCTTTTACATGATCCCATATTGAATCAGAGCTGAACTGTTTCTGGTAGCATTGGTGCATGTGCATTGCAAAGTGCACATATTCAGAACCAAGACTGCAGTGAAGTTTCTCAATGCAGCATAGGCAAATAATGCCAGAAACATCTTGGATTCATTCATGTTTGAGTTTGAGTTCATTTTTAGTCTTTACTCTTGCCAAATTTTTCATGACCTTCACAGTCAGTTATATGATTCCATATGGGGTTGGAACCCACAGTTTAAGAAACTTTGTTTTAAGTAAGGAAACTTAGGCTTAGGTTAACTTCCTTAAAGTCTCTAAGTTGTAAGTGGCATTCGGAATTCAAATGGAGGAGCTTTGACTCTAAATATAGTGTTATTCACACTGTCATTTTGCCCCACAATTTATCTTATTTAAACACACATAAACACACACACATTTTATATACATATGTTATTGTTTGCAGGGGTCCTCAAACTACGGCCCACGGGCCAGATGCAACAGCTGAGGACGTTTATCCCCCTCACCCAGGGCTATGAAGTTTCTTTATTTAAAGGCCCACAAAACAAAGTTTTTGTTTTTACTATAGTCCGGCCCTCTGTCCACTGAGGGACAGTGAACTGGCCCCCTATTTAAAAAGTTTGAGGACCCCTGGTTTAGTGTCTAGTATGGTATTTTTCATACTGCAAGTGCTTAATAGATAGTTGATTTGTTAAATTCTATTGTTTAGTGAAGATACTGAAATAATTTTTCATTTTGAACATCCTGAGTATAATGGAATATTCTGCCTGGTGTCTTTTCTTAAGCTTGTCTGGTATTTCAAGACTTTTTTTTTCCCTGATAGAATTTCATGAAGCAATTTAAAATTACATCTCAAGATTCTGGAATTTCTGCTTATTGTCAACAAACCTAGAAGCTGGAAACCCAGATTTAGTGGTGGGGTGGGGGGAAAGCTTTGAAGTAGATGTATGTACTAGAAAACATAGGTTTTTCATTTTGAGAGTCATTTTAATGTTCTATTTACACTAGTTTTAAAAACATGAAAATGAATAAAAACAGATATTTGAGCATTCAGTTTAAATAGAGCATTCAATAATAAAGATTCTGTGCTTTTGTAATTGGGAAGTTAAAACCTTCAGTTTAGAGCAGTTTCCAATTAGCCACAAGCAGATTTTTAAATTTAAGTTGGGCTTTTCCTTCTTTGGGCCATGTGTGTGTGTGGAGGGAAGGGAAGGTTCTGCCTTTGGTTTGTATTTTTGAGCTTATGAAAATAAATGATGGAAAAATAGTTTCAAGAAACTCTTGACATTTTTAAAATCTTAATTTTTACCTCATCTGTGGGAGAAATTCACTTGAGTTATATAGGAAGAAGTCCTCTGAAGCGTGAGGGCCAGTTTAGCTTTATACAGAGCTAAACAACAACACCAAGAAGGGAGCAATTATTTTGCCAATGCAATTTAGGACATAAAGTAAAAGACCAAGTTGTTTGCTTTTGTAGTGACTGTATTAGGAAAGGGATTTTTTTTTCCCCCTGAGGCAATTGGGGTTAAGTGAGTTGCCCAGGGTCATACAGCTAGAAAATACTAAGTTTCTGAGGTTGGATTTGAACTCAGGTCCTGACTTCAGGGCCAGTGCTCTATCCACTGCGCCATCTAGCTGTTCTAGCTTCTTGGACCAACTATATAACTTTTGGTGTTTTTAAGATTATTTTTCTTTTTTTCTGTGTGAATTTAAAAAAAATTATTATGGTTGCTTTTTATTGACAGAATATATGCGTTGACCCTTGCAATCACTTTTGTTCCAATTTTTCCTATCCTTCCCTCTACCCCCTCCTCTAGATGGCAGACAGTCTCATACATGTTAAACAGTATCTTAAATACAATATATGTGTACGTATTTATACAGTATGAGATTATTTTTCAATGACCAAAAGAGGAATCCAAAAGACAAAAGAAAATGGCAGGTAATCGGAAATATAGTTTACAAGTTCTCAGAATGTCAAACAGATAGTTTGAGAATTGGTGTATCCTAAAGGTAATTGTTCAGTCATTTTATTTATTCTTTTTTCAATCATGTTTGATTCTCTATGACCCCTTTCTAGGCAAAGATACTGGAGTGGTTTGTCATTTCCTTCTCTAGTTCATTTGACACATGAGGAATCTGAGGCAGAGTTAAAGGACTTTGCTCAGGGTCACACAGCTAGGAAGTTCCCAAGGTTTGATTTGAACTCAGATCTTCCTGACTTCAGGCATGTCACTCTATTCATTTCACCACCTAACTGCCTTCAGAGAGCAATGAGAAGCAACATTTCTTGGTATACTTGATCATCTTTCATTACTTTTGTCATGATAATCATGAGCAAGAAAGTTGTCTTGAAAAGAATTATTATTTATGCTGCAACATTTATTGCAGAAGATGAGGAGATAGAAAAATTCTACCATATGCTATCATATTATTGGATTTTTGTTAACTTCTCTCATATTGATCAGATGAATATTATCTAATGAAGCTCTTTTGGGTTTAGATAGTATGAGCATATAGATATTCTGAAAATAGAGTTAAGCATTGGTAGTGATCATATCAGTTACAGACATAGACGATAAGGGAATTTGTTTTGGTTGATATGTTACAAGGATTCTTCTTTTTTTCTTTTCAATGGGGAGATTAAGAGGAGAAAAAGTAAATGCTTATTAATTTAAAAATAGTATGTAAAAATTGCTTTTGTAAATTAAATATATTGGTCATTTGAGAATTTCTTAATCTAGAGGATTCTACTAATAAAGTTCATAAATATGGATTTCATACAATTTTATCTTAATTTTGGCTAAGCCCCGAAACTGTTCGGTTTTGGTTCTTTGACAAACATGTTGGATCGTTTTTATGAAAGAGAGAAAATCTTGTTTCTTAGTACCATATTGGCCTAACTCTTAGTAATGGGTAGAGGAAAACTTCTGATGGTAGGAATGTTCTTTACTGTTTTTAGAACCATTCACTTTCAGAAGACTCTGAATGAGTAGAAGTAAGTAAAATAGAAAAAAGCAAAAACATTGAGGCATTTGGAGTTTTCCTGAAGCTTACTATTTGCAATTATGTATAATTAATCGTTATTTTCTCTTGACAGACTGTGGCATTATCAAGACCACCTGCAGATTCTGGCCAGCCTTGTCAGCGTTCTGTACCCACCTCCTCATCTACCTCATCCATCACACCAGCAAGTCTTTCAGGCCCAGTGCCCTCACCTGCACGGTCATCGCCAGTAAATAGGCCCTCCCCAGCAACCAACAAGTCACTGTCTCCCATTACATCTCGGTCCCCAGGTGCCACAGTACCTGTCACCCCAAAACCTCAGAGCCCAGCTCAAAATACCACGCAGTCCCAGGATAGTGTCCAAGAGAAATTAGCTGAACAAGTAACTCTGGTAAGAAAAATAAAATTTTGAAAAAAATATAAAATTTTGAAGTACTTGGGTTATTGAAAAAGAAATTCACTTTTCAAAAAGAAAGTTTGACTTTTTGGTCTTAAAATGAGGTATTTTAAATAAATAGCAAATTTAAAATGGAATATTCTAAATTCTGAACACTAGAGTATTTTGGTTTCTAATGCAGTTGGTAGAAATGAAGAGAATTTATCTTTTAAATAAAAAACCCTTTCTCAGGGTCAGAGTCATAATGGTTGCTTATTGAATACTTGTTAACTTGATTTGTGGAGGAGTTGTTCTTGGAGTGTGATATTATGGACAGAGTACTTGACCCTGCTTCTAGTCAGGAAAACTTTAAATTTATTAATATTATAAATAAAGTTATTTTATTGCTATATTAAAATAAAATTACCTGAACAACAAACTTGTGTTAAACTGAATTTTAAGTTATTACCCCTCCTCCCCACCCCCCCACCCCCCCAAAAAAAAAAGACTTGGGCAAAACTGTATTGTATTTCAAAATCTTATGTGACGCTTTCAAGGACAGTGATCATCAGTATTGGTGTAAATAAATGTGGGTTCTTCTTTCAGTTAGGCAATAACATTTATTAAGAGTCCAGTGTGTAATGAGCATTCACTCTTATTGGGAAAAACAGAGAGCTGAGTTAAATTTCAGACACATGGAAAACATTTACAAAGCATCCTTGCATCTTGTTCTGTGAACCTGTTGTCCACATGGGGCAAAGCAGATGAGTTGCTATTGAGTGTTGAAGTTCATGACAAATATACTTTATAAATCTAGTCAGAAGGAGAAATTCAGTGAAGGGTTTGGAAATAGAAAAAAAAAATCACATTGCATTATAATATTGTATGAGAACTTCAGTTCTTCAGATACTGCTACAACATTTTCTCTGGCCAAAGTGTTCCAGTTGATAATTAATTTTTTTTTTTTTTTTTTTTTTTGCTGAAGCAATTGGGGTTAAGTGACTTGCCCAGGGTCACATAGCTAGGAATTGTTAAGTGTCTAAGGCCAAATTTGAACTCAGGTCCTCCTGACTTCAGAGCCAGTGCTCTATCCACTGCGCCACCTAGCTACCCCCAGTTGATAAATTTCTTATTGTAAATTCGTGATAATTTTTTCCTTCCAAAGATGGAGGAAATTAGGGAGAATGGCTATTTTAGATCCAATTCTGAGCACTAAGGAAGAATTGAAGTAGAAATAATAGTAGGTAGAAACCTTGAGACCAAGTAGTTTTGGATAGAAGACAGAAAAGACATGTATATATGATGGACATGTGAGATTTTGTAAGAAGGTATTTCAAATGCTTTAAAGAAAGGATAGGTTCTGCTTACCTAGTATTTTCTAGGGAAATTCAGGCCTAAACTAAGAAAATTTTTAACCGATAAGATTAAAAGAAGTTCAAGTAATTGATAATGACTGCAAGAGTAATGTGGTTCTATATGAATCAGCACGAACTGATACGGTGATGAATGCTAAAGATAACAAGAAGGATTTTTCTTAAAAGCCATGTTGGGGACAATGGAATGAGCAAAGAAGGGGGTAAAAATACTCTCTGAAGTGAATTGGATAATGATAATAGATCATAGTTTTCCTCCAGTTTTCTCATCTAGGGTGAACAGTCTTTTAGACTGGGAATTATAAAACAAAACTTGGTTAGCAGGGAATGGGAATCCAACATAGTTGAGTAGATGACTAGGTGCTAAGTGATGCTGTCAAAGAATTTGTATCACTAGATCTGGACAAATATACCTAGTATATTGACAGAATTTGCCTATTTGATCTTCAAGCTGCTGTTGATGATCTTTGAAATGTCAAGAAATTGTCACAGAACTGAACAGAGCAGATATGCCAAATAAACACAGATAGATTCTGCAAAATATAGACCAGTGAACTTTTATTCAAATTCCAGAGCATATTATTGTGAACATTCATAAAAGGATAACAATGACAATTAAAAGCCAACTTTTATTACCAACAGGCCATTTCAGTTTAAATTCATTTCCTTTTTTGAAAGAGTAAGAAGAGTGATAAAGAATGGAAAATCTATAGACAATTTGATGTATTTAGATTTTATCAAAGCATTTCACAAGTCCTCTTTCTGTCTGTGTCTGTCCTTTTTTTTTTTTTTTTTTTTTTTTTTTTTGGTGGTTGAGAGGAAGAATAATAAAGATTGATGACTTGGCAACTAATTGAATGCCTAGATTCAACCAATAATTACTAAGAAGGATATGTTTAGTTTAGTGCTTCTGATATCCATTGCTTTTAGACATTTTTATCAGTGACTTGCATATCATGCTTATCAGATATGCAGTTGATAAGTAATTTTGAAAGGTAGTTAACATACTGGATTACAGAGTGTGGACTCCTTAAAATTTGGCAACCTAAATAGATGATGAATTGACTGAACAAAATGAAATGAAATAGGACTAAGTTCTAAGCTTAGATTGACAAAATAAAGTGCACAAATGCATTTAGAAGAGAGAGCTTTTTTTTTTTTTTTTGGTGAAGAGGAGCTTGGATTTTTAGTGGTTGGCATGTTTAGTATGTGCTATTTTGGGATAACTGCAAATAAGCTAATGCTCTCTTAGATTGCATCAGGAAAGATAAAGTGTACAGGGAAGTAGTCATCAGGCTTTGCTCCTAACTGGGCACCACATCTTAAGTATAAACTCACTGGAATGTGACCAACAAAAGGCAATCCCACGAGAATGAAAGGACTGGAAAGTATCACATAAGGGGCTTTTAAAAAAAGTGGCTATATTACCATATAGAAAAGATAGCCTGGGAGGTGACAATAGTTGTCAGTGGAGAAGGACTGGATTTGTTTGGCTTGGCCCTAGCTTGCAGAGCTATGATCAGTTCTAAGTGGAAGTTGCAGAGGTGTTTTAGGATTGATGTAATTTCATAAGAACTAGGGCTTTCTGAAAGTGTGATGGACTGCTTGCCTTAAGTTGATCGTGACTTCTTGCTCATTGGAAACCTTCAAGAAGATATGGTAGGATGCCTTGTTTGGTACTATAAATAGAAGAGTTTCTTATTCAAGTTATGTATTGGACTAGATGACATTCCTTTTCAATTTAAATTCCTTCTATGAGGTTGTAACCATGTTGAGGGCAAGTTTTGTCTTAGTTAAGTTTTATCCCTAGTAGCCATCAAAGTGCCTCATCCCTAATAGTTATTTAATAAATATTTCTTGAATTTAATTGAGTTGAGGGATTTGAGTGATGTGAGAGTTACTAGTGAGCTTAAATTCATAAAAGTTAGTAGGTTAGCTGGACATTCAGAAGTGAGGGGGAGGAAACTGAATGAGCTCATTATTCTTTCCTAAAATTAATGCTTCTTTTTCTAACTTTATTGTTTCTGTTAAACTATTGAGCTAATTTTTAAGCATTAGAAGCATCTCTGGGACATTTCATTTGAGATTTCCCTTAGGCAGTTGGAGATTAAATCTGAATTACCTATCTAGAGGTAATAGTTGAAACTACAGGAATTGCATGAGAATATATGAGGTCTTTTAGGTTGTGAGATATAGAGAGAATAGAGCTAGGCCAACTCTTTTGGGAAACTCTAGTATTAAAGAATTGAGAGAAGGAGGAGGAGTTTCTCTTGATTATCCTAATTGATATTAATATCAATGTTTGTTAATGTTCTCTGAACTCCTGTGGCATGTGATCCATACTGAACAACTTGACATATTTGATTATATACCAGCTAGAAGTATGTTTTGGTTGTTTTCATGTCTGGAAGTCTTAGTCCACTCTGCCTCCTTTTCATCCTCTCCATGAGAATTATAACAGAGCCACTTTTTATATTACTTTTGAATCTGCATAGTTCTGGCCTGTGCGCAGTAGATGTTGAATAAAAACTTATTGACCTGATTTTTCTAGGAAACTCAAATCCATCAAAGAATATCAGAATTGAGAAAGGAAGGTCTGTGGTCTCTCAGACGGTTGCCAAAACTTCAAGAAGCCCCACGACCAAAATCTCACTGGGATTATCTCTTAGAAGAAATGCAATGGATGGCAACAGACTTTGCACAAGAGAGGAGATGGAAAATGGCAGCTGCAAAGAAGGTAGCTTTGTAACATAGGTAGTCTATATTTTACTGATGGACTATGTTGCAAAATTTAATTTGTGATTTCTCAGAATTGGTGTTTGGAATACATTTTTTAATATAAACAGTGTTACACATGTGATAATTAGTTTGTCACAAAAGCTCATTTAATCCATAATTCTTGTCTGTAGTAATAGACATTTTTCTATGGGAAATTTTGTTACAAGTGCCAAGCTAGCATGTCAGAAATTCCTTATCTCACTATAATCCTGGGAGCAGAATTTGTACCTATTAGAGTTACAAAAGCCTAATTGAACTGTCCTTGAAAGTTTCAAAAAGGAGTTGGGTTCAAAAAAAGGCTGTAGAAGGTATGGCTATTAGAGGATTTGGGGATCAGGAAACTTTTGGAAGAGAATCAAGACAGGGTCTCCTAGGGGAGGTTGAGTTTTAACAGATAAGAGGGGAGGGAGACTAGATGAAAGCTGGGAACCCATCACCTGAAATGAGTGTGGTTGCTACTGTGGGGTTTACTGCTCTTCCTTTTTTACCTTCCCTCCTTACTTTACTATTTGCACATTCTGCCATTTTCTATATTTAAGGAGACACTGGGGAGGAGGAAATATGAAGGAGAGTAGAAAGGAACAAAGTTCCTGTAGCTATAACTTTATATAGCTCCTGATAGAAAGGAGATTGCCAAAAGTCTATCCATTTTATACATTGCATATTTACATAGAGGAAGCTAAATTTTGCTCTTTATAGCTGTGAATTGAACAAGTATAAAAGGGGATAATTTGGATAGACAGTTTAGATTATTTAATATTTCAACCAAATGTGTTTAAGGATCTGGTTTTTAAAATTTTAATTGTCCAATTATCAATGTCAAAAATAAGCATGTGTGTTTGACTTTTGGTATTTTTCTTACAGTTTCTGACATTGCAAAGTTAAAAATTTGAATATTTTCACTTAATAGCTTGTCAGAACTGCAGCGCGTTATCATGAAGAAAAGAAACTTCATGAAGAAAGAGGAAAGAAAGAGGAACAGAACCGATTAAGACGCATAGCTGCTTCAACTGCTAGAGAAATAGAGTATTTTTGGTCAAATATTGAACAGGTAATATTGATCTGCAAGTGTAAATTTTCATTTCTCTGTAAGGAATTTATATGGCCTTTTGAGCTTTGCACTTAAATAGAATTTTCATTTTAAAATGCTTTCATTTTAAAATGTTTAGAGATAATTTTCTTGCCAAGATCAATAAATCATCTTGCATAACTTAATAATGTAAATAAATAAAAGTTCTTAGACCTTTTATTTTTTAAAAAAATATATTGTTTCATTTGATGAAGTTAGGCATTTCTTTTGCTCTTTTCTTCATGTTGACTTCTTTAATTTTGGAATAGTAATATTTGTATTTAAAGAAGAGACTCAGGATCCTTTTAGGAAATAATACTTATTTTTGGAGATGTAGAAAGAATACGAGACCAGGACTTCAAGAACCTGGAAAAAGGATGATCCTAGTTCATTATTTCCTAGCTAGATTAGACTCTTTATCAAAAGAAAATGACTTGTAACTGTAATAAAGCAAGATTGTAAATTCCAGGAAGCTTCATGAATATAAATTGTTCCTTGAGTTTTTGAGGGACACCAAGAAAATCCAGATATTATTTTAGCATTAATCAGTCTGTATAAAAATTCCCTTTTCATTTTTTGTCTTTGGTGCCTTTTCACATAGTTGGTACTTAATAAAATGTTTGTTGAGTTGAATTTCATTTCTATTGTTTTCCTGACTCTTTCCTCTTCTGTCCCAGTAAAATTAAAACAAGAACTTAAATATAGAACTAAATTCAAACAAATGGATAAATGCCATATTGAAAAATTCTAATTGACTGTTTAGAACAAAAAAAATAAGCCTATACTTGGGGTATCATTTTTGTGTTTATTAAAGTTTTTCTTATGTTTTGTTCTACATATTCTTGTTTGTAGTTGAAGATCTTAGCACTTTGTTCTTTTATTTGACTATTCATTGTTTTAGGTTGTAGAAATAAAACTGCAAGTTGAATTAGAGGAGAAAAGGAAGAAAGCCTTAAATTTACAGAAACCATCCAAGAGAGGTATAGTGTCTTTTGATCCTTTTTTGTTTTTAATTTCCCTGTAATATAAACCAAAATTCTTTGTTTCAGGAGTTGCAAAGTTAGAATATACACTGCAAATGCTATCGGTGAATTTCTTTAATTTACATTCCAGTAATTCAGAATTTGGAATAACCAACACAGGGTGCTGAGGCATATCTTTACCTGAAGTTGAGAGCTTGAATCAGAAGAAGGGAGTCACAGCTAGAGAATTACTTGGTTATCCCAATAATCAAATTGGGGGCATTTGTAAATATATGCTAATTATTTGTGTGATAGACTCCTGTTTATTGCCTTATGAAGATGTGTTTACTGATGGGTAATAGGAATGTTTTGCTTATTTAAAAGTAAAACCAATTATGTTTTGTAGTTATTATAAAAACTATTTTCCAAAATACAATTTGTTAATTATTAAGGAAAGTTAGGGACTAATTTTTTAAAAATAAAGTAAGTTTCACATATAAGTTCACACTTAAAATATAAGTTTTAAAAAATATTCTTCACTATTTAAACTTTTCTTTAATTCTAATTGGATCCCCATGTCCTGGTCTGTCTCATTTAGTCTGCATTTGTGAAGTTGTAATGCATTATCATATTACAGCTCTCTGGTGTTATGATAGTTTATGTTTACCATTTTTAATTGAAGTAGTTTTTTTACTTCTCCTTTCAATCTTGAAATCTTTTTGAATGTGTTCTTCTAAGTCTTTTTCATAGTATTGGTTGCTGAAGATGACTTAATTCATTAGGGATCCTGTATCAAAAACCTTGTGAACCTTGGGAACTCATTCAATCAGTTGATTGACAAAAATTTATTAAGTGTTTGCTGTGAAAGATAGGATCTTTTGGGGAAGAGTTTAAGATGTATCTAGTTTGAAATATTCAATAGGCAATTGAGGATGTGAGACTAAAGTCCAGGGAAACAACAGATCTTACGATTTGACTGCATGGAGATGATTATTAAAGCAGGATAAATGAAGAAGTTGCCAGCACAGCACAGAAAGTGAAGAATAGCTACTTTTATCACCATATCCTTTCCTTAGATTCTATCCTTTTGAGAGGTTTAGCATATACCTTTAGAGCTAGACTCACTCAAATTCTCTAGCTTAGTTTATAAAGCCTGTTGTGGATTGGTATTAGAGAAACCCAACATCCTTGGAGTTTGGTTTAGGTTTGTAGAATTGGGCAAATGGATAAGAAACCAGCCTGGCCTTAAAGTTTTAGGAAACTCATATGTGGTTCTAGGTGAGGCAGAAGTCTGACTTGCTTCTTTTAGGATATTTAGGCATATGTTGCTTATTTTAAATTTTAAAAATTATATAATTATATATGTGTGTATATATATATTTTTATATGTATATATTTTCAATCTGCAAAGAGCAAATCTCAGTAGTATTTTAGTTTTCAGTAATTCATTTTTTTTTTTAAGACTTTGTGTTCCAAATTTTTCTCCCTCCCTCTATTATTTCTCCCTTTCCCAAGGCAGCAAGCAATCTGACATAGGTTAACCATGTGTAATCCTTTTTAATATATTTTCATATTTGCCATGTTATGCAAGAAAAATTATACCAAAAGGGGAAAAAAAACACAATAAAGAAAAATACAACAGACTAACCAAAAAAAAAGTGAATATTCTATGCTTGGATCCATATTCAACCTCCATAATTCTCTCTCTGGTTGAGGATGGCATTTTCTATCCCAAGTCTCTTGGAATCGAAAGGCCCACATTATCCTTCTACTCCAATTTACCCCACCCCCATTGAGAATGAAATTATAAATGTTTATAGTCAAGCTAAACAAATTTTTGCATTGGTCATTTTGGAAAAAAAAATTTGTCTTATTCCACCTTCTTTGGGGTATTTCATCTCTCATTGTAAGGCAGATAGCATTTTTTAATATTAGTCTTTTCCAATTATTATTGGTCAAAATTCCTAATTTTTTTCAAACTTAGTTGTTTTTTATCCTATTGTTGGCATTGGCATTGTATAAATTGTCCTTTTGGCTCTGTTCAGTGTATTTTGCATCAATTCATAAAAGTCTTCAAAATTAATTGAAAACTCTCTTCTTTATCATTTCTTATAGAATAATAGTATATTCTATCCTATTTATATATGATTACTTCTTTAACTATTGCCCAGTTAATGGACATCCCTTCACATTTCCATTCTTTGCTGCCATAAAAAGAACTATATATATATTTTTGTACATTCTTACTTTTTTGTGGAGGAAGTGGGGCTTATTTTTTGGGCTTAAGTAGCACTTATTTTTCTTTGAACTAATCCTTCCCCTAATCTGCATCCTTTTAAGTTCTCTTTCTTCCTTCTCCTCCTTCTTTTCCCGTTTCCCTGTTGAATGAAATGTATTTTTGAACTCAAATCTTAAGTGTCTGTATGTATGCTTTCTTTAATTCAGATCAGACTGAGGTTCAAGTGTTAGCTTCTCCTTTACCTCTTCTCTTCATTTGCACAAATGTCTGCTTGAATACTCTGATTATCTGAAATAATTGTTTCCCTGTCTCTCACCTTCTCCCATATTCTCTTCCTTTTCCCTTTAATAGAACTACTCTCAGGCCTTGTGTAATTAGACCTCTTTTGTGATCCTTGATGAAGGATACATGTAACATCTCATCATGTTTGAATTTAAACAGTTTATCCTCATTTACTCCCTTATGATTGTTCTTTCAGGTTTACCTTTTTAATATTTCTCTTAACTCTTGTATTTGAATTTCAATTTCTATACAGCTCCAATTTCTTTATCAGGAATACTTGGAAGTCATCTTTTTCATTTAAGTTCTTTTTTTCCCCCTCTATCTTTATGGTCAAAGTTAAGTGAATTGCCCAAGGTCACACAAGTTTTCGGAGGCTGGATTTGAACTCGTGTCTCCTGACTCTATGGTTAGTGCTCTTATCTACAGTTCCACCTAATTGACTTTGATATTTCTTAATAATTTTTTCTCTTCAGCTTCTTTCAGTACTTTTCTTTGACTTCTGGATTTTTGACTGTGTTGTTCCTAAGAGTTTTCATTTTGGGGTTTCATTGGGGAGCTGATTAGTTTATTCTTTCTGTTTCTGCTTTGTTCCTTTGTTCTGATAAAAGTTGTTTCTCAGGAAGTTTTCTTTCAAAATTTTTTGAAATATGATGGCTTGACATTTTTTGTTGTTCAGAGGGTTTATGTAGTCCAGCTGCAATAACAGAGAAACTGAGACAAGAAGAGATTGTTTTTAATCCTTAATGTGAAGAGTGTAAGCTAGCTGACCAAAATGGGAATATGCTTCTAAAGCATTTGGTCCAAAGTAACTGAGTCACACCATTTAAATATGGTTTTTTTAGCAAGCAGAATATGGAAGTAGGAGTGCAATTAGTCTTGCAGCTGTTGTTGTCTTTACTTCAGAGAGAGCAGGGAAAGAGGAATGGTATTTACAGCTTGGAGATTGTGGCTCAGGCCACAGGGGAGGACAGACAGGGGAGGAGAACCATTCTTGGATAGATAGGGACTATAACGAGGGCATAAATGCAGGACGTGAGATTGTCCTTGACAATAATTCTATTCTCAGGATAATTTTGGGACAGGGATGAAATCAGAGAGGCAAGCACTTGGATACTGTTTTTCTTTTCTATTCTTCATTGTATAAAAGTGGCATGTGAAGGGGAGTCAGAGCCTCAAAGTTTAAAGTTTTCTTTTTAAACTTAATTTTTCCAAGTCTTAATTGCAGAAATGAAAAAGGGGAGAGGGGGATGGTGTATGGCCTGCTAGGTCTAACACAGTGATTCTTAAATTTTTTCTTTTTGATCAGTTTTCCAGATTCATTGTTTTTGCTCTGAGATACCTTATTTTTTATTTCTAATTTTTGATCTTTTGACTTCATTTTAATATTTCTTATCTCATTGTCTTCTGTTTGGTCCATTCTAATTTTCAGGAAGTTTATTGCTTCATTAGGGTTTTATACCTCTTGGGTTGAGCTGTTAATTTTCTTTTTTGAATCCTTTCTTTTGTAGCTCTTCTTTTCTAAGTGTTCTTTTTGTACTCTCATTTTATTGACAAAAATATATTTTAAAAATTCTTTTTAAAAACTTGATTTTTTCCAGGAATTCTAGTTGAGTTTGTATTCTTTAGGTTTTTTCCTGAGGCTTCACTTGTAGATATTTTAGAATCATTGTCTTCTTCTGAGTTTGTATCTTCCTATTATCATAGTAGTTTCTAATGATGATGATATAATTTTGTTTTCTCTTTTTTTCTGTCTATTTCTAGACTTCAGGACTTGATATTAGGGCTGGGTTCTGTGCACTCCTAGAGGGCTAGTCTGGGTTTTTCCTCTTAACTGCTTTCTTGAAGTATTGACTGTTTCATTGCTCTAGCTTCTCTGGAACAGCTCAAGCTGGGACCTGCAAGTTTTTAAGTGTTTCTGAAGTGGTTTGATTCACGATAAAATCTGATTACTCTCCTCCCACCTCCCTTCTTCCTCCCTTCCCTCCCCTCAGCTCTGTAAGTTCATGACCTGAGTTTGGGTCTGTAGTCGTAGCTGGAAGACTCTGTTAGTGCAGAACTGTGTAGGTTCCCTTTTGGTCTGGGATTCTTAACATGGTTATTTCTCTGCAGGCTTTAGACTTGAGTACATAATATTAAGTGAGACTCTGAAACCCCATTCTGCTCCTGGTATATAAGCTATACGAGTGCTGCTTGCTTCTGAACTTCCTCCTTGCTCTGTATATAGCTGGAGTAGGAACTGTTCTTTACCTTAGAACCCAAATATTCCTTGGTGCACCTGAATTTGTGACCCAGACCTGGATAGTGGGAAACAGTTGTCTGTGCTGGAACAAGGAACAAACTTTGTTCTGTTGTATAATATGTGATTGCTCCTCCTAGACCTGATTTCTGGAATACAGACCTCTTTGTCTATATCCTTATAGACCTGGTCTTGGAAAAAGAAATCACTGTGACTTCCTCAATTTCCCCAATGAGGATTCAGCCTGATACATTTTCTAGATCTCTTTGGAGGAGTTATGGCTTTTGAGGAGATCTCTTTGCTCTTTCCTGCAACTCCTTTATCCAACTCTGCCTCTGCATGTGTATTTTAAAACTTTACGTAGATTGAAAGATTGTAAGAGATGTCTTAAGAGACTTAATTTGCAGTCTCTTACTTTGGATTGTTTTTTGTCTTTGGTCACTAGAATGGATTGGGTAAGAATTACCTATGCTTACTCTTCTTCGTATCTAGAAAGGGGTTATTAAGAGTGAGGATAGCCCTGTTGAGTGGTTCTGAATGTTACATAGTTAGTATCATCCTTAATTATTATATTTTAATGTGTTGTCTTAAATATTTATTATTAAAAATCTAATATATTGCTTTGTATTCAGGAAAAGATTCAAGGTCTAAGGGTCTTCATGCTTTCCCCGAGCAGTTTATGGTGAGTTTAGAATTGATTTATTTGTATTTAAAAAAACACCAAAACAATTTCTTCCAAATAAAAAAGCAAGATCAGGGTGATTAATATTTGTTCTAATAAAATTATATTTTGCCTTTACACTTTTAATTGTATATGTGTAGATAATGTTGTTTCAGCAAATTTTTATAAACATCCAACTTGATTAAACCTGAGATTTTAATATGATAGCTTTGGGCTTTCATGGTTGCTAACTTGGGAACTTTGAAAGCGAAAAGCAATACACAGAAAATTGTGAATAAACTGTTGAATAGAAATGTTAAATCTGTACATGGTATAATTATTTTTTGCCATATAAATTTTTATGAGTGAAGATGGTTGAGAAAATGATCAAAGACTCCAAATCTTAATTCTGAACAGTGGATATTATGTTCTGTATTTATAGACCTAGTGTTTGTGACATTTTTCTTTACTGTTTAGGACTCTGGAATATATGGAAGAAAAATAAAAATTAGTACATCTCTAACTGATGATGAAGGTCTGTATTCTTTTTTTTTTTTCCCCTTCAAAAGATGTCAATTACAGTGTCCCAAAAGTTGTTTTTAATAGCTTAAAACTCCACTAAGACTTTTGGGACCTTTTATTTATTGTCTATCCATAAGGCTTTCATTGAATATTACTGCCCAAGAGAATTGTCTTATGTATACTTTAATTATTTGTGGCTTTATAATTAAGATTTTTTTTTTTTATGTCACAGTCACTTTCCTGTAGTCTGCCCAAAATAACTTGTATCAATAACAAAAAAAAAAATTGATATGATACATTAACCACAATTTTTAAAAAAATAAAATGTCTTATTTGTATCTTTTTACATTGCTCTCACTTCTTAGTGACTCCTTCTCAATGAACCTCCCCTTGGGGAAAAAAAAAATTCAGTTACTATAATTCAATCTCTACATTTTCTGGGTCTGATGCTGACTCAGTTCCCATGTTTTTACCATCCATGTTCCTGTTGCTGGCAGGAAGGCTTTCTTTCCCATCATAGCTCATTGATGCTATAGTGAGTCATTCCATTGACCCTGAGTTCTTATATTTTCTATTACATTCTTATTGTCATTTTGTAAATTGTTCTTCTGGGTACACTCCTGTCATTATGTATAGTTTCATACAAGACCTCCCAAATTTTCCTAAACTCTTCATATTTGTTGTGTCTTAGCAGTAGAATGATATACATTGTATTCATATTCCATAGTTTGTTTACAGTGATTACAGTTATCCAGGTTATATACATTATTTTCTATTGGAAGGGAAGGAACTTAAACTTGAATTTTAATTTTATTATTGTAAACTCATTTGGGAAAATTTTGGGCCTGTATAAATCATGTACATAGCTACATAAATTTTATATATAAGTAAGGAAAGAATAAACATTTATATGGTGTCTACCCATGTGCCAGATACCATGAGCAGCATAATTTACAGCAACATATGATTTCACAACACAATATTGTGGGAATTATTCCTGCTATTACTTATTTCCATTTTATAATAAAAAAAAAAAAGCTGAAGCAAACAAAGGTTAAATGGCTTGTGCAAGGTCACAGCTTACATAGATGCCAAGTATTTGAGACTGGATTTGAACTTAAGACTTCCTTACTCCATCCATTGTGTTGCCAGCCACCTCTATGCTGAATATTTTATATTAAAACACTTCAAACCCATCATTCTCTCCTTATCCCACTCCTTTTGAATGGTTTCTTGGTCCTTTATTGAGGACCTTTACCATACCTCTGACTCCAGCTTCTTCAGCCTCCCATTTTTTCCACTGTGTTATCTGAAACACTGAACTCCACTTATAGTAACAAGTAGTAACAGCTAGGATTCTTTCTTTTTAAATCTTTTCTTTTCTTGTTCTGTCCATCTTTTTGTACTAGTCCAGACTGGGCTTTCTCCTGATTTTAGAGCTTCTCTGACCAGCCTTCTTAGCATCTGCAACCTTTTCACTCACTGTTGGTAATAGGGGGTATGAAATACCCATTTTTTCCAAACCCTTTGTCACAACCTCCCTTTAGCACCATCCCTCTTTTGGGTATTCATCATTTGGTTAGAATTCTGGGAGCTGTAGCCTCCTGACTTCCAGGCTCCCTCTTCCTGCCCCTTCCCCCTCCCCCGCACACTTCTCCCCCCCCCCCCCCCCCCCCCCCCCCCCCGACTCCCCACGAGTTCAGTGTCTGGTTCTTCTTACCTTCTGCCCTGACATACATAGATTATACTCTCAATTTTGCCATTATCTACTGTGCTACTTCCATGTCCATGAATTCTGGAAATCCTTTATTTTATCACAATCTGTTCCCAACTCACATTTCCTCTGCTTTGCAACCCTAAATCTTGTTTTTCTTCTAGTTTGTTTACTGTAACTTTTGTTCCGTCTAAGTTCTGTCCTGGGTCATCATCCCTGCCCTTGTTGGCTTGGTGACCTGGTTCAAGTCTGTATTGTCTTCTCTCAGCTGAGTCCTTGGACCTCTTATTGGATTGCCATTCCCTCGAAGTCAGCCTTGGGCTACTCCCACCATCCATGGCATTGGCTTTCGCATCGGTACTGCTGACAGAGATGGAGTCAAGAAAACATACGGACATAGTATCTGTTATTCTCTTTCCTACTTCCAAACTCTTTTTGCCTCTAACCCATTGCTTCCTCTTGTTTTTCCCACCCGTATTTATCTTCTACTCTCTGTGCACTAGCCACTTCTTTTGCTTACAGATATCTGTCTCTCTTTTCCTCCAACAGTCTGTGCGGTTTCCTCAACTGTCGCCCACATCTCTCCTCTGTTTTGTGATTTGCTCCTCACAGGATGAAGTTACCTTCCTCCTGAGCCATCCTAACCCTGCTACTTTTTTTTTTTTTTTTTTTTTTGGTTGAAGCAGTTGGGGTTAGGTGACTTGCTTAGGGTCACACAGCTAGGAAGTGTTAAGTGTCTGAGACCAGATTTGAACTCAGGTCCTCCTGACTTCAGGGTTGTTGCTTTGTCCATTGTGCCACCTAGCTGCCCTAACCCTGCTACTTTTTAAAAGTGATTCCATTCCATCTTGTTTTCCTTCAATAGATATCTCCACTTCAGTGTTCCCCATTCTTACTAACATTACTATTACCAATAACTTACTAACAGTAATACTTACTAACATATTTTCCCTATTCTGAAAAAAACTCACTTAATTCTCTCAGCCCTTTATCTCTTCTGCCCTTTGTAACCAAACTTATTGCTTTCCATCTTCTCTCCTCTCACTCTTTTTGATCCTTATGATCCATCAATACACCATACACCCAAATGGCTTTCTCCAGTGTCATCAGTAGTCTTTTAGTAGCCAAATCCAGCGGCTGCTCTCTCTGGCCTCTTGTAATCTTTGACATCGGTCGATTGCCCTCTTCTCCCTGATCCCCACTTCTCTGGGTTTTCAGCATGCTCTGTGTCCTAGTTCTTTCCTTTCTCTTCTTTGCCGGGTCTTCCTCTAGATCATGACCTCTCCTCTGTTCCCTGGTGACCTGTGGGTTTAATTACTGTCTCTGTGCTGATGATTCTCAGATCTTATCTAGCCCCAACCTCGCAACACCATCTACCTTTTAGATCTCTCAAAATGGATGTCCAGCAGAGCTTTTAAGGTAAGGGTGTCCAAAGCTGGAGCTAAGCCCCCAGACTTCCTGAGCTCCACGCAATGGCTGTGGCCTGCTGCTCTTACCTTGACAACATCTCCCCAGTATGGCCCCTTCTCTCTGGCAGCATTCCTGCCCCGCTGGTGCTGGCAGCCATCACTTTTTGTCGGTATTCTGTTGGTTGATCTGCCTGCCTCAGATCTCTCCTCATTCTGATCCCTCCTCCATCTTCCCCAAAGTGATTTTGCTAAAACTTAGGTTTGATCATGTCACCTCTTCCCCTCCCCCCAAACTCCCTCTAGGAGCAAATATAAACACAACTTATCAACCATCTTCTCCCCTTTTTGGGCTTCCTACACTGTGGTCTCCTCATATATCCTCTTTCATCCAGTGACTCTGGTCTCCTGTCTGTTCCACAGCAAGACTCTTCGTTTTTCAGCTTCGGGTATTTTCTCTAGTTTCCCCAATGCCTGGAATACTCTCCCTTCTCCACTCCGATGACTGACTTCCTTGGTTTCCTTGAAGTTCCCCAACTAAAACCTCACCTTCTAGAGGAGGACTTCCCCACCCCTTTTAATACCAGTGCCTTTCCCTCTGGTAGCTATTTCCTATTTATCGTGCATAAGATTTGAGTATTCATTTGTCTTCCCCATTAGATTGTGGATTTCTCAAGAGGAGGAATCACCTTT